>NC_086334.1:55424180-55769025 GCF_032445375.1 Bacillus rossius redtenbacheri | reverse complement strand
TGTATGTATGTATGTATGTATGTATGTATGTATGTATGTATGTATGTATGTATGTATGTATGTATGTATGTATGTATGTATGTATGTATGTATGTTATGTATGTAGTATGTTTATGTATGTATGTATGTATGTATGTATGTATGTTATGTATGTATGTATGTATGTATGTATGTATGTATGTATGTATGTATGTATGTATGTATGTATGTATGTTGTAGTATGTATGTATGTTGTATAGTATGTATGTATGATGTTGTTATGTATGTATGTATGTATGTATGTATGTAGTATGTATGAATGTATGTATGTATGTAATTGTATGTATGTATGTATGTATTTAGTATGTATGTAAGTATGTAGTTGTATGTATGTTGTTGTATGTTTTGATGTATGTATGATTTGTATGCTTATGCATGTATGCATGTATGCTATTGTAGTATGCATGTATGCATGTATGCATGTATGTATGTAATGTATGTATGTATGTATGTGCACAACTACTTGACTCTTGGCGTATGCAGCGTTATCTAATCTCGTAACATGTCAGCATGTCCCGATTTCACTGCAGTATTTATTTGATATTAAATTAAACTGGCATTAACATATATACAGAGTTACAAATAATAATTTAAACAAGAGCTTGCCTCTGTTGGCGTACCATTTGTAATAAAACGCAAGGACTCGTTAACATCAGCATAATTCTGATAGTTGTGTTGGTAAACATTAATCCATTGAGCATCGAATACACTAGAGAATAATACCGGACAGCTGCAACGTTCTCTAACAAAACCCGAGGCTGTTGTTGTCACCACTTGTCCAACAAATGGCAGAATGTGTGTCCGGTATTAACATTGCATTTGTTCAACATATAAATGTGTAATCTTTACTTTCTATTAGTAAACCTTTTTTACTATCGTCATTCTGGTTTAGCGTTATAATTCACCTCTAGTGGTTTGAATTTTACTAATAGAAGTGTGTGTGTGTGGTGTGGGGGGGGGGGGATGTGTGTCTCAAAATAACACACATAATGTTTTGTATAAAAATGTTACAGTCTTTTATGAAACAAGAGTTCGCGCCATTAAAAATAAGAACATTCATTTAAAAAATAGCAGTGTTTTCGTCTAGTAAAGAATATTAAGATTATGAATTATTTTCATAATGAAATTTTCATAATGCACCTAAAAATGAAAGAAATTAAATACTTGTTGATCTGAAATAATTACATTTACAACATGGCGTCGTCATTTCCGGGGTTCAGATGGCACGGGAAGCTAAGATGTACATAAAGTTCTGTCCCTGCCAGAACACGCCCGAATATTCACCTCGGCCAACCTCGGGTTTATATATATATATAAGTGTGTGTGTGTGTGTGTGTGTGTGTGTGTGTTTACTTTAATGTAGCTATACTAATACTAACCTAACTAACCGTCCATTAAAGTGTTTTAATGTAGCTAACCTAACCGACCACTTTTAATATTTGAATTAATTTTTCCTGCGCAAAAATAAAACAAATCCCGAGGTTGGCCGAAGGTGAATATTCGGGCGTGTTCGGGCAGGGACAGAACTTGATGTGCATCTTAGGCTTCTCGTAATGACACACCTGTGCTGGTGTCTGCAGCTCGCGGTTGTAAACGCGCGCACAAGAGACACTCGGGCTATATCCACCTCTGGGGCCCGACAATAGCGGCGGCCCGCCAGGAAGGGGCGTGCGGAGGAAGGAAAAGGCGGGAACGGCCACAAGGAAGAGAAGAGGGGGGGGGGGAGGGGACAGCTCTATTCCGGCGCACGAGACTGCGCGCGCCAGCGAGTCTTGTCACGTGACCCTGAGGCCGAGCTCCGTCCATCGTCGCCGCGCTTCCACTTCCGTTTGCATCACAGCCCCCTCCCCTCCCCCTCTTTTTTTACACTAACACAGCTATTTTGCATCATCTAATGTATTTATCAACATTAAATGAACTGGCATATCTTTACAAGCTGTTTTTTTTTTTGACGTGATAAAGTCTTATAAATCGATGAACGCCAACTGCACGCACGAAAAATTATCACGTTCCGCCTGAGCCGAGCGTGCAAGAACCGGCCAACCATCGTGCAAGAAAATCTATAATATCAAACAGCTCAAGGCGGTTTTTTTTTAAAACTAATTGTTCGTGATTATATTTAAATAAATTATTTAAATTAAATTTGCAAAAAAAAATGTAAATAATACTTGAAGATTAAAAAAGTATGCAATTTTTCATCAATGTTTTCTTATTATTAAGTTTTCACGTAAAATTATCGTCCGTAAACCGACTTTACAGACGGACCCCCCCTCCCTTTTTTTTTTACTACCCCTCACCACCTTGGTGTGAAGAGGACATCCCCAATACTTTCACGTCAGCGGCTGCAGTTGGAGTAACAGTTACACAAGGCAACTAATATACGCTTCATTAAAGGTTCACAGCTTGACCCAGTTAATACATATCTACTGTTTGCAGTGACGAGGCATAAATTACTGCTCCTTCATCGGCCCTGTACCCATGGTGAGCGAGGCAGATGATCCAAAAAGCGTCTCGCGGAGCAGAAATGCGATTCCACCCACTACCCTCTTAACCACATCGTGTTCTGATAAAAAAATAATTGGTTGTCTGTAAAGTCGGTTTACGGACGATAGTTTAACGTGAAGTCATAACAAAACATTTATGAAATGATTGCATACTTTTATGAATAAAATTGAATCATTTTTATTGAATTATCACTATTTTGTATGGATACAAAGAAGGAGTGAAATGAAATCTACAATTTAATTGATAAATTTACTTCTATTTGCACTCATTAATTCAAATATGTTTATTACTTTAACGAATAGATTATTTTAACTATAACTTTTATTCATGTTTGCTATTTAACTTCTTCCAATCTGAGTTATACTGTTAAGGATAGGACGATGATAGGAAAAGTAGGAAACGAATGGGAGTGTTTCAAGTTTAATGTGCCTCGAAAAAGTCAAATCGATGGTTGTTCCAATCGAGTGGAAGAAAGATAGATGCGGCGCAAGCGTACAATGAGCGTAACGGGACAATGTTGTAACGGGACACTTTTTCGTGCGTGCAGCCGGCGTTCATCGATTTATTAGACGTTGTCACGTCAATAACACTGAATAAAATTAAGTTTTATGGAGAAAAGGAGATAAATCTCCTACAACCTACCGACCCATCTCCCCCACCGACATATCTCACCGTACAACAGTATATATAGCAAATCTACACGTCACTACTTATAGCTGGAAGCTAGGCGACTATTTTAGGTGTAATTTTAGAAGGAAAATAGTGATACGTTTCTTAGGTAAAACTAATCATTTTCATAGAAACTAGTTTAGCGCTCGCGTGAATGTCAAGTCCGGCAGTGGTATTCCCTGCCATTCATGGAGGGATACAAAACGGTGCCGAATTATTTTTGTCACATTTTGTTTGAGTCCGTGTGCATATTCTCAAACACATACCCTGTGCTGTTTGCTTTGGAGTGCTTGATCCATTGGGACCTTTACCTCCTGCTTGGTGGAATGATGTTAATAAGTTTATAATTTTGATGGCTTTGATTTGCCACTGCCGATTGTACTTCACCTGATTCTCTCTTTCCGCCACTAATCGGAATACCAGCCTTCAGAGAAGTTGTGGAGCCGTTGGTGTGAACATTTTGGTGTCAACCTCATAACAAGTCAACCTAATTAGTCCAACTAAGAAACATATTGTTATGTGGCAGCTCGAGGTTCGCTGGCCTGTCCAGCGACGCGGATTCCGGAAAAATAAGAACCCTATAATCCCCCCCCCCCTCCCATGGGGTAGAGGTGCGTGTCGCCAGGCCATTAGCGGTCGACAGGCCATTAGCGGCCTGTCAATCACGGCCCCCCTCCCCCTCCTTCCGCACCGCTCCCAGTCACTGGAAGGTTCAAAGACGACCTGGTATTTACCAACACACAAAGCACCGAGCAGTCTGGAGACTTCTGGGGTCGTCGCCTCGGGGGAGGAGCGAGGCCTGCGCCGCCGGGTCGGGGACCCGTGAGACGTGACACGAGGCTTCTCGATGCTTCTGGATGCTTCCACGCGCCGGCTCCGCGGGTATAAAAGGGCCCGGCCGACGATAGGAGAGCGGACTGGACCTACGGCAGAGTGACGCGAGCTCCCTGCGCGCCTGCTCGGCGGCTGAAGGCCCGGCGACCGAGGAAGAGCCTCCCCGGCAGCGACCCGCGAGAGGCCTCGAGAGCCGCTGGTAGCACTCGGGTGCGACGGGCGACAGTCCGGGACGGTGTTGCGGGTCAATATGGGCGAGTGGTGCAGGCAGTTGTCCAGGACTGCAGTGAGACTGGTAGCAGAGCGAGCCACTGTCGAGCCGGGCTCAATGTTTGACTGAACATTGTGAGATTAATTTTGTGGACAGAGATTAATCCGTGCGTTCTTTATTAAATTTAGGTGTATATATTAGTAATAAATAATAATCAACTGAGCTATCCTTTCGAACCGGTTTTCCCACTCGTTGCAGTATATTGAAATCGCTAACCGTAGAAAGCAATCAACAGTTACTCGTTTACCTGTCAGCTTTATCCATCATCATATAAAAAAAATGTGTACCTATTTTAAAGTAATGTTTATAGTAGTCCATATGTATTTAGCTAGGTACAGTTTACAATCATTACACTTTTTACACGCATTAATAGTTTTCTAAACTAAATATAATATGTATATATTATTTACTTTTGAAGTATTTTATTTTCATTTTAGTTTTAAGCCCACAGTGAAATCTCATTACTGTCCATGTGTATTATGAGATTTCTATTATCCATTTATTCGGTTATCCAGCACAGCCATGGTCCTGATGGTGATATTTGATCCAAGTTATATGTGACTGTTATTTTAAAGGTCTTGAAAGAACCGTGTTAAAAGTGCACATCAATAAAGAGATATGGCATATTCAAATAATGTGTTGTGCATTAAATGTTATAAACAGATTTTTAATGAGTAAAAATCATAGCTCTCGGTATACGGCATTTAGTAGAAGTATTCGTGAAAATGGGACGGAAGATCATGAACGGAAATGTGTAAACAAGATGGCGATGGCCGTATATAGTCACTTTCGTATATATTAAGGGGCATACCAAATGTATTGGTGTGCCCAATGTAACTTTTAGTAGTAAAACTACCCTGGAAAGTATTTGGTAAACTACATTAGCCCTAGTAAAAATTAATTTCAAGTTTAGAATACATCAGAAAACTTGCATTATAATTATTATAATACATATTCTCCTTCTAAATTCCCAATAGGTTTAGTTGCACAGAGGTAGGGCACGCGCGTGTTGACTAAGGAATGTGGTTCAAATATAGTCACTGGAAATAGTATTAACTGCTTAGTTAATTTTAATAAATTATACATTATTTTAATAAAATTCCTGTCTAAACTCGGGTCCAAAGTAGGGGTTAAGAATTTTTTAAGTTTTTTTTCTCGCTTTTATTGCAGCAGTTTCTAATATTCAAAAATTTCCGGGTGTTTCGACCTGCTATCTGCACGTGATGGTGGCAAGCGACATTTTCTATCCAGGCAGCGAATTCTAGCGGCGGGCGCAGAAAACACGTGTGCGATTCGCGTCCAGTTTACTAGACATACGTCCTCGTCGACCTGTCACTGCATAGCAATGCTTCAACTTACCAACCTATAAAATTCCTTACAGCGAACTCCCAATATTTTCCTTTTTCCCCCTCATTTTGTATAATAATTTATTCTTTCCGAAGCCTTCGGTCCATAAGTTCACTATTTTCTTCTGCCAAATTTATTTACAGATAATAATTTTAGTAAAATTGTTTTTTAATTGAAATATATTATTTTATTCAAATTTGATATTATAAGAACAAAATATCGATATAAAAAAACGCCGCACTAAAATATCAATGCCAAATTATCGATACTTGGAACCTGAAATGTCATTTTTCCGAGCTATCATCCCTAACTGCAAAGGGACGAGATTCCTGTCGGTGCGCAGCAGCAGCGACATGAGTTCGCAGCAATGGACCTGCCAGTACAAAACTTCTGGTTCCTGTACAACGGGCCAGACATGACAACGAATAAACACAGTAGGTGTATAACTGCCAAAGGCCGTGAATCCTGCAAATACAATTAGTTTTTTAGTGGTTAACATTTAGTCGCCAAGTAGTTAAATTAACATTATAAACCTAACAATTTAGATTTTAAACTGCCGTCCGAGTTTTTTCCCCCCCTTGTAGTTATGGGCCCAAAACAGATAGTGTCACTTGTCGCGCAAAACATGGTTTCAGTTTCCACTGCAAGAGTCGCATTTGTATCTCTCCCTCCTTGTTCTGTGACAGTCACAACAAAACAATTGCATGAGTTCAACGAAACATTCTAGGTCCTTGTTGACATAGCTTCTTTCTTCGGTAATTTCCACTAACTACGTTGCTCGCCGTGTTCTAGACACACTGTGTGTGTTCGTAATGACCCCGAGGGACTGTGACGTCGTTGCTACATGCTGTAGAGGTCCCCACACACCACCAGTCCGAACTGTGTGGGATCAGCGTCCCGCCAGTCAAACTGTCAGTCCTGACAACCGGTTCATCATCTTGAGTGTTGCAGCAAACTTCTTCGTTTACACTCTTTGGTTGCTATGCAATTTGTTTGTTTTCCCTTTTGTTACTAGACGTGCAACTGCAGCATCCAAAGTTTCTTTCACAGTCTGCTATGAAACGATACATCTAACAGCAACAACAACCACAAGACTTATCGTGTGCGGGGTAGGCTTCAGTTGGGATTGTTCGGTCCGAACTGAGCACCTGGACTGATGTTGAGCACAGAGGGCCCCAATTCAGTCAAAACTTTCATTTCGGGCTGAGCAGTCCTATAATCTGTCTAACGCTTAGATCGCAGCACAGAGTAAACGGCGTCCACTGTCTCCAGTTCGATACTGACCAGCTTGTTAACACTTAAAATTTACTGTAGATACCATCTTTAAATAAGTTTAATATATATTTTTATTTTTACAGTTTGTGGATTTTTTAGACTATCAATTAGTGTCTATTGACAGCATTATCACAGCTGTAGTCATGCTGACAAAAATGATACATTAATGCTAAAACACCGATTGTTATTTCTCAAGAGAAACTGTTCGTAGCAGTTAATCACTATTAATAACAAGTGAGTTTAGAATATTATATGTTTTGCTCAAAAGAACAATATTATTTTTTTTAATTTGAAATTATTCAAAGAAATGTATACAATAAAAGCAGTAGAAAACAAGATGACGTCCTTCAATTACCCCTGCTTAGAAATACATAATGAATAATGTCAGAAATTGCTCTTGATGAAATACAACAGGAATATGCGTTTCCAAATTTCTCATTCCAAATTTCACTTTACAAAATTTAGTGCATCAAAAACAATTTTAAAAAATGTTTTCATTACATTACAAAGTTCTGTCTAAAACATTTTTTTTTTCTCTTCTCATTGGTGTACATCTGGCAACAGAGCACAGAGAAACAAGGACAGCACTAACGGCAGGGGTCGTGCACTGTAAAGAGAGCAAATGCACATTTAAATGCGCACTGAAAAATCCCAAGCTATAGCTGGAAGCCATAGGCCTACTGATCGTGTTGTGGTAGGAGTGGGGAGGGGGGGGGAGAGGGCCTCAAGTACCTCGCTGTAACTAAAAAAAAAACCTGCCCGACACATACGAGATCAAACCTCGCACACAGCGCCACGGAATAAAAGGTCTGCCATGAAGTACAAACAGTCGTGCAGCCATGTTTGATGGCGTGGTTTGCGTGGTGCGGGGTTGCAAGAATGTCGCCGACCGCTGGCTCCGGGCACTCCCACGACGGCCGCGCGAGGACCGAGGACCGAGGACCAAGGACCAAGGACCAAGGACCGAGGACCGAGGTCCGAGGACCAAGGACCAAGGACCAAGGACCAAGGACCAAGGACCAAGGACCAAGGACCAAAGACCGAGGACCAAGGACCGAGGACCGAGGACCAAGGACCAAGGACCGAGGACCGAGGACCGAGGACCAAAGACCGAGGACCGAGGACCAAGGACCAAGGACCAAGGACCAAGGACCAAGGACCAAGGACCAAGGACCGAGGACCGAGGACCGAGGACCGAGGACCGAGGACCGAGGACCAAGGACCAAGGACCAAGGACCAAGGACCAAAGACCGAGGACCGAGGACCAAGGACCAAGGACCAAGGACCAAGGACCAAGGACCAAGGACCGAGGACCGAGGACCGAGGACCGAGGACCGAGGACCAAGGACCAAGGACCAAGGACCAAAGACCAAGGACCAAAGACCAAGGACCATGGACCAAAGACCGAGGACCGAGGACCGAGGACCGAGGACCAAGGACCAAGGACCGAGGACCGAGGACTAAGGACCAAGGACCAAAGACCGAGGACCGAGGACCAAGGACCAAGGACCAAGGACCAAGGACCAAAGACCGAGGACCAAGGACCAAAGACCGAGGACCAAGGACCAAAGACCAAGGACCAATGAACGAGGACCGAGGACCAAGGCTCAAAGACCGAGGACCGAGGACCAAGGACCAAAGACCGAGGACCGAGGACCAAGGACCAAGGACCAAAGACCGAGGACCAAGGACCAAGGACCAAGGACCAAGGACCAAAGACCGAGGACCGAGGACCGAGGACCAAGGACCAAGGACCAAGGACCAAAGACCGAGGACCGAGGACCAAGGACCAAAGACCGAGGACCGAGGACCAAGGACCAAGGACCAAGGACCAACTGGCCGCGGCGACTGCAGGACCAGGCGAGGCCCGCCAAGGACGATGGGAAGCAAAGGCCGCCCAATTCGCGCGGCGAGAAGTTCTCCTTCGGGGCCCGCCACGGGAACAGGCGTGGCTGGGAGACCTGTGGTCGCGACGGGCAGACTCGTCACGCCCGCCGTTTAAACACCGCCTACCAGTTCACCTTGCGTCTGGAATGCTCGCCTACGAATTCGTTTTGCAAGGTCGATTTTCTAAGGTTCTGAGGACCCGATGTGCAAACCCATATTTTTTTTTAAAAATGTCTTTGTGCCAGTTCCCGAAACGTCGCAACTATTTGGTCATTGAAAGCCTACTGTGTTCATCCGTGCTGCCGTCGTGTCGTCCACATTACGTAAGGGTTCAGTTAAATAGTGGGGTCCGTCTGTGCATCACTCGGTTGACCAAGTTTGTTGTTTTTTCCTGCATTTATTGTCCTCCTTACAACCGTTTTGTCAGCGCTAGAACTATATATAATTATATATAATATATACTGAATTCCTGCTTTGAATAGACATTTAACATTTGACGTCAGCTGATACTGGCTTGTTCCATCTTTGTTTTCAATTATTGAGGTTTTTCTGCGACAACCAGGGGCGCAACAACAGGGGGGGGGGGGGGCAAAGGTATTTTGCCCGCCCTCTGAAACCTTGAAGTGGGGGCACACGGGGGCAAAGAAAGTGCTGTGTAATCAATTTTTAGATAATAAAACTACTTAAATAGCACCATTTTCCACCTTGAAATACAAATTTTCCGGGGGGAGTACCCCCGAACCCCCCGTTTCAATAGGGAGGATCGATGATTCTTTATAAAAAAAGTATATTGCCCCCCCCCCCCTTGGAAATTTAGTTGTTGCGCCCCTGGCGACAACCCGTGAAAACCAGAAAATGGCGTATGTCCATTAAATTATTTTAAATCAAACTTACCCATTGCAAGAATCATTCAAAGAACATTTAAAGATCAAATAGGACCTTCGAAAAAGAAAGGGTGTGTCATCTCACCCACTAACGTATTTTACACGCACATTTTATAGAGACTTTCCTCCACTGGGATGAGAGGGGACTCTGCACTAGACCAAACAGGCACTAGACCAAACAGGCACTAGACCAAACAGGCACTAGACCGAACAGGCACTAGACCGAACAGGCACTAGACCGAACAGGCACTAGACCGAATGTCATTTATCCGAAATTTCGGCCAAATGATCTTCCGCCTAGTTGCTTCTTGAAACCCGGATGAGCGTCAGGCCGCCATGCCGGACTGTTGAGAATGAGTAGCGCCCAAAAAATAATTTACAGCACAGGGAAGTTTCCGAGCTCAACCATCTTTGACAATGTCATGTCTCCTAGGGTTTGACCTTGTTTAAGTGTGATACGTATCCACAGTCAGGCCCATTCTACAACCGCACGGATCACGTACGCGGATACGTAAATCACGGAACAGAATCTACAAATGGCACGCTTGCGGACACGAACGGAAAAAAAAATTGGCTAGAAAAACTCACCGTCTCTTCCGTTTTGCGTTATTCCGTATGACCAATAGTAGCCGAGTATTTATCCGCCCGTGGTAGCCACGATTGTTCCAAATTTGAAGTGAGTTTAAAATGGTTTGAAGCAGTACAAGAGTATCGTATAAGGACCCTTGAAGATGGCTGGCAACACGGCAAGCCAAACCTTCGAGCAAATAACTTCCTCGGAGGATGAGCTCGACCCTGGACGCGAGAGCAGGTATAAACTGTCACTGGCCACGAAAACTGCGATCAAGATTCAAGCACGAGACACGCTTCACCCTGTACTCCCAGATGTATCACGCCACAGTCGCGGCGTGTAGCTCCAGGGCCCCGTGACATTGGTGGCAAAAGGAAAATTAAAATTTTACTAGCAAATTAACTAAAGTGCTGGTCAAATGAAAATTCAATTAAAGATTTCCTATTACAAAAATCTTGTAAGGTGTTTATAGCCATGTATAAATTACGCAATTCTACCGGAATTTGATAGAAAGTACTTGTAAAACTGACCAGGGGATAGTTTATCAAGAGAGAACATCAACATTTCTTAAGTTGAATTAACACATCTAGCGTCGAAATTTGAGTTCCAGGTTGGTTTAACATTCTGTTTGAAAGAGTTGATATTTTTCGAAATTTCCCGGGGGAGGGTCCCCATAAAAGTAAACAACCCAGGGCCCCGCAAAGTCTAGGGCTGCTACTGGCAGAGCTTTAGAAAAAACGAACTGTTCAAGCATGGCAGTAGTAGGGTATTTACGAAAAAAAAATTAAGAATACAAAGAAGGCAGATGATTAGTTCGGTGAGCGAAAATGGCTGAAACGCGTGTTTTTAGAATAAATTCTTGAACAACGCCGGTACAAATTCTTGAAAGCACTTTTAGGTATGTGCATTAAAACTTCATCTTCGTTTCTTCGCCATATATTATGGTTGCCACTCGAATCTCCAGCTTGCCCCATGCACGACGAGAAGACCGCTCGCCATTTCGGAGCCTTGCGTTTAGAAGTGACATTGAACTAGAAGTACCACCGCGCGTCGACCTTATCGTCCTGACTTTTTCACACATACACCCCTGTGCGCGGTGAAACAGGCAGGCGATCTATCTCCAGAACAGTGTTGCCAACCATAGTACGCACAATCTGGGTACACTTACCTTTTTACATTAGGGTACTTTCGGGTACACGAAGTCCAAAGTTCGGGTGTCATTCAGACACATACACAAAAAAGTACGAAGAAAATTGTGTTGTGTTCTTTAATGCAAATAGTATAAACACTGTTATGTTAAGCTCATAATAGAATGACAACATAAAATTTTATAGTAAATGCAACATTAGCTCTATGTACTGCTAACGCCCGTGCGTACGGTTTTAAAATGATGCGTCATTGGGCGGTTGTAGAAGAGGGGGGGGGGGTTATGGGGATAATGTAAACGTTTAATACTACTATTCCAGCCACACGTGGAAAAATTGTATTTTCAGGTTAAAGGTTGGTGCAAAAAAAATTGTAAATATTACAAATAATAAAAATATGGCGACTTAAATGTGTGTTGTGCTTCAATAGTGTAGCCAAGACTGCTTTTAATGAGAGAGATCCCTAACCCTGTTTTCGCCAACCAACTGTTTACTTGAAAATATCTGCAATTTGTTTTCAAAATTTGCAGGGACGTTCAACGTCAGCGCGTTACGGCCAGGGCAGATAACGTTTTCCACCGTAATTGGTTTTCCATTCCAAGTGAATACTGCGCGATATTTTTTTGACTATCAGTTTTTTTCTTTTTCTTTTTCATAAATTCTTGATTCATTTGCTTACCCGAGCGATCTTCTCGGGTACCGTCAAACAGACACGGTAATCTGGGTAGGTGTACCGGGACTCTGGTACGTCTGAAGGTCGCACCTGGGCGTACCGCCGACTGACCTCGGCACGGCGTCTGTCTCCATCAGTCCTCCCACGCCACCCCCCTCCCCCCCCCCTCCCTGTTGCACGGGGGTCCCACGTGCTGACGCAACGCGCATTGTGTTGTGCGCAGCCCTCGTGGGATGGGGGGAACGGAATCGATGTCACCATACTTGCAACAAAGGGGACCGTGTGTCTCAATCACGACCCATGCATTTTTCAGGTTACCCACGCGCCACAGAACAAGACGGTAGATGTACAAGTGCCACACTTATGGTGGAAACTGACACCATGTTTTGCGCGACATGCGACGCTATCTGTTTGGTTGGGCCTAACCACTAGAATAAAAACTCGGACGGGAGCCTGAAATCCAAAGTGTTAATTCAACAGTGCGAAACACACGAGTTTTTTATTTTAATTTTAAAAAAGCATGTTCTACATAAATTAGTAGGAAATGCAAAATTTCTGGTATGTAACGCCACAAAATATGTGGCTACGAAAACAAGGTAGATTAATTTTTACTGGTGTGTTTTCCTGATAATAGCTTAGCGTTACTTCTCACAATCAATATAGCTATGTTAGTAATATATTATTAAAGCTACTATCTAGTGAGTGGGCCAAATGCTAAACTTCAAAAAACAGTCTCGGTCTCGGCAATTAAGAGTTTCTCCCTAATAAGGCATCAATACGCAAATCCGTAAAGGTAGTTCCGTAATTTTCTTCAAATACCTGCCCACTGCAAAATAATAGTATATTAAAAGTAATAGTATATTAAAAGTAATAGTATATTAAAAGTAATAGTATATTAAAAGTAATAGTATATTGAAAGTAATAGTATCTTGAAAGTAATAGTATCTTGAAAGTAATAGTATCTTGAAAGTAATAGTATCTTGAAAGTAATAGTATCTTGAAAGTAATAGTATCTTGAAAGGAATAGTATCTTGAAAGGAATAGTATCTTGAAAGGAATAGTATCTTGAAAGGAATAGTATCTTGAAAGGAATAGTATCTTGAAAGGAATAGTATCTTGAAAGGAATAGTATCTTGAAAGGAATAGTATCTTGAAAGGAATAGTATCTTGAAAGGAATAGTACTTATCTTGAAAGGAATAGTACTTATCTTGAAAGGAATAGTACTTATCTTGAAAGGAATAGTACTTATCTTGAAAGGAATAGTACTTATCTTGAAAGGAATAGTACTTATCTTGAAAGGAATAGTACTTATCTTGAAAGGAATAGTACTTATCTTGAAAGGAATAGTACTTATCTTGAAAGGAATAGTACTTATCTTGAAAGGAATAGTATCTTGAAAGGAATAGTATCTTAAAAGAAAGGCGTAAGCAATTAAAAAAAACTTTTTTTTTTACTTTGAAAGTTGAAAGCACATTATTAAACATTTGGCAGCTTCTTACACGCCCATTACGCACACGTCTGATAAACTGCCCACGTCTCGAGCGGGGAAAAATGGCAAAAAGTAGCCAGCAAAACCGGCGATGGCAACTAACAGAATGCGAAACCGGGCGAATGACGTTATGTAAAACTCGTTCCTGCAACCTGCTCTCACAAATAACAAACTTGGCACATTCCTGTAAAAAAAAAAAAACACGTATCTTCGAGACTTTAGTCGCTGCTCGGATGATTGCATTACAGGCGTATACGAAATGCATAGTCCGTGTATAGTTCCCGTATAAACTAATTTCACTACAAACTCACGAAGAAACTGTTGGAGCTCACCAAACATATCTGCGGGCGGAGGGTACTATATCCGCACTAGCATTATAAAAAAAACATTCTGATTGTTGACGCCAAAATTACTTTTTATTATCACAAACTGGTATTTTATTGGCCAAATATACATTTTAATTGAATGTACCTTGTAAAATATTGAACATTTGTTATTTTATCAACTGCATTGTTCTATTTCTTCGTTTAAAGAAGACACACGTTATAAATGCTTGTCTTGAAACTTGGAAATACGAAAGTGAGTAGTCCTCTTCAGCACAATCGGGTTTGCGAGAGAAGGGTTTTTACCTTGACGAGTGAGATCCTGTCGTATAATAGTTCCAACATCTGTTCGCTGTGAAAACGGGTCGCTTTTTGGTTTATCTATGCTGTATATGCATCGTTGCTTTAACAATGAACTTCAAACTATATTATATTCATCGCATTGTAAATAAAAAAAAATTTTACTGAAGAACGAGAGGCATTAAAATCATTTTAGTATGTTTGTAGCATTTTTTTTCCTCGCTTGATCATGCACCAGCATTCTGGAGCAAGGAGCAGGTTAGAAAATGCACACGTGCATGCTGATTTTTTTTTGGTGGATCATAGTGGTGCATTGCATGCAGTAGCATAATAATGTTTCTTAGAAAATTATGGAGCGAAGTGAAACATCTGGAGCATACGTAAACATGCTGAAGCATTCCAGATCATGCTGGAGTTTGTGGTTCGGAAACAAACGAATTAAAAAATAATAATAATTTGGGGTTTTCATAGACAGCGAAAAGATCACACACAGTAACACACCACACAGACCAGTGGCATCGGGTAAGAAATCGGCCATGAGTTAGAGTAGGTAGCCCACAATATCATCTCCTCTTCCTCTATTTCACAAAACAATTTTACAGAGATCTTTAGAATTGTTGCTTTCAAAATTTTTAGTTATTCTTCCGGAGCTCCGAGAACGAAGGTGCGACATCGGCAAAAAAGGAAAGAGAGACACACTTCCCCCCTCCTTTTTCTGAGAGTGGCGCGACTCTGAGTTCGCTTGGATCGTGAGAGTGCGGCGACTGAGTGGCTCGTGACTGTGTGTGCGGACAGACGCGAGGTAAGGGGCGAACCACTGTCGAGCCTAGCTCCAGTGATGAGTGCGAACTGCAGAACTTGACAGACATTGAGTGACTTGGGAATAAACACTTTTAAGTGCCAGTGATTTGTGATCTGTCATTTTAAAGTACAATTGTTTATTATTACTGTAAAGATTAGTAATTAACAAAACTGTAATAAAAAGTGGTCTATCCCTTACCAACCCAGTTCTTCCCATATAGGTCGTAACAATAATAGAGGGAATAAAAAATATATATCATCCAGAAAGGATGCAAGCAAATATTGAAGTAATCAATTATGAGCTCGATTCCCATTCCGCTTCTTAGTTATTTCGCACGCAATTTGTAATGCTAGGAGCCTGACACTCCCACGCCAGTAATTTATATCAAATTACTACTTATTTCGGCGAGAATTAATACCAGAGTAATTGTTGTAGGGCCAAGTGGTTTCCTCAAGGGAGAATATTCACCAAAGACCTGTCGCAATTATTTCGCAGAAAATTCTGAAGAAAAAAAATATTAAAAGGTCTAAATGAAAAATGTTTTTACAAAACCTAAGACCCCTAAAAGGAGGCTCAATTCGATTGCAAACGCCGTGTCGTGACACGTGTTTAGATAGAAATCACCGAATATTACAAATTTCGCCAATAGTTGCCAAAGTTTATTATAATGTTTTGTGTGTTTAACATCTTAGCTCTCGGTATACGGAATTTAGTAAGATTAATTTCGTAAATAGAACGCATGGAACGGAAATGTGCAACCACCACCTATGGCGGATGGAGCCAAACAAATTTCACAAAGTCAAATGGGAAACTTTATAGTATTAACTGATGAATTTTAACAAGATGGGCGGAATTTTAATAAAATTCAGTTCCAAAGCCGGGGTTTAATATTTTTTTTCAAGTCTTTTTCGTTTTTATCGGAGCATTTTCATTATATAGTTTAAAGTTTCTGTCTGCAATTGGAATGATTTGATAGTTGACGTACGGTAGCTACTCCAGCAGCAAATTCTAGCAGCAGGTGCGGAAACTACGTGTTTAGCATCCATAAATGTAGTTGAAAACACAATTTGCGTGTATTTATCATGCTGGGCATTATTTAAAAAATATTCTACGTTGAATTTCATGTCCACCGAGTTTAGAATTATAAGTGTATTTGCAACATGAACATATAAATTTAATCGTTACCGAGGTTAGATTTTACACATCTCTGTACTGGAAGACTCTCTGGACATTTTTACAAATATATATGTCATTTACCTTTAAAATATTTCTCGAGAATAAATTTAAATGCTGTCGTACAATTTACGTTACCTCACTTTTACCGCCCTGATTCCACATAAGTGTGCAGCAAGGATGATGTTTAGAGGGTTGTAACCCCCATCTGGGCAGGAAAAAGAACGCGAATAACCGTCGAGGTAAAACTCAACGCTAAAAGTTGAATATCAATTAAATATCGTCCAGGAAACAGTTAAATGAAACGGCAGATGCAGCACAGAGTTTCTTCACAAGCGAGGGCATGGATTATAACGATTTTGTAGTACGTTCTTTCATGTTAAAATTTTCTGTGGATTCTAGATCGGCGCAGAGGCCGATAATTAGGTTCTCTTTTGCGCAGGATTGAAAAACAGAGACGATACGTGCCAGTCATTTACCGAGTTAACAGTGAGCCTTAAGCAGATAATGTTAAAAACAATTTTTTTATAATCGTTTTTAAATTGTTTTGTGTTGTTCCGTGCTTGAAACTAAGCCTTCCTTATTTTCTACTTGGTGGTAAAAACTAATGTAGTTATGTGTGTTCATGAACATTACGTTATGTACAATCAGTAATGACGTATTACTTGACACGACTGCAATATTACTACTTACAGTGATGGGTTTATAGCTGCAACGTAACTTCAGTAGTACCACCTTAGGTTCGCAAAAAAAAAACATATACAAGCTTAAAAATATAGTCGCTTGAGAGAAATCGCGAAGTCGTAATCAACCGTGACTGATTGTAAAACGTTTGTTTGCCCCTCGGGCTACTACGGGTATGTATTGAAACACCCATACTTGCCCAAGAGGCAGCTATGACTTATGACTCTTGGGCAAGACAGCCAACTGCTTGGAACCAAGCACGTGAAAGCAATTATGAAGTTTTTGAATTATGTTTAAAAAACACATTACCGGAAAAAAAAACTATTATTGGCAGAGTGTGACCAAACTAACTGATCAAGCAATCAAATTAAAACTAACGCGAACGTAAAAGGCGACACTAGTTACAGTAGATGTTAATGCGCTCATGACATTTCCCAAATATCGCTCATACGCTTGTATGCTCACGGAAAAATGTTAAAAAATCAGATATTTATAAAAACACTAATGGGAACACAATAAAGGGAAAAATTAATTTACAAGCGAATTACACTGGTTGGGATAACATTTTGTACATTACTCTTCGTATACATCGCATGAAATATCATCACGAAAAAGAACATAACTTCTGATCAAAGAGTGGGTTCACATTAAATGAAAGTTCTGTAAATGTAAATGTTGCCGCAGCGATCAGCTGAATTCTTCAATTCCTCTGAATAACCATTGGAAATAGGTTTATGGATAAAGATTTCTTAAGAAGTGCACCACAGCAAATTTAGCGATTTTTAAATAGTCGATTGCCAGCAGATTGTCATTAATTTATCTTTATATAGGTATCTATACCACGTTATCTATCTATCTTTATATATTTTTATCTCACTTTTTTTATCTTTCTCTATCTCTATCTCACTTTCTCTATCTTACTATAAAATCTTTCTACAATATATTTAATATTTAATTCATGTTATGCGCGCGCACTCATACACTGAAAACATACGAACTGCCGCTAAATGATATTAAATACACACATTTGTTGAAACGATTCGCGTGCCACCTATTTTAAAATGGTTGTACTAATTCATAAACTTTCGTGGACATGCACATAACACTCACCAAAGTTTCATCGTAATCGATGGTTTAGGAACGCATAAGGGACAAACAAACCTTAATTTTGATCTAGCTAACGAATTTTAAATTTAAAAAGTATGCCTATAAGACTGAGCTATTTCTCCATATATTACTATAAAAATCTGTTCAATAATCATGGTATGAATATTAATCACGAACCTTATAAGCATACACGTACAAATAATTTTATTTAATTTACATACCATGCCTACATCTTTAGAATATTTTTGTTAGTGTAAGTTGTCTTGGACATACGAGTATTCCTATATCTACCACTATCGCCATAAGCATACAAATTACTATGACTTTAACAAGGAAATATATTGTGCATCTCGTGCGTGCTACTGATAAATGTTAAGGGGCCCGCCTACCTGGTCACACAGACGGTGTGCAGAGCTTCAGGAAAAACAACGCGATCTCAAAACTACTCAAGATATCCGAGTGGGGTATGTTTACGAAAAGCATTTAAGAGTTCGCTGAGGCCCGAAAAGTACTTTTAATTTTGGATCATGTTTTTAAACTGTATTTCTAGAAGAGTTAAAATGGCTAAAACGCATGTTTTCAGAGTAATTTTTAGGCGTAAAACAACCAGTACAGATTATTAAAAGCACTTAAGGGGCTTACATTACACCTTTATCTTCATTTATCGGCCATAAAATGTTGCAGTCACCGCTCAAATTTCACAGTTATCCTGTGACGACGAGAAGACTACGCGTCAATTCAGAGCCTTGCGCTTAGAGGTGATACCACGCTAGAAATACCATCGAGCGTCGCACTTATCATCCCGCCTCACTAACACACATACACCCCTGACGAGGCGGGCCCCTTAAGGAATATAAACTTACGTGTAGCATGCCTACATATTTTTAAATCCAAGATGGCGAAGGATGGAGCACTTTAAATGCTTGTCTTGTGCACTCTCTGCATGTAAAAAAAATGCACTAGCAGACTAAAAGCTACTCCAAGATGGCGCTTCTTAGCGGACGATTCTAGCACTAAAATGGTGGCAGTCTCTGGCAACTAATTTTTAAATTTGAGTGTAGCACCCTCTGGCAACTGTTTTGGAAATATAAATGAGATGCTCTCTAACAGACGACACGGCCATTCTTTGGCGCCTTCTGGGAAACTTATTATTTTTTTTAAATTTTAAATGTGGTGCTCCCTACCATACATCACTATACTATTGCCTTAAGGGGCCCGCCTACCTGGGCGCACATACGGTGTGCAGAGCTTCAGGAAAAACAACGCGATTTCAAAACTACTCAAGATATCCGAGTGGGGCCTATTTACGAATAGCATTTAAGAGTTCGCTGAGGACCGAAAAGTACTTTTAATTTCGGATTAAGTTTTTAAACTGTATTTTTAGAAGCGTTAAAATGACTAAAACGCGTGTTTTCAGAGTAATTTTTAGGCATAAAAGAATCAGTACAGATTCTTGAAAGCACTTAAGGGGCTTGCATAACACCTTTATCTTCATTTCTCCGCAATATAATGTTACGGTCACCGCTCAAATTTCACACTTATCCTGTGACGACGAGACGAATGCGCGCCAGTTCAGAGCTTTGCGCTTAGAGGCGATACCGCGCTGGAAGCACCAGCGAGCGTCGCGCTTATCATCCCGCCTCACTAACACACATACACCCCTGACGAGGCGGGCCCCTTAAAGAGGACTTATTTCTTTATCCTACAAATGATCTAATAGCCCAGTGGATAACGACTCTGCCTTCTAACCTCAACATGCTTGCATCCCTCGGTTAGGAAGTCAGACACAGCAAGATTTTGTACAAATAAATACCCCTGGCGCCACCTGTCTTCAAGCTTCGGAACCAAGGTGGCCACCATTGACGTCCCCCACACTCCACCACATGTTTGAATACCCACATGCCACATGTTTGTCAACAGGCTGTTGACTAGGTTAATGTCCTCTACTTATGGGGGCTACATTTACCTACACTGATCTTTACCTCGTCACCCCTCACCGCTCCTACCCCTGTCATTATCTAGTAATGTCTCCTGTGTTGGACTGGCATCACCGTAGCCGGATAGCTGGCACTTTGACGCCTCTGGATGGATCCATGATTGCCTTGTCGGCCACATTCAGCGATAAGCACTGCCGAGCGCGCTATCTGTCGGACATCCTGCACGCTCTCAACGGTTCGGAGGACGGGTTAATGGCCTCTGGTGGTTCGTTGACGGCTGGCAAAAATTAAGTAAATACAGACATATATATTTTGCGATAAATTGAATAAACGATTGTTCATATTGTGTGTTTCGTTACAGTGCGGCCCACAGCACTTTAGCTAAGAAAATAATTTGGCCCTTTTATTGAAAAAAAAAAAGTTTACAACTGGCTTATATTAACTAAAGCTAGACTCCCAATCATCCGTTTCATCCGTCCGTCACCCGTCCGTCCGTCAATCACGTGACCTGCAGCCAATTAGATGGCCCGAAAAATTCCATCCGTCCGTCCGTCCGTCCGTCCGTCAAAACCTTGCCAAGCTGTAGCTTTTGACGGACCAACGGATGGTCCACCGCCTTGTAAGTCGATCGTCTTCAATACGACTTTTCGAAAACAGTGTTCGATTTTATTATTTTGCAATATATAGAAGGCTGTGTCGTATTGACCGATTATTATTGTCATAATAATGGTAAAGATTGCTTATGAGAATGAGCTTTTCGGAAGAAATGCTGATAAATTACGTCCGGGAAAGGGAGCATTTGTATTATATATATATATATATATATATATATATATATATATATATATATATATATATATATATATATATATATATATATATATAGCAAAGACTATTGGGATAAGCAACTGAGGGAAAAAGCCTGGATAGAAATAGCTTCTTTCTGTAGTAATAAAAGCATAATTTTATTTATTGAAGGCATGACTAATGTTATTTTTAAGACGACACCCGTTTAATCCACTTGTCAAAGCACGGTTCCCGCCTGTCAACTTATTATCACATTCATAAAAACAAAATTTAATCATCCCAAGTAAATTATTTTCACCAAAAGTTTACGTACAATTGAGAAAGTATGTGGCGGAAAGTTGTAGCACTGATATTTTAGAATAGTGAAGGACGGACGGATGGGTGATGGTTGAGAGTCTGTAATAATTGCCGAGAGAAATAACGGACCGAAATTGACGGACGGACGGGTGACGGACGGATGAAACGGATGATTGGGAGTCCAGCTTACTTCCCACGCACAATACCCAAGTCCTGCCACATCCTGCCAGTAGATGCTACTGGTGGATCGCGATTCGCCAGCTAGGAACTGGGGTTCCTGGAGTTCACGGGCACTGCGCGCTGGTTCACGGGCACTGCGCGCTGGTTCACGGGCACTGCGCGCTGGTTCACGGGCACTGCGCGCTGGTTCACGGGCACTGCGCGCTGGTTCACGGGCACTGCGCGCTGGTTCACGGGCACTGCGCGCTGGTTCACGGGCACTGCGCGCTGGTTCACGGGCACTGCGCGCTGGTTCACGGGCACTGCGCGCTGGTTCACGGGCAGAGCGAGACTCGCGAGTCGTGAAGTCGCCACACGTGACCGGCAGACAGCAGGAGACAGAGATTACCCTACTAACCGAGAACACGGCTATTCCGGTGGTGGTCTTTATTAAACTCGCACCGTGAATTAATGCCGAGCAGTTACGGGCCGTGTTTGGCCTTGGGTCCCCACCGAGTGGATGACGCGCCGCACTGAACTGAAATAACGGGGAACACGCGCCATAGCTGTAACAAAGATCCGTGATTGGTCCGAAAACACACAAGAGCGTGGCTGCTGCTACCCCCATAGCCCTGCCACGCTTGCACGAACAAACCCTTTATAATGCATACTTGCGAGATATTAAAGCACCGCGTTCTCCGTGGGCATGCAAATAGGTAAAGAACATAAGCTAACCACAAATTAAACAATTGTCCCTGGCTTCAAAGACGGGTCCCGAAAGTTCTCGGGCCGTATCGAATGATAGAAATGTTAGTGGGCGCACTGATTACCCATCTCGGTGGCCTTGTACGAGCGAAGCTGCAAAAGTCTTTCGGCGAGATTCCAATACTTGAGGTCTGGGCCACATCCGGCGAACAGACAACATCAAAATTACGCAGAACATCAATATGTCCCTCGGGACATATAACAATAAGGTTATGCCGCTGAGCCGATGAACGAGGATTTTTAAAAACTCTATTGCCGAATGGTGCTGGAAAATGGTTGAGGAGCTTCACGGTACGACACACATGTATAGTCCAATGGTGTTAAGACTGTTAAAAAGGTTTTCACCTTAAATTTACCAAGAGCGCTGGTTACTAATTGCCAGGAATATTCGTGAACTGGTGGATTACCTTCGCAAATGCACAGGTACAAAGATCACTTACTTTGAACATAAACCCACAAAACTAAACGTGGAACGTAAGAAAAAATAAATTCAAAAACTGTCTCACGACTCACGCATTATCAGTTATTTCTTCCACGTATGCGTATACCCTGTTTCTACCGAGAAAAAAAAAATAACTCTTGAGGTCGAAATACGGCGTGGTTTCTAAAGATTCAGCAATCTTGAGATAACGAAGAGATGAAATCTTCGTTGAAACGTCCGTACTTTTACTGTAATTTCCAACAGTGTAGATGATCGAACGCTGAATGGCCGCGCGCACTAGGCGTGGTTTCCCACGGAAAACGTGCAGAGAACTGCGGAGTACAGCGGCCCATGTTTTGAGCGTAATCACCCCAAGACAAAAATTACTTATTAATTATTAAATGTTTGTTTCCAGTGAAACAATGCCTTACATTTGCAGTTAATATTATCAGAACAATTTAATACAGGAAAAAAAACATGCGTGCTTATTCCATGTGTTTATCGTTTCGATTAAATTTGTCGTTACTTATCGACAGTTCGACAGTTTCGTATTCTAAGTTTTCACGTGACATCATTGTCGATACTAAAATCGTTACTAACTATAGTTTTGTCTCCAGAGATTGCGAAGCTATCGAAAGCCTCACAAGATGCCCAATTCCTTGGCAGTTGTCATGCTTATTTATTGCTTGCGCACCTATGTCCCCCGGTATATCACAATACAGCATCCTTTTAAGGGGTATAACGCTGTATTTAAAATATTTCATACCTAATGTCTTATCTAAAATAGTACTAGAATGTTTTTTTTTTTTGCTACACCCACGATTCGTTGTCGTCAAGATGGCGGACTCGCGGATCCACGTGTTATATAAATCCGTGTATATTTTCTTTAATTAATATCATGGGACGAACCAAACATATATATTCATTATTTATTTATTCTCGAACTAATCTGATAGCCCAGTGGCTAAGGTCTCTCTCTCTACCTTCTAACTTCAACACGTTCGCGACCCACAGTTCGAGACTCAAGCCACCGCAAGATTTTTGTACAAATACATACCACTGGCGCCACCTTCCTTCAAACTTTGGAACCACGATGGCCACCACCAGCAGATGACGTCACCATCGACCTTCACTCCACGACTTGTTTGAATACCCAAATATCTGTGCTAAACCTGTTGACCTAGGTCACTGTGGCCGCCCCCTCCTCCCCCCCCCCCCAATTATTGGGCTATGTTTACCCACAACACCGACCCCCCCCCCCCCCACCGCGGCAGCACCCTAGTAGCTCCAGAACCCTCACTCCTCTCTACTAATGACATGTATATAGTATTAAGTATTTACTGTTTGATACAATAATCTAAAAGAAACAACAAAAACCGTTTATATATTCCACTTGTAAAACCTGACTGTGCAACAAAATGGAAGCGAACCAATTTCCACGGAACATGTTTCACAAACACACTGCTCTTTAAGGAACAAATGACGATACTTGTTGATTGCCAATTCATTATATTGTGAATGATTGGGTCATCTATACAAGTAATAAATTATTTCCAGCTAAAACAGTGTACATTTCATGGATTTATGGATTAAAAAACTCTAAGAAACTGCTATTTACATTATTTAGAACTTGATTTAAGTTTAAAAATTGTGTGTTCCGGCACCAAGCAGAAACTACTGAATGTATTTCAGTGACTTTTCATGTACGATAGCCCCCCCCCCCCCCCCTTTAAAAAAAATAAAATAAAAGTGTGAACATTTTTTTATAATAAATACTTAAGAAGCAAATCAAGTAGAAGTAAAGATATTGAGTATAAATATCAAAAAATATTTTTTATACCTTTTCCAAAATTCCCTACCCAAGGGGTGTAAAAGGGTGAGTTTATTTTCATGAGGAAAAATCAATACCTTCGCCTGGGATCACAATTATTTTGGAAAAAGACAGCTGCTTAACCTCAAAAACTTTCCCTTTATCTGTTTTAACTTGTTGAAAATTTCGTAATAAACGAAAACAGTTCTCGGTGACATGATTAGTTCTATGGCAAAATTCACACTTCTGAAGTGTTGATACTCCAGGTTTAGGAACAATACTGTACTGTCAGCTATGGTTAACTCCACCTGTGTGACCAAAATGAGCAACTCGGATAAGGTGGATGGTTTCTTAGAAAACACAAAAAAAAAAAAAGCCACTGTAGCTTGAGGCCAAATTATGAAACATTAATTCAACCAAGTAACTTTCCTCACAGGGAAAACCTAGAACTTCCACGAGACACGTGGTTTCATAAATGAACTTTGACTCCTATGCAGGATCTGCAGTCGGACTGAATCGCAACGCTAGAGCCTACATTCCTTAACACTTCCTGATTTAATTTACCAAAGTCCCAGTTTTTGTGAATTGCCTCGCTGAATATAGGCTGCAGTAACTCAGGAACTTCCAACAACACTGCAGCAAAAACAACTTTCTCAATACAAATACCCAGTTGACTGTCATAATTTATATAAAAAATGACACTACCTAAGACAGCCCAAGACCTTTTAGCAGATAAACTATCTACCACACTACTGGGAAGAGATTTCAACTTCTTTAGAATCGACTCATCCGATACACTAGCTGCTTCATCGTCCTTCCTTACTAACGCATTGGCTGCACTCCACAATTGGGCCACCGAATCTGATTCTTGGCATTCTATTTCTGCATAGGTACTTAGTAACGCGTTCAAGGAAGCCTTGCTTAGGGACTGGATCCATGAAGTACACGGTCCTGTACCAGAAACTTTTCCAAAGATTATGCACTGTCACTACTTGTTACAATATTCTGCCACACTTACAAAAGGGATACAACAAAAGCAAGCAGAGTGCGCAGGAAATGAGGCCGGTCCTGTCTCATCCCAAACATTCGCTGCAAGCACCAACTCTTTTACTAAATCACAAGGTACATACTTGCTTGCCCAGACGATGCCTAAACTGCACATTTAATGAAAACCTTAGGAAATAACAGAAATACTGAAAACTTTAGAAGATGGTTGAACATTAACAAGACAATACAAGGAAAATAATATTTAATTTACTTCAATATACCTATATTAAAACATTCCATAAATAATATCTAAAATAGAATCATATCTCATAACTTTTTTCATGTATAATGAAGTTATTTTGTTTTTTATCACATAGATTTATCTCAAAAATATTCTCATATATATATATATATATATATATATATATATATATATATATATAATATATATATATATATACATACATACGTACATACATACATACGTACATACATACATACGTACATACATACGTACATACATACATACATATACATACATACACACACATACATACATACATACATATATACATAGTTACTTTATAACAAATGTTTTGAGCGATAAGGTCTTAAATCTCTGAAAAATAACACAATATTCAATTACAGATTATTTCAAGGCTTTGGAGAGTTAAGTTACTTTTACTACTCTGAAACAAATACAGCCACCATGTAAACACCACAGAAGGTGCAGAAGGTGCAGAAAGTGCATACAAGTGCAGGGTATTATGAGCACCAAGAAACAACTAACATTTACTTTACTTTACCAGGTTCATCACACACAAAAGTCCAAGGAAAAAGGTGCCAGAAAACATTAGTGAAATTTACAAGTACAGTACACTTGTACAACAGCAAACATATCAAACTTAGAAAAAATACCGGCCATTAAAGAAAATAACAAACACAAAAATTTACTAAACTTTCCAATAACCTACATACTATCGTGTCCCACTATCTCTCTCTGATGTCACTGATTCATGGCGGCATCGTCTTTATCGTCCTTGCTGCTCCATCCTGAACTGCATAAAACCCCGAGTTTTTTAACCCTAAATTCCTCCCTCCCTCCCTCCCTCCCTCTCTCATATTGCCTCTCAAACTCTCTAGGATGAAATACAAAGTCTGGAACTATTAAAAAAAGTTCTAGAAGGTTCTCTTCACTGTTGTCTAAATCTATACACAGGCGAATCTTCCAGTAGTTTGAAGCTGTTTTGGAAGGAACCCTCATGATTTTGCTATAAGGGTACTGTCTTAAACAGCACACAGCAGTACAGTGTCCTTAAAAAGTTTTAAATGTAGAAAAGTAGCACGAAACGTCTCGTGACCAAAACACACGGTCACAACACGGGCAATGAATACAGAAGGAGTTTCATTGGTATCATTGCTAGACCGCCCACGCCGCACTCAGGTCGTGGCCTGTATTAGGTTACCTCTCGCTGCCTCTACCCCCCTGGTCCTCCCTAAAGGATTACGAAGGGCGGAGCGTCACGTGACGCCTTGTAAACCTGTCGCAGCTGCGGTCAGGCTTCCTGCTGAAGTTGGCACTCCTGGTGGAGTGCGGGCCGTGTTTCGATATGCCTATCCACATACCTATACCCGAAAACAACACACGGTGTGCAGAGCTTCAGGAAAAACAACGCAATTTCAAAACTACTCAAGATATCCGAGTGGGGTCTGCTTACGAAAAGCATTTAAGAGTTCGCTGTGGACCGAAAAGTACTTTTGATTTCGGATTAAGTTTTTAAACCGTAGTTTTGGAAGAGTTAAAATGGCTAAAACGCATGTTTTCCGAGTATTTTTAGGCGTAAAACAACCAGTGCAAATTCTTGAAATCGCTTAAGGGACTTGCATTATCCCTTTATCATCATTTTTCGGCCATATAATGTTACGTTCACCGCTCAAATTTCAGAGTTATCCTGTGACGACGAGACTGCGCGTCAGTTCAGAGTCTTTTCGTTTAGAGGCTATACCGCGCTAGAAATACCATCGAGCGTCGCACTTATCATTCCGCCTCACTAACACACATACACCCCTGACGAGGCGGGCCCCTTAACTGTGAATATGTAGGTTTCGTTTCGGATCCAATCACATTAACTTGTTTCGCAATGTGATCCGGTGCTTTGAAGAGTTCCGAAAGTTATAATACTGCGTAAACATTCTGCATGTTGTAAATTGAAGGGCGTAAATTTAATGGGTGTCAAGAGAATACCAAAACAAGCAATTTATGTCAAATAACATACGTTCGGGAACGGAATCCTGAAAAGTTATATGCGCAAACAGTAGCATGAATTTCGCGCGCACCAGGTACTGCTCCACTGGCTGGGAGGTCCCAACGAGTGCAGCGCAGTTAGGACGTTCAGTGCTCCGCGGGAAGCAGGTGACTTGCCGGGCGCAAAGTACCTTACAGTAATTATCTCACAGTATCAAAACATATTATTTCAACTATTTTCTACCGCAATAATTAAGTGAACCGGTTAGCCCGGCAGTGGTGGTGAATTATTTACTGCCTATGTTTATCCTTGTCAGTCCGTCGGACGTATTTGGTTGCATCATTCGGTGGTAAATTCCCTCATCGCATCAGGTTATGGCGTCAGTGTTGTTATTGATTGCTATATTAATGAGATAGCAAACGGCAAGTTTTGGGCGCGTCCTGAATTTTGAAAACAAACGGCAAGTTCTTTGTCATTACTTTGAATCTCATAGATGTGATATCAAATACCGACTACCCAGAAATTATAAATATTTACTGGGTTCTTGTTTTGGCACAATGATCAGCAATTATGAGAGGACAGCGAGTCACTGATTGGGTGAGAGCGATCCTTAATTTGGGAGACCTTGAAATGTCTAAAAGATTTAATATAATTCTAATACGACAGATATTATCTACATTTTTAACAAACATGGTTCTTTTCCTGCTCTTTTATTCCACCTGGATAGCAACCAATTTCACGTTAATTAACATAAACCATGTATAACTCACAGACTCGTGAATAATTATAAAATACTAATCCCTTTGTGCATGGTTTTAAGTAGGTAGCCATAAAAAAATTAATGCTTAAAAAATTCATACAAATGTGTTTAAAAAGGTAGTAGGCTTTATTTGGTATTCATTTCATGTAAATGAACCAATTTATGAAGAAAAAAAATATATATATAAGCCTATGTATGTCTCGGCAACAGTTGCAATTTCAGTGTCTACGAGGAAATTACTATTAGGACTAGCTCATGTTTGGACTAAGATAACGAGAATGCTGAAGTCAGACTGCGCACGATGTGACTTCGTCGTCACTGGTTGCAAAATCATTTTTTTTTTGTTTTTTAAGTATGTAAACGAACTCGCAAGGACTACAGTCGTTATTGCTGCAGCATCTCTCCATCTCACCCCTCCCCCCTTCTCTCTTCTCTCTTTGAGCTGCGATGCCGATCATTAACAAGACGAGGCCGTTTTATGAGCCGTTGCCTAGGAGAGTTTAACTGCGACGGCTGAAGAGTCAGTCAAGGTTTGCGCAAAAGCGTCGTTACATCAACTGCCATTGTCGTCACCACTGTAGCTGTTATCTTCGTAACCTACTTGCATGGCTCAGCTGTCTGCATCACCTGTCTCGTACCCCGGGTTGGTTGTATATAGTGTTCTTGTCGTTAACTACAGATTAAGGGGTTTTCCTGAACATTTGGAGCTGTATTCCAAGACGTTCGATTAAGGCAGCAAATAAGCACTACCTGGTTAGGATACAACCGTAACGTAACTTAACGGGCCGTATTCCAGAAAGTGTCCAAACAGTATCGCAGTGAGGGATCACATCGGCAGCTGTTTAAATAAACGGTAACCTGAGCAAGGCTAACAACAGGTTCCTACGCAGTCCTGTGGACGTTTCGCAACCATCGATAAAATTGTTATAGCAAAAATTATGTAGATAGCAGCATTGTCGCACGAATTAAATGGCGGTATTCTAATTTTCTCAAGTTCTTTTAAAGTTGCGATTATTTCTTGATGTGACCATTAAAATGTACAAAATTGACTCCAGGATAGCTTCGCTACCATAAAGTTTGGTTCGGCACACCAATACGTTTGGTACATGCCCCGATGATACTTACGGAACTGAATGTACAGGAGTTGATGGCGCCAGACGCGCAAACGCGGGTCCGCCATCTGCACGAAATCAACGAAAAAGTGTTTGGGCAACGGATAAGACATCGAAATCCGTCCTCTAAAAAAGAGGGACTGGCCGTGTCCTATCGTACACTAGGAATACTGCCAGGGCACATGTGTAGCATGTTCAACACCTAAACCCTTAATTCTGCGTTTTGAAACATCGGCCTTGGGCCGCTTTCGGAAGAGGCGGTTTGATTGATTCAACCAAGTTGTCTGGTTGACTCAACGAGTTGACTGCCGTGTGAAGTCTCTTTTTGAGCTGGTTTCACACCAGACAAACTTGTGGAATCGATTCCTCCTTCCCAACGGGCGGTCAGAACGATGCTAGAACCCGAAGAAGCAGGATCACTTATTGTGCTTGTTCTGCAGCGAGAATATGAGTAAAAAAAGATCGGCATAGCATTTTCGTGTCACTTCACTCCTTTTGATTTCATCGCTGTATTCCTCACACCTCATATGCTACATTGGAACCGACAGGTGGGGCCTCGGTGGACTCGACCAGGCGACTGGTGTGAAGGTGTCTCTACTGGTGAGCGGCACAGCCGCCAGAGCGGGCGAGTGAAGGGGTGCTGCATCGCTGCCCTCCTGACACCCGCCCTCTCAACTGTTTGCCTCGTCTCGTATGGGGTCTTATTACTTTACCTCTCTTGCATTTGTAGTTGGGTCACACATTTTATAACCAGATATTTACTGAACGCCATTTTCGAGATATTAAAGATCAAGCTCAAGTTAAGAACACTTGCTTGCCGTCCAGCCGCCATTATATACTTGCGAAAATGTACGTGGATAAAATTTGAGACGAAAACACAATATGCAAGAGCACTAAAGAAAAAATCCCTTAAATAATAGTGACAATAAAATCAGATAACCAACATGACGTGAGAGAACGAGCCTTAAGCCCACTCGGCTTCCTTCGTATGCATGAAAGATAACATGAAAAGAAAACAAGAAAGTTCGCACCTATTCCAATACTGGATAGTATGCACGAAAGAAAACATGAAAAGAGAACAAGAAAGTTAGCACCTATTCCAGTGCTAGATACTATGCACAAAGGATAATGGAAAATACACTCTGTACAAGTTTACTTATACACTTTTAAAGGAACACGTTTTCTACTAAAATGTATTTAATTTATATATTTAAATACTTAAAACGCCTTTAATAATGCCGTAAAAACGAATGTTCAGAGGAACCAAGCCCTGCCTTCTCAGATTTTTCCATATTTTTTTTTATAATTATAATTTTGAACTATTTATCCCAATGTTTGGCATGTCAAGACACAAATCATATCTCCCAGACCTTCTATACCTTGTTGCAAGCACATATTTACCAACAGTCTAGTCTATAAGCGCCGCGAGGAAATACCTTATTATTTCACACGGGTGACTACAACTATCATGATAATCACATTAGTTCACAAATGTTGGCTTCCAAAAATAGCCAAAGTTAAGTCATATGCCAGGTTAAACTAAAAACTAAAAACAAAAGTACCACAGACGCTGTATTGGAAACTGTATCAAAATACTTGAAAATGCAAGATGGTGAGGCCTAATCCCCTTAAATGTTGTTTTGTAACGCTGCTACGAATAACTGTTGATTTTCACTTAACTTGTAGAACAAAGAAGAGTAGAGCCGCACTAGCTGGTGTACAAGTCTTCGTGTGCTAGTCGCCATACACGACAGAAGTTCGCCACTTGTACACTACAGGCGCACAGATGGGGCGCAGTCCTGCACAGTGTGCGCCGGGCTTCAGAACACCAGATTAGCCGTCTGATTAGAGGCGCTGGCGACTGAAGACGATGTTCGGTACTTACGTACTAACGCCACCGCAGCTACAGATCTGGTGGTTTTTAAGTGCCGCCAATTTACGCCTAAAATGTTTGCGACAAATCATAAAATAAAACACTTTATTTAAAATCAAAACACTTTATTTAAAAACAAAGTAGTCAATCGGATGGTTGGGTTGTGTCAGCTAAATTAAAAATACTGTAAACCAGTATGCAAGGTTGGTTAGGTTAGCTACATTAAAAATACTCTAAAATGTCTAAATTGTTAGGAATTCCCTATTAAAATTTAGCTAACATAACCAACCAAGGGCAACTTCTGCTGCGGTGGCGTTAATACGTAAGTACCCGATGTTCTAACTGTGTTCATGCGGCGAACAGCGGAAGTCTGTGGGATGAGTTCGATCCCACATTCGAAACTTACAGGACAGTTGTGTCTCAGGATGAAGTCTTGCCACGATGAAGTTGAAAATCAACTCGGGGTTCGTAGGTTACAGATATGCTTTTTTTTTTTTTTAACTCATCCATCACTTCTAAACTCATTGGTTGTTTTACCTGTAAACTGTATAGAAAATTTTCGAATCAAATATAGTAAAATTCTTCAAAATTTATATTATTTTTAAACAAAGTGGACAGGCATCATGTATTCATGGGATATATGCGTATTTACAATGCGTCAATTATAAATTAAGTTAATTTCCGAACACGATAGCGTAGCGTTGCCTCAAGAGACTTCACTATGTAAATGGCTCCTCAGCGATAAGGAAATAAAATTTCAACGAGTTGAAAGGAGACTAAGAGAGACAAAGACGTCAACACATTACATCTAGTTTAAACTGTACAAAAGTAATGACACCATGTACCATTTATTGTGTACGTACATTTTAAGCTAAAAAAATATATATAATTCGAACTATTGCAGTTGTTGCAAACGAAAAAAAAAAAAAAAAAACATAACAGACACTTGCATTATTTCGAAGTTTCTAGTTTTGATTGTAGATACAATTAATAAAAAATTAAATGAGTATCCAAGGAATTTACAACTTTACTGTGTATTTCGATAAAGTAAGGTTTAATTAACAGGTGTCACTTGTCACTGGAGTGATTCGGCTTAGGGACATGGTTACGCTCTTCAATGCAAGTATCTCTCAATAACCCAAAAAAAAAAAAAGGTTGACTTGAAGTGGTCAACTGAACAGACAACACTGACACAATCTGGTCCTTGTACAACAACTCGTTCACACGTAAGTGTATACCTACTTCCTCAAAGTGTGAAGTGGTCAGTAGCGACAAACAGCAATCAAGTTGCTAATGGTGATAATAAAACACTGCAGTTGCTAATTAATGGTAAAAGCACAACGTAGTTGATAACATCACATTTAAAATAGACCTTAACTAATCGATCCAGCCATATGTTGCACATGTAATTAAATGGTATAAATTCCTTATCACTATCCAAGTTAATACTATGATCCTGATGGCATGATCCTATAAACAATGATCCTGTGGTACACGATGCTTGTTCTTTTAATTTAGTACGTCGTTAAATATCAGTGTAATGTAGGCGTTTGCGGTGGAATTTCGCTACGATTTTTACCACAAAATGTTCGTGGTACACGCGAATTAAACTTTATATTATCCCAAGCGGTGAAAACGTTCCATTTCCCATTATCCTCTGCACCAAGTGGTTCGTTACAGGCGCCATCAAGACTCAGCCAATCACGAAGCACCGTCGAAGAAATTAAAAAGAAACTGAATTCAACGACTGAAAATGTTCATAAAATAAATATTTAAATAGAATTTATAGTGTCAACGTCTCTCAACAGTCATTAAATACGGTTTAAAAACAAAACACAGATTTTAATCAAAAATCCTGACTTTAAATAGAGCACTTATTGACATTGTGTTCGCTAGGCGACGGTAAAGCAAAAACGTAGACAAACTTAACCAGCACCGTTTCGGTAGTCTGTAATACTGGGATTTTACAACGTTGAGATTACAACTGCATTAAACAATCATAAACTTGCATTCTGTAAAGTTAAACTGTGGGGAAAACAGGATTTTACTTGGAAATCACCGGTATTAATTGCCTGAAATGTATGTGCTGCACAGTGTAATAATCTTATATGGTTCTAATCGACAAACTGACTTTTTACTATGATTATGCAATTTTTTTCTGAAACTTAAAAACGTGTAGGTACCGCCTGTACTTCTACAGTTAAAAAAACATGGCCTCGTGTGTTCATAAAATGGACTTTTCTAGAAAAATCTTATCGTAACAATGTACACAACCGGACAAAATTAAATAAACAATGGTTCACACCTTAGACGGAATTACCAAAGGTTTCAACCAGGGGCGGAGGATCTATGCGGAAGGGGGAGATATCCTGTCCCGGCGGCCTAAATTATTTTTGTAGCATACAAATATTAAATGAAAAGCGAAAAGAAAAAAAAATAATCTTACAATATCTAATAATATTATGATATTCTTGATGATCATGTATTCATTCAATGGCTTTATTAAACAGTTTCTAGAGAGTTGTGAGACATGTTTGCGTAAAGGAAACGAAATAAATTAAAACTATTTATTTTAATTTTGAGTTTCCATTGAATCTTCAACATTAGGTTTATATTATAGTTATAGATACAATACGTGAAATAAAATGTACACCTAAACAGTTAAAATGTTACATATACCTAATGTTCACGGATGGCGATTTTATGGCAGCCCTACCATTCTTTTACGTTCACGGTTTACCTTTTGGATGTGCAACATCTTAGCTCTCTGTGTAGGGCATTTGGTGGGAACGGTAGTCGCAAGGAACGGAAATATGTAACCACAGTGCTGTCATATGTTACTGAAGGCGCAAAACAAAGTTTACGAAGCCAAATAGAAACGTTATAGTATTCTGTTTAGAGATTTTTAACAAGATGGGCAGTATTTTAATTTTAATAAAATTCCATGCCGAAAAATCAGGTTCAAATCCGAGTTTCAGTATTTTTGACGTGACAACGTCTAATAAATCGACGAACGCCGGCTGCACGCCAAAAAAAGTCCCGTTACGCACATTGTCCCATTACGATGTGTCCCATTACGCTCAATGTACGCTTGCGCCGCATCTATCTCTCTTCCACTCAATTGGAACAACCATCGATTTGATTTTTTCGAGGCACATTAAACTTGAAACACTCCCATTCGTTTCCTACTTTTCCTATCATCGTCCTATCCTCAACAGAACAACACAGATTGGAAGAATTTAAATAGCAAACATGTATACAAGTTATAGTTAAAATAATCTCTTCGTTAAAGTAATAAACATATTTGAATTAATGAGTGCAAATAAAAGTAAATTTATCAATTAAATCGTAGATTTCATTTCACTCCTTCTTTGTATCCATACAAAATAGTGATAATTAAATAAAAATGATTCAATTTTATTCATATAATACAATCATTTCATAAATGTTTTGTTATGACGTGTCACGTTAAACTATCGTCCGTAAACCGACTTTACAGACAACCAATTTTTTCAAGTCAGTTTCGCTTTTATCGTAGCCGTTTCATTACATTCATTTCGCTATGCACATAGAATGATTCTATAGTCAACGTAGCTGCTGCAGAATTTAGTTGAAAACAATTTTCGTATATTTATTACACTCTGCTTTATTTTAGAGAATTCTACGTTAAATTTTGTGTCCAAGTTTAGTATTTTAAGTTTATTTGCAACATGAGAACACGCGAATTTGCTAGTTAGCGAGGTTATGTGTTTACACATCATTGGCGAGTAGGTACTGAAAGACTAACTGAAATTTTTTTTTTAATATACCATAATTGCTTGGAAAAATTAGCATGTCAAGAACGTATTCAGATACCACTTAAGTAGGCTAGGTCTGCAAGACTATGTATACAAATTCGGCCTATTTTTACAATACCTGAACATGCTGTGCGTGTAAAAAATTCTCACTATTTCTTAGACTTATATAAACACACATCATTAAATATTTCTCAAGACATAAATAAACTATCCAGACAAGTTGACAAGTTTAGTATTAAATGGACTGAAATACTGCACGGTGTATTGCTTTACATAGTCTTCGGAGCGATAAGGAATAGTCCACAATGACACAAACGGAGACGGATCACGTAAACGGAGTCGGATCACACGGAACGGAGTTTCTCAAAAAGTACGCAGACGGAGATGGACCCGTGCGGATCAGCTCGGCGATGCTGAGCTCTTCCGTTTTAGTTTTTCCGTGCGGACAACAGAAGCCGAGAACTTGGCTGAAGTGGTAGCCATGTTTGTTTATGTTCTAAATACTTTAGAAATTTTTTTCAAGTACAAGAAAATCTAGTGTAATACTATAACTTTGCCGTTTATTTTTATTGCTGGATAAACATCATACCTCGCGGTATCGGGCATTTAGTAGGAATAATTTCGTGAAAATGAAACGGAAGTCTAGGAACGGAAATTGTAAACAAGATGGCGGACCTAAGTATTGCAACATAAACCCGCATGGTATATAGTCTCAATCATAAATATTAGGGGGCAATACTAAACGTACTTGTGTGCCAAATGTAAATTTATAATAGTGAAACTACCCTGGAATATATATATATATGTGTGTGTGTGTGTATATATATATATATATATATATATATATGATAAAATAAATTAGTTATAGTAAAAAGTAATTTAATTTTTTTTAAATATCTAAGAAATGTGGCATTACAATGTTATAATACATAAATTCTAAATCCCCGATAGACTTAGTAGCCAGTGCATTAGGTAGGGTCTTAATGGGCGTAGTTCTAATTTCATCACTGGAAAAAACTTTCCTATTTTTAACATTATTATAATGTTGAATCAGCTAAACCCTAACTTAAAATTATTTTATTGTATAATTTATATATATATATGTGTATATATATATATATATATATATGATAAAATAAATTAGTTATAGTAAAAAGTAATTTAATTTTTTTTAAATATCTAAGAAATGTGGCATTACAATGTTATAATACATAAATTCTAAATCCCCGATAGACTTAGTAGCCAGTGCATTAGGTAGGGTCTTAATGGGCGTAGTTCTAATTTCATCACTGGAAAAAACTTTCCTATTTTTAACATTATTATAATGTTGAATCAGCTAAACCCTAACTTAAAATTATTTTATTGTATAATTTATAATGATCGATTTAATCAGGGACCATCGATGCTGAAAACCTATTTTCGTTTTAGGTTTTATAAACCATCATGGCCTATGTATCAGACTCCCACGAATAAAACAAACAAAAAATCGCTTACCGGTAAATAAATTTTACCCAATTCATTTAAATTCTAACTTATAAAAAATACTAATTTGTTTAATTTATAACTAACAAAACTTCATGGACATATTTACAGTGATTTAAGTAGTTAAAGCAAAAAAAAATACAAACATATACTTACTGTTGTGTGTTTTAAAATGTTTCAAGTTAATATTTCAGTAATGCCATACAAGCATAATTTCAAACAATGCATAAACGTTATATTTTTAACTGTTTTGTGAATTTTAACAAGATGGGCAATATTTTAATAAATTTCCTTTTCAAAATCAGGTTTAAATCCGAGGGCAAGTCTTTTCGCTTTTATTGTAGACTTTTCTAATAGTTTAATTATCCTGGTTGTTTCGTGATGCTGTCTGCGGTTGATTGTGGCAAGCAACGTTTACGATTCAGGCAGAGAATTCTTGTGGCGGGCCAAGAAAGTACGTGTGCGATTTGCGTCGGGAAATCGTGTCGCATTATAAGCTAATATTTTATTTATCATTTATGACGCTCTGAAATATTTTAAATAATTATACTTTAAATTTCATGTCCGAGTTTCGTAATTTAAGTTTATTTGCATCATGAACACGAGAACACGTGAATTCGCCCGTTACCGAGGTTAGACATTCAACGACTCGCTCACAAGTTTTATGTATGCAAATTCTCTTAGCATAATGTGCATTTTTTTTTTTTTAATTTTTAAATTAAGTGTTTTGTAACCTTGAAATGCAATCTCATTGGTTGCCGCTTGTTACGTTCCCGTGTATTGTGGCTAGCGAACGGGCCTAAGAGAGAGAGTGTGTGTGTGCTAATCGCAGTTTCTGCCAGGGGCAAGGAATCCCCTGGTTTGAACGCAGAGAAACGGTTGTGGGTTTCCCGCGTAGTCCCCGTAAAGAAGAAAAAAAGGCGCTGACGGGGACAAGGCGATCAGGCGCGGCCAGATCAACGCCCGAGGCTCGCCTTGGGGCGAGGGTCTCGGAGGCGGCGGTCTAGGTCGGGGTCGGGGGCGTCTAGGTGTTCCGCTCCGGTTCACGACTTTCCCTCGCGGGGGCGTCGCGGCGCCTGGACTGTGACGGGGGTACAGATGTACAGATGTACAGATGTACAGACGTCGCTTTAAGACTGGTAGTCCACATTTATATATAAAAAAAATTGTTACACTCGAACAAATGCATGTGAATGTGTTTGAACCAGCGAAGGGATTAATGGCCAAAACAAGAACGAAAGAACGGTCTTAACACCTTTCCTGATTCACATACAATAGTAATGAGCCTCAAAGGACTCAAGCTAGTTCACAGTTGCTTGTAAGGAAACAAAGAGGGTTCCATGCCAAAAGCTTATATTTTCTGATAACAGGTCATAACTCATGCTGCAGCACATAGAGCACATCTGCACAGCAGACACAAAGTAATCGTATGAACAATTCAAATCTCAGACCTGGATATTACGAACGTAATTAATAAACAATATTAAAAGCTGCAGACTCCACATAAACAATTTTTTTTTCATGAGAGCAGTTTAAAGAATTTTAAGTAGTACCTCCCTTATTTACTCAACTATTTTCTACCCACATCGTACAGCTTAGTGCTGTATGCCACTAGAAATAACGTCAAAATGTGGTCAAGTTTATGATTTAAAAAAGTGAATTTGGCCCAAAAGTGGACATAAGTTTCTTATGCCTCCGAGGTAAACAAATAGGCTATAGTGTGATACGCCGCCCAAATACGATACAGACTTTAGTCGGATTGAAGAAAAGTTTCACACTGATAAACAAATAATAACCCAAAATGGATTTTATTTTTACTTGCGCGTGAATTTGAATTTGTACTACCAGCTAGAACTTGATAGTGTAAACAGAAGTTTAAACATAAATATGATACCAATACAAGCATAAATAATTTTAATTTTAAGAAAAAAAATAATATATCAATAACCATACAATAATTGCTATCATCTGAACAGTATATAAGTATTGACATTTTTTAACACTCACGCAATCGCTGAATAAATGGAAATGGATTAAAAACATCGAGGGCTTACAAATAATTTTGATATAGTAAATAATTATTACAACCGATGTTGCAATTGTTACGTCATAATTGCTGGAATTTATTCATGACGGCAGACAGATGGTCGATGTCAGTAAGGCAATGTTTGGTTGGTATATCGTACGTGACCCTAAAAAATGATAGTATACCAACAAGTTGGTACATCTAAAATCTCTGAAGCTGGGTTCTTGGGTTTCCTCCAGGCAGCGACAAGGACATAATCCAACGGAAAACTAAATATCTTCCCCCCCCCCTTCGCAAAGGGTTAGGTCTTCCCTTTCCCCTCTCCAACCTCTAGATACGCCCTTGGTAGGCGCAGGATATCTGAAAGCCTGGTGTCAGTTGAATTTATTCTTGAAAAAAACATGCACTATGGTCCGGTTTAGCATTTCCAGCGCAACAGCTATGAAACTTCAGGTACTATATATATATATATATATATATATATATATGTATATGTATGTATGTATATGTATGTATGTAGGTGTGTGTATGTAGGTGTGTGTGTGTAGGTGTGTGTTGGTGTGTGTTGGTGTGGGTGTGTGTAGGTGTGTGGGTGTGTGTGTGTGTGTGTGTGTGTGTAGGTGTGTGTGTGTGTGTGTGTGAATAAATATTTGCCGTTATTCCAGAGTGGTTTCGTGGTTCGCAGGGATTTCAGATATACTACCCTTAAAGCACACTGTTCAACACAAGGTCATCACCTTATTTTTGAGCAAGTACTTCAGCAAACATTCAGACACCGAACACCTGCATATTGTGACGTGATAGGCAAAACAAACCCAAAAACACGTAGCACCAAACTAGCTTACCACGTATAAATAATTTAACTTCGTTAAAGATGCCGGAAGAGTTCAGAAGGAGCATGTGTAGGGCAACGATCGGACACATTCTCTTTCAAATATGGCGGCCATGCTAAACACAATGTTTGTAATATTGCGAAACAGCTTCACACCCCTCCCCCTTCATGGTCATCGACTTAACACTACTCCCGGCATGCTGCTGATCTTATGTGGGAGAGGGAATGAAATTCGCGTTATTTGAATTATTCTTGAAATGAGGAAGGTGAGATTAAGAACGGTTTTTCCTCAATCATTCACATTGCAAGAATCATTTAAAAACTGCGCTGTAGTGTTGCCCAGATTCATGGGGGGGGTACCAAGGGGGGGAGTTTTAGGGGTTCAACACCCCCCCCCCCTTAGCACCAAATCTTTAATTAATTTCTTATTCATCACTCAAACAAATTTCATATTAAAATTAATAAAAATTTTACCATTACAATATTTAAATTTAACTACCGAAAACTGCTAAAATAGCATATTTTACACCTTTAAATCCAAATTTTCCCGGGGTAAGACTCCCGGACCCCCCGCTTTAACACGAGAGGGGGGGGGGGCATGCGTCTTAACACCCCCCATACGCAAATCCTGGCTACGCCACTGCGCGGGCCAGATTATATATTTTGTATCATCGTTGGGTTCGTATGTCGCTGTGTTGTAAAAAGGTTTTTTTTTGTCCTGTTCTTGTAAACAAGTCTCGTCGTTGTCAATCCACTGTTCATCTGTGCCGTGATGATTTTTTTTTCTAATGCCTTCCACGGAATTCTCTGTGCTGTCCTGTTCATTTAACATGGCTGATTTCGGCTTGTTTTTATGGGTGTGTGTATTGATCTTTCTTGGCCACTATTGTAGTTTCTCTATGACATGCAGTGAGAACCAGCAACAATGGTGTATGTCTATAAAAATGTTTTCATGGGAGTATAACTTCTGAGTGTATACAATTACACACCCCATTTTTAAAACTGAAATTCGTCATTAAGAAACAATAGCCAAATTTAAAAAAAAGTAATACATTAAAGATGATTCAAGATTCTGGAGTTGTTTACAAAGCGTTGCCATAGCAATATTTATGACGTCACCAACATGGCGGCGCTCTCGTCATTACCACTCCTACATTCTTACGGGACAAGCGCGGGAATGAGGGTTTGGGTCGCTGATTATCTTTGATAAAGGGAGGCTTTATACAGTACATTTAAAAACAAAGTTTCTTGGTAATTGTGTCACCAAAACCTTACAGTTTTTAACTCAAAACTGTACTTAACAATAAAATATTAAAAATACCATGGTTTCTTATGATTTACTGGGTCAAGTTTACATCTCGATACCAGTAACACAGATGTTTATAATGTGGGGGGAAAAAAAAAGAGAAATTTTGTCGTGAAAATTTGCAAATGAAAAGCGAAATTGTGGAAGTAACGTAAAGTTTGATGATGTTTACTTGTTCTACTTCGTATCGGCTGTGGAAGTTGAGGAACGACCGAATAACAGCGAAATAATTGTATAAATTAAGGAAGTTTGTCTTCTGACACGATTTTTTTTTTTTTTTTTTTTTTTTTTTACAATTTTCATGTATAACGTGTCTCATGTGTGAATGATTCGAGTAGTTAATCACTAAATGTTGGTGGTTAATTGAGAAACGATAGTCATATGTTGCCTAAGTAAGAGAAGAGTACCGAGAATAGAAACATATTATATCAAAAGGTAGGAGATACAGGATGTGTGCAGTAATTAATTACTAGTTGCAACGAGACGTGTTTTGTTATGTTTGAATAATTTAATGGTAAGTTGTAGAGAGAGAATGTGCGGTTGTGATTGTAGTAGTAACGAGGAAGGTGATGGATGATGTTTCGCGTCATTGAATGAATTTAAGGGTATAAAAGCACGCAAAATATTTTGCGAAAATATAATATACACACGAGTATTATGGCCATAAAGCCAGGAAAGATAAGTGTTTTTGATGTAAAACATCTTGCTGTCGGCATACGGCATTTAGTAATAGTAATTTCGTGAATGGAACGGCAGTCGCATGGAACGGAGAGGCGTAACCACGGTGCTGCCATGTATGGCGGTTGGAGCAAACCAAATTTCACAAAGCCAAAGGGAAATTTTATAGTACTAAATGTTTAGTGAATTTGAACAAGATGGGCCGTATTTTAATACAATTCCTTACCGAAAATCAGGTCCAAAGCCAAGGTTTTGCATTTTTGAAGTCTTTTTTGCTTTTACAGGAGCCATTTTTATTATTAGTTTAAAATTTCGGTCTGAAAATCGTATTCTGTATTATAAATGTATTTGCAAAATGAGAATACATGAATTTGCTCGTTACCGAGTATAGATATTACACATCTCTGGCAAGTACTGAAAAACTCGCTCACATTGTTAAAAATCGTTTTTAAAGGTTTTAATACGCCGAATTTGCATACGAAGCCTAACAGGCCTAGACTAAAAAGTACTATCTTTTTAGGTTCTTCACATATTGTAATTTTCTCAAGAAATTATGGTTACAAAAAAGGTAAACACACAACGTAAAATGATAGAACTACCAAAAAATCACATACACAGCAGAGCTTGCTAAAAACATCTTTCAACAGACCCAGACCTTGAAAATCATTTTACAAGCCACAGACATAAACTCATGCGTTTATATAAGGCTTATACAGCAACACACATTGCGTATTTTAACGTTTCAATTCTACGGCTACAGAAATGAAATGCAAAATATTAAAATAATAATTCGCGTGCTGAAATTGGTCTTTAAGCACAGAATTCGCACACCACCACAGCGGTTTAAAAAATACCAATTCCCCCCCCCCCCCTATAATTTTGTGGAAATTTTAGTATTAAAATATTTGAATTTTTTTTCAAATTATATGAAGCAGTTTATTACCTAAATACAAGAATTTGATTTCACAGTTTAGTTTTAAACGACTGGGAAAGATATTAACTACAATGCTTTGCCTCGAAAAAAAGTATCACTTTTAAATTAGTTTCACTTATCTTTGAAACGCACGTATCAAAACAATCGCTAGCTGCTTTATGCCGCTGATGTATTTTTTATCTATGACGTATGCTGATTGGTCGCGCGCAGAAATTAAGTTAGGAGTTCGATAACTCAGTTTGCGCGCTGTTCTTAAGGCGTGTGCTATTGTCCAATGTAGCGGCTGCTATCAGTTGGTGTAAATTCAACTCCCGCGGCATCTGTGGTTGCGAATGCAGCCCGGCCTTTGGGAAACCTGCGGCCGAGCCCAGCACGTGCTGGCGACAAACTAAGACGTCCACGTAACACAAGCAGATCGGCGCAGTGAACTGGCCACGGGCGGTCTTTTTGTAGGTCAACGGTTTTTTTTTTGACAGGCTGCCAGTTGCTACGTAACCGCTCTCCCTTTTCTTACCTCGCAGGAAATAGTTGGCAAACGAAACTGTCTACACTCCACCAGCCTTTCGCATTCCACGGACGCGTGCGGTTATTTCAAAGGTCAACGCAGTCATCTCTCTGTATCATTAAATTAATTCTACAGCCCCGAAACGGGACATATTTAAAACCTTGCTACGGCACTTAAAAAGATTATAGGTTAAGTTAGGCGAATCACAAACGAAACCGGTCTTGTAAAAAGAAAAACCTTCAACTTCAAAAATTTGTCATTATCCCTACACACCAAATGAACGACCTAAACTACAAGACCTGTTTCAGTAGGAACAGTTCGATTACCTAAATTAGAACATACCTGAGCCTGGAAGTCTTCTCAGCTTGCAATTACGACGCCGCAAGCCTCGGTCCGAAGTATAAACGCAGTTCCAAATGTCCAGATTTGACAGGCGAAAGCTATCAATTTATTACCCGAAGGAGAACAGGTTGTGCACGTGGTAAAAGAGCGAAGAATTCCGCCGGGAACAGAAGCACAGGCTCTCAGAGCTCCCGCGAGCCCTCGCAGCGCTTGGCAGGCATGCCGTGGCGGGGACAAGTCGCGCGATACAAGTGGCAGGACTGCACGCCGACAGGACGGGTGAAAGCGCCTCCTCTATCCGCCGCGACAACACGCGCGCGCGCAGCCAACTACCCGCGGCTGCCAAACGCTGAAAAATAAAATTCTCCTCCCGCCGCGGCCGTCTCTCACTAGCGAACACAGCGCTTCGCCTTTCCGAACCAGACTGAGCCCGCGCATCCTGGCGGCGAATAACTTATTTCCCCCCTTCCGAGTTGTGCGTGGGAGGGGAGGGGCGGCGCGCTAGAGGTACTCCGCAAACTTCCGCTCCCCCCTCGCGCTGCGTGCCCTGCGGCGTGGCGTTGCGTGGAGACGCGCGCTTGACGGCTGGCGAGTCCGTCCCAAGGCCGCGATACCGCGTTATTGTAGCTGGCGACCCACCTTTCCTTACAAAAATATCTCCACGGTGTATCGGTCCATAGTGGAGTAAAAAAAACGTATTTGTATCGTATCCCTTCCTTCTGCATATATAATTTACCATAAAATATTGCAAATATATATATATATATATATATATATATATATACGCTTTTTTTAAAGATACCGATTGATTATTCATAAACAATTTGTGTTCTGATTTGAAAATGGTTGACAAAATATAAGCACTTTGTAGCAAAACAGTTATTTTTAACCAATGGGTAGTTTTTTAATAAAATTCATTGTCGAAAATCAGGTCCAAAGCCGGGATTTAGTATTATTTCAAGTATTTAATTTGTATCGGAGCCGTTTCATTTATAGTTTAACAATTCAGCTACTAATCAAACGATTTTATAGTCGAGATATTTGTTCCGGTAGCGAATTCTAGCGGCGGGTGCGGAAACTAGGTATTATTCGCGACAATAAATTTAGTTGAAAATACAGTTTGCGTATATTTATCACGCTTGGCATTATTTTAAAGACTTCTTCGTTAAATATAAGATTGTGGCCGAGTTTTGCATTATAAGCGTATTTGCAACATGAGAACACATAAATTTGCTAGTTACCGAGGTTAGATGTTACACATCTCTAGCGAGTACTAAAAAAATAGCTCACATTTTTTTTTAAAATTAAATTTTTGAAACGACATGTTTTAAGAACAAAATATGTTAAATTCAAATCTAACCTTTATTCGGAAAAAATTAATGTGCGTGAACTAAAAAAAAAAAGGACGAATAATATAAGTATTACCAGTGAACTAGTTCGAAAACTTTCTTTCGGTGCTCATTTTAGTAAAGTCGTGCCTGCGACTCTATGGGAATAGAAAATATTTCTCATCGGAAAGTCTCTCGCATTAAAAATGCACGTTTTACAATGATTTGTGAAGTGATAAATAAATAATTTTAAAAAATTCTACCGTGTTACTTGGTTCGAGTATACGTTTCACTTGTCCTAAAATGTTGGTTGTCCCAAAATTAAGGGAAACTACGTAAAGGCAAGCGATCTTAGGATAAACGACTTTATGGTAACTGACGGCAAGATAAACGATTTTAGAACAAACGAATTCAGGTATAACGAACAAAATTTGCAAGCGAAGCTAAGCTGGATTAAACTAACTTAACCAAACAACCAGTTGATGTTAAAATGTACCCTGAAATATTTATCCTAGTATAGTTGATCCAATATTCGTTATTCCAAAAGTCATTTATCCTTATTTTTAGGCAATAAGACTGTATTAAAAAAGCCATTGCTATCGCACATTAGTATTTTTTGCACGCACGAACCAGTAGGAGCAAACCACTGAGTATACAAGTCGCAACTAGTGTGTTATATTTTCATGTGGAGGCGTAAGTATCTACAGATAACTTGTCGATGAAATAAATAGGTTTTGCATGCATGCGCATTGTAAACCATTAAACGAAAAAAAATAGCGTCAGTAAGGAATAAATTGCACAAGAACATTTTAAGTGTTAAATGAAAACAAGTCAATTGAAAAATCTGCAAAAGAAACTTTGTGATTTGCATGAAATACAAATTACAAACCGGTACTGAATATTCTTTCACCACTTCTGAGAAATATGCAGGTAAATGGTTGACTAACTTCATTATTTGAAAAAACAAACCACTAAATTGTATTTAATTGATTATTTTGTGAGTAATAACTCACACGAATGTCCAAGTAAGTGCACTGGTTTATGGTGCCGAAACAATGTTACTGGACAAGCTACTACGGCCATTTGTTGTGCTGGCGAGAACGTCAGAAGATGCAATGCCAAGTTTAATTCCAGGGCTGTTTGGATGGCCGCTTCAAGTAACCATCAACTTATATAGGTCATCTCGTCTCGGCGAATGTAAAGTCTGCCACGTGGTTGCTGTTCGTAAAATATGGAATCGCACCACCGCACTCATTGAACCGTCAACACTGCGCTAATTGCCCGAAGCTAAACATGTGAAAAATGCCACAGCCATCACAAACTGCGCTGTGCACCAGACTGCTGGTTGCTATTACATGTGGCTGGCTGATGTCTGCGCCCGGCTCCCCGCGGGGTCTGACCGCCTCTGCGCGGCGATCGCTCGTCCTCGCAGCCAGTGGAGCAGCGCCTTGATGCGCGCGAAACACATATTCGTGCGCCAGTGTTCCGTTGAATGAACTAAAAATTTTAAAAAAAATACTATTTAAATATAAGTTTTTTTGTCCAACAGATATAAAATGCACCAAAACTCTGTATAACTAAAACTAGGCACGTTATGAAAAATAATGAAGAGTGTGAATGTTTATGATGGACACGAACCATGTAACGAAACTTTCACAGGATGAAATAAAGGATACATAAAAACAAAAGTTATATAGGTATGTGCTTTTAAATAATATACTTTAGTAATTGATTTTGAATATTAGTCCATATAATTTAAACAATTATCTATTGTTAATATTAGTGACAGAAATTGTGTTTATAAACTTTTTCAAGTGTAATTCTATAAGTGAGGTTGTTCCCGTATGTATACTTTATTTGCAATATAAATTATTGCATTATTATTTAATAAATAATTATAGTTAATAAATTTTTGAAACATTCTGCATATTTATTGATTTTTATTATTAATCAAAAATTATCTAGATTATTTTACTAAATTAAATATTTTTTATACATGTATTTAAAGTAATATTGAATACTGAGTATTTATTTAGATGTTTTTATTTGATTGGCTTTATATTTTACCAATCTTATTTTTTAAGACCACATCAGGCCTTTTATTTTTTTATTTATATTAAATTATTACATGCAAAATTAAAGTTAAGTATTTTTTTAATACGCCAAGTACATAAGTACACACACCCATTTTTTAAAATACAAATTTACAGTTTCACAGTAAGCCTGATAAAATCTTGCTCACTTGTTCTTCAAAACTAGAGGAAAATCACTGACTATGTTTAGATTTCAAAATACCACTCTCAGACCCCTTTATCATCCACTAAAGCACAATTATTGTACTTCTTGATTAAATTTTACACACTTTACGTTAAAAATAAGAGTAAAATTACTGTCTAAGACTGATTACGAAGAAATAACTTTCCTAGTCATATTTCTCAACACTTGATCCGGTGGCCTCCAGTAATTATAATTTCTTGGTAATATCTCGTACAATTGATCTTGGACCAAATAAGAGGAAAATCACTTTTAAATAAAACTACACCTATATAGATAAATAAAGATTTTTCCCTCTATCAAGTTTTCTTATAAAACTAACAAAATAATTACACATGCATGATAAGCCAGTCTGGTACTGCATGATTCCAGGTTTGTCTGTCACAACGTCCAGCTGTCACAGTGCGTGAATGTTATGTGCCGTGCTTGTCGGAATGAAATGACCGCGTCTTTGCCACCTCGTGTTTTCCCTGCAGTCCGCCAGAGGGGAGGCGCGGCGAACAGGCGCCCGCTTACGTCACACTCGGCGACGCCGCGATTGTTCCGGTGACCTACTTGGTCGAGGGCGCGCACTCGGGCCGCGACAGTGCGCTCCTGTGCTCGCCAGGGGACAGTGGCCGGGTCCGCTACCCTCCCTCCCCTCTCACCCGTCTTCCTCACACTTCCACCACTTCCGCCACTTCCGCCACTTCCGCCACTTCCGCCACTTCCGCCACTTCCACCACTTCCTCCACTTCCGCCACTTCCGCTACTTCCACCACTTACACCTCTTCCGCCACTTCCAGCACTTCCGTCACTTCCACCACTTCCGCCGCTTCCACCACTTCCACCACTTCCGCCACTTCCACCACTTCCACCACTTCCGCCACTTCCGCCACTTCCGCCACTTCCACCACTTCCGCCACTTCCGCTACTTCCACCACTTACACCTCTTCCGCCACTTCCAGCACTTCCGTCACTTCCACCACTTCCGCCGCTTCCACCACTTCCACCACTTCCGCCACTTCCGCCACTTCCACCACTTCCGCCACTTACACCACTTCCACCACTTACACCACTTCCGCCACGTCCGCCACTTCACCCACTTCCACCACTTCCGCCACTTCCACCACTTCCGCCACTTCCACCACTTCCACCACTTCCACCACTTCCGCCACTTCCACCACTTCCACCACTTACACCACTTCCGCCACGTCCGCCACTTCACCCACTTCCACCACTTCCGCCACTTCCACCACTTCCGCCACTTCCACCACTTCCACCACTTCCGCCACTTCCACCACTTCCACCACTTACACCACTTCCGCCACGTCCGCCACTTCACCCACTTCCACCACTTCCGCCACTTCCACCACTTCCGCCACTTCCACCACTTCCACCACTTCCGCCACTTCCACCACTTCCACCACTTACAACACTTCCACCATATCCGCCACATCCTTCACTTCCGCCACTTCCACCACTTCCACCACTTCCGCCACTTCCGCCACTTCCACCACTTACAACACTTCCACCATATCAGCCACATCCTTCACTTCCGCCACTTCCACCACTTCCGCCACTTCCACCTCTTCCGCCACTTTCACCACATCCAAGACTTCCACCACTTCAGTCACTTCCGCCACTTCCACCACTTCCACCACTTCCGCCACTTCCACCACCTTCGTCACTTCCACCACTTCCTCAACTTCCACCACTTCCGCCACTTCCAGCACTTCTACCATTTCCACCATTTCCATCCACCACTTCCGTCACTTCCGCCACTTCCGCCACTTCCACCACTTCTGTCACTTCCACCACTTCCCCCACTTACGTCACTTCCACCACTTCCACCACTTTGGCCACTTCCACCACTTCCAACACTTCCTCCACTTCCGCCACTTCCACCAATTCAACCACTTCCGCCACTTCCGCCACTTCTGCCATTTCCACCACATCCACCACTTCCACCACTTCCGCCACTTCCACCACCTTCGTCACTTCCACCACTTCCTCCACTTCCACCACTTCCGCCACTTCCAGCACTTCTACCATTTCCACCACTTCCACCACTTCCGTCACTTCCGCCACTTCCGCCACTTCCACCACTTCTGTCACTTCCACCACTTCCCCCACTTACGTCACTTCCACCACTTCCGCCACTTCCGCCACTTCCACCAATTCAACCACTTCCGCCACTTCCGCCACTTCTGCCATTTCCACCACTTCCACCACTTCCGTCACTTCCGCCACTTCCACCACTTCCCCCACTTACGTCACTTCCGCCACTTCCACCACTTTGGCCACTTCCACCACTTCCACCACTTCTGCCACTTACAACACTTCCGCCACTTCCAACACTTCCGCCACTTCCGCCACTTCCACCAATTCAACCACTTCCGCCACTTCCGCCACTTCCACCAATTCAACCACTTCCGCCACTTCCGCCACTTCCACCACTTTCGCCACTTCCACCACCTTAGTCACTTCCACCACTTCCACCACTTTGGCCACTTCCACCACTTCCGCCACTTCCGCCACTTCCTACAATTACGCCACTTCCGCCACTTCCACCAATTCAACCACTTCCGCCACTTCCAACACTTCCACTACTTCCGCCATTTCCAACACTTCCACCAATTCCACTACTTCCGTTAATTTCCACACTTCCGCCACTTCCGCCACTTCCGCCACTTCCACCACTTCCGCCACTTCCACCACTTCCGCCACTTCCACCACTTCCGCCACTTCCACCACTTCCGCCACTTTCACCACTTCCGCCACTTCTATCACTTCCGCCACATCCGCTACTTCCGCCACTTCCACCGCTTCCGCCACTTCCGCCACTTCCACCACTTCCGCCACTTCCACCACTTCCACCACTTCCGCCACTTCCACCACTTCCGCCACTTCCACCACCTTCGTCACTTCCACCACTTCCGTCACTTCCACCACTTTGCCACATCCACCACTTCCCCCACTTCTGTAATTTCCGCCACTTTCACCACTTTGGCCACTTCCACCACTTCCACCACTTCCACCACTTCCACCACTTCCTAACTGCGATCGATCACACACCACACGTGAAATCACAGTGTAGGAAGTGTAGGATCTGCAGACACGTCGTCACTCCCGTGCCGCTGGAAGTTACAGCAAATCTACCGACTTTTCAACCAAGTCTGCTCTTCAAGAAACGAGTTTCATCGTAGTGTCAGACGGGGGCCCAAACCTCTACAATTACAACTATTTACGGTCATAACTTCCAAACGCTACAACTTGAAACACCACCCGAATTAGAACTACCATAACTTAAGAAACCCGTAAATAAGAAACATGTAATCGTACCATGCAGAAAACTACAAAAAATTAGAAAAAAACTTAATTTAAACAAGATATAACTCGGAAGCACACAATTTGTAAACTGCTGTGTCACAAGCTAGAACCACATATTTTTTAATTACATTACTTAGAATGTTCTATCTCGCGTGTTTCTAAGTTGTATATTGATTAGTTGTGAACCCCCCTTACCAGACAACCGAGTCTTCGCAGAAACTTCTTAGTTCTATGTTCCGTTGTGGACAGCTAGTAAAATCGCGCGTAGGAAGCGGAAGATGACGACTCCCTGATATGATCCGGAATCCAACACGGGAAATTTATTTAACGGTCAGAAACTCCAACCACAGGTACGAAATTATTTATATTTAGTAGCAGATATCTTTAACAGGTTTCCAACTTTCGTGATACTTTTCAGAGACGGAGTGATGTGACGCACTGGTCGAACATTGGCCTCACTCCCGGACTTCAGGATTACTTCGAAAAGGTCAGTTTTAGGCCCCCGCCTACCCGGACGCACACACGGTGTGCAGAGCTTCAGGACTCCGCATACCCGGGCGCACACACGGTGTGCAGAGCTTCAGGACTCCGCATACCCGGGCGCACACACTGTGTGCAGAGCTTCAAGACTCCGCATACCCGGGCGCACACACTGTGCGCAGAACTTCAGGACTCCGCATACCCGGGCGCACACACGGTGCGCAGAGCTTCAGGACTCCGCATACCCGGGCGCACACACTGTGTGCAGAGCTTCAGGACTCCGCATACCCGGGCGCACACACGGTGTGCAGAGCTTCAGGACTCCGCCTACCCGGGCGCACACACGGTGTGCAGAGCTTCAGGACTCCGCATACCCGGGCGCACACACGGTGTGCAGAGCTTCAGGACTCCGCATACCCGGGCTCACACACGGTGTGCAGAGCTTCAGGACTCCGCATACCCGGGCGCACACACGGTGTGCAGAGCTTCAGGACTCCGCATACCCGGGCGCACACACGGTGTGCAGAGCTTCAGGACTCCGCATACCCGGGCGCACCAACGGTGTGCAGAGCTTCAGGACTCCGCCTACCCGGGCGCACCAACGGTGTGCAGAGCTTCAGGACTCCGCCTACCCGGACGCACACACGCTGTGTCAGAGCTACAGGACTCCGCCTACCCGGGCGCACACACGGTGTGCAGAGCTTCAGGACTCCGCCTTCCCGGGCGCACACACGGTGTGCAGAGCTTCAGGACTCCGCCTACCCGGGCGCACACACGGTGTGCAGAGCTTCAGGACTCCGCCTTCCCGGGCGCACACACTGTGTCAGAGCTTCAGGACTCCGCCTACCCGGGCGCACACACTGTGTCAGAGCTTCAGGACTCCGCCTTCCCGGGCGCACACACTGTGTCAGAGCTTCAGGACTCCGCCTACCCGGGCGCACACACTGAGTCAGAGCTTCAGGACTCCGCCTACCCGGGCGCACACACTGTGTCAGAGCTTCAGGACTCCGCCTACCCGGGCGCACACACTGTGTCAGAGCTTCAGGACTCCGCCTACCCGGGCGCACACACTGTGTGCAGAGCTTCAGGACTCCGCCTACCCGGGCGCACACACTGTGTGCAGAGCTTCAGGACTCCGCCTTCCCGGGCGCACACACTGTGTGCAGAGCTTCAGGACTCCGCCTACCCGGGCGCACACACTGTGTGCAGAGCTTCAGGACTCCGCCTACCCGGGCGCACACACTGTGTGCAGAGCTTCAGGACTCCGCCTACCCGGGCGCACACACTGTGTGCAGAGCTTCAGGACTCCGCCTACCCGGGCGCACACACTGTGTCAGAGCTTCAGGACTCCGCCTTCCCGGGCGCACACACTGTGTCAGAGCTTCAGGACTCCGCCTACCCGGGCGCACACACTGTGTCAGAGCTTCAGGACTCCGCCTTCCCGGGCGCACACACTGTGTCAGAGCTTCAGGACTCCGCCTACCCGGGCGCACACACTGTGTCAGAGCTTCAGGACTCCGCCTTCCCGGGCGCACACACTGTGTCAGAGCTTCAGGACTCCGCCTTCCCGGGCGCACACACTGTGTCAGAGCTTCAGGACTCCGCCTACCCGGGCGCACACACTGTGTCAGAGCTTCAGGACTCCGCCTTCCCGGGCGCACACACTGTGTCAGAGCTTCAGGACTCCGCCTTCCCGGGCGCACACACTGTGTCAGAGCTTCAGGACTCCGCCTTCCCGGGCGCACACACTGTGTCAGAGCTTCAGGACTCCGCCTACCCGGGCGCACACACTGTGTCAGAGCTTCAGGACTCCGCCTTCCCGGGCGCACACACTGTGTCAGAGCTTCAGGACTCCGCCTTCCCGGGCGCACACACTGTGTCAGAGCTTCAGGACTCCGCCTACCCGGGCGCACACACTGTGTGCAGAGCTTCAGGACTCCGCCTACCCGGGCGCACACACGGTGTGCATAGCTTCAGAGGAAACCACGGGTTTTGAAAACTGCTCTAGAAATCCGACTGGTATATTTTAACGAAAAACACTAAAGAATACGCACAAGTCTGAGTACTTTTACTTCAGTATTGTTTTTTAAACTGTTTTTTAGAAGCGTGAAAATGGCTAACTAAAACTCGTTATTTCAGAATAATAATTTGTAAGCCCGAATCTCCCGGTACAGATTCTCGAAAGCACTCAAGGGAATTGCAATAAACCCTTATCTTCATTTCCCCCTCACATATTGTTATGGTCACCGCTCATATATCATATTTGCCCCAAGCACAACGACAAGACTGCGCGCCAGTCCAGAGGCGAAACCGCGCTAGAAGCACCAGCGAGCACCACTAAAGCTACGGCCACACAGGGCTCTATGCTCGCTATGCTAGCGGTGTTCGCTACGTGAGTAAAATACAGCCAGCTGCATCTCAGTTGTCACTGGCCACACAGAGCTGTGTTCGGTATATTGGTGACGTCGCCAGGTGTTTAGTTCTCGGCTGTTTTTTTTTATAAAACATCGCTGACTTCGCGCATGCGCAGATAAACAGAAACATCTGTTTTCGCGCGGAGTTTTGCCGTACTTATGCGTTTATTTTCTCTGAAGTTTAATTTCTCTCAATATTGTGCTTTAAAGTGTCAAGTCGACGTAAAATATAATTTAAAAAAATACGAAAATGACAATATTTATAGAATTTAGAATACAGGACAATGCCTATGATTTGATTCCAAGGGAATACTATCAAACTGAGTAGAATTTATCCTGAAATAATCCTTCAGTTTGGTTTCCTCCTCACAAGCAACTGCTTCATCAAATGATGAAATGCTTCAAATTCTTTTAGAGTTTATAATTCATGAACCCATATATTTTTACGTCTGCATAAATACAGCGAGAGCCAGCAGAATATCATCATCGTCGGAATCATCACTCGAATCCCACGGCATGCGTCTCTCCGACATCGCGAACTAGACTATCCTGTCCGGCCACCTGGCGCAGCGAACATAGCGAACATAGCGAACATAGCGAACATGGCGATTCTGTGTGGCCTCGGTTTAACACATATACACCAGGCAGGCCCGGGTCGTTACCACAACGCTGAACGTACAATAACGCCGAATACCATAACGCCGAATGCCAAATTGACCGCAACACCGACAGCTAGAAAACAGCTGTGTACCACAACGCCGAAATACAGTAACGCCGATAAATGTACCACAACCTAACCTAACCTAACCTAACCTAACCTAGGCTAGCCTAACCTAGCCTAACCTAAGCTAACATAACATTACCTTACCTAACCTAACCTTTGTAGCTGTCCTGCAATGACATTTTTCGGCGTTAATGTATTTCGGCGTTGTGGTAATTCGGCGTTGTGGTACACAGCAGTTTTCTAGCTGTCGGCGTTGTAGTCAATTTGGCATTCGGCTTTTGGTTTTCGGCGTTATTGTACGTACGGCGTTGTGGTATTTCGGCGTTGTGGTGCGTCCCCGGCAGGCCCCTTCACAGCTGATTCCCCTCTCTCTCTCCCCTCCCCCCTCCAAGGTCCCGTGACTTGTGCTGCGTCTCTGTCGTGAAGGACCTCCTGCCTATGTACTCACGGTCTTCTCCGTGGGAAGTATGTGCACAGAAGGAACCTTGCGGTCAGAATGTGAGGTCAGCCGCCAGCACTTTCCGCGAGACGCCAGGTCAAGGTCAACTCGCGTCGCCCTCGGAGGAGACTGCTTGCGAAACATCAGCTCCAAGCTCCAACAACTACATTTCTTAATATTTCTAGGTTTTTTCCAGAAATTAAACTGCAAATCATTTCCTACCCGAGTTGTATGCATTCTTTTTAAAACCACCTTACACTTAAAAAATATAAAATTTTTATTATACATGTACTAATCTGGAAAGTGTTTCTCTTAAACTCGTCCACTGGAATAATTTGCCACACAAAAGAAAAAAAAAACAACTTACAAACTGTAAATTATTAGTTCCAATTAGGTAAAATAATATAATTAAAATCCAATTCCTTCTGTTAAAATTATTCCATATACAACGCCGAGCTTCGTGTGTCGTAAACAAGCACAGCAATTCATCTCAGAGCTTCGCAGTTTATTTTTTTAACCAGCACTTCGCATGGATTTATGAGTCATCACTCATTTCATTGCCCACACTACTTTAGCTTGTTGTATCATTTAGCAAATACTTATGAATACCAGAAAGTTTGGTACGATCTTCGAGAGACTGCATAGGCATGCTTCCAACATTTTTCATTTCTGCAACCGGCACTGTCATGCACCCAGCACTTGTCATTGCTGAAACAGGAGCTGAATTTGAGCTGGAAGACTGAGTGATAGCAACTTCACCAGATGCAACTGCACTCCCTGTTGCATGTGAATATGAACTTGTAGCTGGGGGGAAGAAAAATGTTTTGTAAATTTGAAGATTGCTGACTGTACTTGCACCGGTTTGTGTGTTTTGCTCCTCTCATGTGGATCGCAACAGCAGCCCGCCCTTTTGTGGACAATGACAACACTTTGCAACAAAGAGAGCTTCAGGCTGAATGTTTGTCACCATGGACTTACGTAACCAACAATTCAGCCTTGGTCCTGAAGCAAGTGTTCACAGTGTGACCTGATTTGGCCATAGATTTGAAAAAAAAATTCTCCAACACTGAATATAAACTTATATTAACACATCATTAATTTAAATTATTTAACTAATATAAACCATATTAGCTTGAAACACTTCAACATGAAAATTAATGTAATCTGCAATACAAATTTTTTTTAGGTTAAGTTAAATAACCTGTAGTTATTTTTTTTTACGAACTTGATATGTTCGTTTGTTTCTTCAGCAGTTAAACGATTGTGATGTAGGGCGGTAAAGAGTTACGTTAATTAATAAATCTGCAGTTTATTTACTTCCAAGGCTACCGACGTAAACATATCGTAACAAAATGCTGAATCACATAAAATTCCGCGCAAATGTAAGTTGCAGAAACAATATATTGGTATATTAGATTAAGGGTCACCAACTATTGCCATGATATGGTTGACACTAAATAGGTACTAAAACAAGCATTAAAAACCAACATATATTAGCTCATAAATATAACGTATGAAAATTTAAAAAATAAAACGGAAATTGTCTTATACTGAAACCATAAACGGTAAAGATATTAAACTGCCAACTGCATAACGAAAATTGGTCTGACGCGCGATAAACATTTGGCATCCACTGCGCTCTGGCGTCAGCTTCTATTTGCGTGAGACCGATCTTCAGAAACGTGAACATAAATGATGTGGAAGTACTGATTACATTTCCGTCTGCGGATACAGACTCTTTCATGGCGTTTTTTATCTCGAAAATTGAAAATTATTATTTCTCTCGCAATCCGTATCTATAATTTTTTTCTCCATATTGTAGTTATTTGCTCGCGTACATAGTAGTAGTATATACATAAATGTCAGTCCTGAAACTGGGTCCTGGATGTGAATTATGACATCTCGTCTGCCATCTCGGTGACAAATTCCCTCAAAATTCCTCAAAAATGACTAAAACATTCTTCAAAAATTCCCTTTTTCGAGGAAATAATTCCTCATTTTATCCTCAAAAAATCCAGAGGAGCCCAATTGCCTCAGAGTGGGGCAATTTTCTTCATACTACGGCAGTTTTTCTCAGAATGGGGTAATTTTCCCTCAAAAGCCCCAGCAGATGACGTAACCTTTCCTTGACCGTAAACTTGAATTTTTTTAATTTTTGACCAAAGAATTCCGAAAAAATTTCAAATATACAAAAAAAAATTGGTTGTCTGTAATGTCGGTTTACAGACGATAGTTTAACGTGACAACGTCATAACAAAACATTGATGTTTGATTGATTCAGAAGAAAATGAAATATCATATTCGGCCTGAGACTGAGCCGTAATAGGTTTTTGCAACCAAACCATTTAGGCATTAAAAATATTATATTCATTGAGGAATAATTTTTTTAAATTTTTCTATCTTTTGTATGATAAAATATACCTCTGCATACTTTTATGAATAAAATTGAATAATTTTTATTGAATAATCACTTTTTGAATGGATACAAAGGAGTGAAATGAAATATACAATTAAATTGATAATTTTACTTTTAATTGCATTCATTAATTCAAATATATTTATTACTTTTGTAGTGTCGCGCGCGCCGTATTTATTTTTACAAGTACAAAAATGAATGTAATGCAGTGGTCGGGATTCCATCCATCAACCTTTAAATTGGTAGTCAGCGATGCTAACCGCACGGCCACGAAGCCATGTTGGAAATCATTGTTTCAGATGTTATATATAATTTTATAAATAAATTATTTTGTGTTGTGGAAGTTTTAAAAACGTATGTAGTCCGCCCGTTTTTATAACACAATTTTATAACAAATACGCATCCCGAATACACCAAACTTATTTATAATGTGTTACAATATTTTTTAAAACATTGTGCAAAATATCCTGGGTGTAATTTGAATTATTATGTGTAACTGTAAAACACCATTGTTCGTTAAAAACGTATTTGAATATTCAACATTACTTTTGAATAACCGTACCGATTGTGCTAAAAATCGGTGGACGATCGTTAAAATACATAACATTAATAATTCAAACGACGAAAATATGATTGAAAAGTCAAATCGATGGTTGTTCCAATCGAGTGGAAGAGAGATGCCACGCATGCCCACAATGAGCATAACAGGACACATCCGTAGTGGAACATCCGTAATGGGACAATGTGCGTTACGGGACACTTTTTTGTGCGTGCAGCCGGCGTTCATCGATTTATTAGACGTTGTCACGTCAAAAAGTTTACTTCAAATATTTAGTTACTTTATTCATTTAAGTCCTCGCTTCGATTGCCGGCGAGAGTAAAAATTCAATTTACTACTTAAAAAAAAAGACGCGATTTCAAAACTACTCAAGACATTCTAGTGGGTTCTGCTTACGAAAAGCATTTAAGAATCCGTCGAGGGCCAAAAAGTATTTTTGATTTCGGATTAAGTTTATAAATGTGTATTTATAAGAGGGATGATGGCTAAAAAGAAATTGGTTGTCTGTAAAGTTGGTTTTACGGACGATAGTTTAACGTGAAAACGTCATAACAAAACATTGATGAAATGATTGCATACTTTTATGAATAAAATTGAATAATTTTTATTGAATTATCACTATTTTGTATGGATACAAAGAAGGAGTGAAAATAAATCTACAATTTAATTTATATATTTACTTTTATTTGCACCCATTAATTCAAATATGTTTATTACTTTAACGAAGACATTATTTTAACTATAACTTTTATACATGTTTGCTATTTAACTTCTTTCAATTTGTGTTATTCTGTAAAGGATAGGACGATGATAGGAAAAGTAGGAAACAAATGGTAGTGTTTCAAGTTTAATGTGCCTCGAAAAAGTCAAATCGATGGTTGTTCCAATCGAGTGGAAGAGAGATAGGTGCGGCGCAAGCGTAAAATGAGCGTACGGGACATAGCGCAACGGGACAATGTGCGTAACGGGACACTTTTTAATGCGTGCAGCCGGCGTTCGATTTATTAGACGTTGTCACGTCAAAATAAACAAAAAATTCTTAATTACAATTAAAATAAAGTTTTGATAAAATTAATCTTATATTCTAAAACCTTGCGCCGTTTTTAATAGTGACATCACGTCCGTCATCTTGAAGAAAATCTGTAATTGTTTAGCCAAAAATTATGGTAAAATTCAAAATACCATAAAAAATCGCTTCTTAATTTACCTATTGATTCGATCGATTCCTATTCTTGGTTAGATCCTTTACAAATAAGAAAATTAATTAAAATTACTAAAAAATGACATGTTCGAGAAATAAAACAACAAAATTACAAATAATAATTTATTACATAATTTCTACTCTACTACAAGAACAAAAAACAAACTAATCACTCGCATTTTTCGATTTATACAGTCTTCTTAGAGTACGAAGCAAAACATTTACATGATTTGCTATGTCTTTTCAGGGCAGTTCCACGTGGCAGTTGTTTACCACATTTTTCACACACACAGAGTTCTAAGTTTCGTTAAAATACAGTGATATATTTCAGTATGCCGTTCATGTTTTATGCATACAAATGTCTTGCCGCAGAATATACAGTTTGATTCTGATGAATGTTTAAATATTCCTTTGAAAAACCACATGTGGTTTTTCAAGTTTCTGTATCGTATAAACTGACTGCAATACATGTTACACTGATATTTAATGCGTTCAGGGTTATTACAACGTTAGTATATTACGTAATCACGAATTTTCAAGTTTTTGATTTTGTCACAGTACGTACAGTTGGATGATAAAATACCGTTAGTTGCTGCTTCCTTTATCGTTGTCACTGGCACTGTTTACATCCATTGTCCTGCTGCTGAAGACACTGCACTGCAAGCGTTAAAATCTCCGAGGTTAATGGCAACACTGGGAAAATTTAACCATGGAAGTATCCAAGGTCTGCTCTGCTGCAACAGTTGGTGCAACTGTTGACGCCGTTGCCAACATGATCTTCACCGTCGTCGATGTCGTTGCCATCGGGATCTCTGGAGCTGTCAGCAACGTTGCCATCGGGGTCTGCACTGTTGATGGTAGGCCTTCTATCCAGGTCGACGTTAATGGTGGCAATGATGCCAGCGAATCCTCAAGAATTCCCAGATACCGAACCAAATTTCGAGATGTCAAACTAATCGATCCGCAATGCAAAACAGAGGTGGACAGAGAGTCTCATCGCCTGGGCCTCACCTTTATGCTTGCAGTGACTGGTATGAGACGCGAGTCGAAAACAACAGTCAGTTTAATTTTTACAAACACGTTCTTGCTTGCACTTAACTGACCCAGTACAGATATCACAATTTAGATTTAGATTTAGATTGTCTAGTCGTGAAATTATTTACTGCATTTGATGCACTGAAAAACAGTATTCTTCGCGTGTTATTCCGGCATCCGCCTCTTTAGTGCATGCGGGTATTGAAGTAGTAGTGAATGCTGAACACACAGCATTTGCACTGGCGCGATGAAAGTACAACGTGTATTGAAGTCTCTGAGGTTGCTGGCGAAACTTCAAGCGATGCAACAGCACCTGCAAATTTCTCCTCTGCAGCTTGTATCACATATGCCATCGGGATATGCGCTGCCATAGAGGACTCCGCTGCTGATCGTAAACTGTCCATCAAGATCGACATTGGAACAGCAACTAAAGTTCAGGTAACGTACTGAAGAGAGTCGATCCGCACTGCACCGCAGTCAGAGAAGGCCTGAGAGCACCATCGCCTGCACATCGCATTAATTTTTTTTTCTGAAAGAAACTAAACCATAGTATCCAGTAAAAGGGAGTTTAAACCTAAAAAGATCAGTTTTATATTCCGTTTCATTCTCCTTATCGAAACTGCAGGAAAAAACCGTTAATATTGCTACTTTGCCTGCACATTATGTAAAAAGAAAATACAATATTAATACAATTTATACAATATTTTTCATTTTGTGGAAGTTCAGTCACTCAAAAATTCAGCAAGATTAAATATTTCGGAATGTAAATATAAAATATTGAGATGGTACGGGACATGCGCCATTAATGGAATCTTATTGCTGTAGCTGTGACGACCGCGTGTAGGTAAAGTGAGTTAAAGAGTTAACAAACAGCTCAGAAGGCAATGTGAGTTTTCGCGTGTTTACTCGCTTAAGACAAACGAATGTTACTACCGCAAACGGCACGCATTAGCGATTTGGCTGGCAACCTTTGTTGCAAATCAGTCACGGACTTTCTCAGGGCATTGTCCAAACACGGCGGACACTAATTGGTTATTTTGTAAACGTCTCACGGTTGGATTGACATATTTTAATTTATTAACAGAGACGATATCGCAGTTTTAGAACAATTTTTAAATAGTGCACCCATTAATATTATTGATTGAGTATAACTGCCGCACTCAATACAAACAGAGCACAATTTTAATTTAAAGTAATTCTCCATGCATGCTGATAGAAACAAAGTCATTGAGGAAAAGTCAGCAATCATGTGAGATTTGACACATGCCGTAATAGTTAGAATTAAACTAATTTTAAAGTAGCTTGGCTTCTAGGTTGTAGCCGCGTCCAAGACGAATATATAACCGACGTTTTGGTCGACATTGCAGTCGCCATCATCAGGATAGAGTTACCTACTAGGTTATTACAAATTTTTCTGCATTTACATAGGCGTGCCCAGATATTTCCATTAGGGGGGACCCTGCTAAATTTGTAAATCAGAAGCTGAATTCAGAATGTTAAATAGCCTAAATACATTGAGACATTGACTTGTTTATATTTTTGTGCAGTATCAACGAGATATGTTTACTTGTTAATATTTATATCCGTATAATTTTACAATCTTCAAAATATGTTTTTTTTTCTCCATAGACAATGTTTAAAGGGTACTTACACATTCCCCCCCCCCCCCCTCGAATTTTCCAATAGCTTGGTCCAGATCTACCTTGAAATGAACTTCTTTTTAGTGAATGCAAACACAGCAATTCAGACAACAGAACTTTAACAAACCTCTTAAAATATATATTTTTGCTTTGAAATACAAAAAAAAAAATTAAATAAAAATTCTAGATGACACAGACGACACTCAAAAGGTACATGTTTTTTAAACCACAATAGCTTGAATTTTCAACTGACCTTGTTTTACAATGAATTATTGTTCAATCCATCAAATTTTAAAAACATTAAAAAATATTTTGATTTATGTGGTGATATATTGTACTTAAGTATTTTCAAGTTAACTTAAAGCACTGATTACCAACACAAATTTTATCAAACCTGCAAAATATTCTTATTTACATGATAATACATTCTACTTAATTATGTTCAAATTAACATAAAATTCTTATAAAAAACACACATTTTAACAAACCTGCAAAAGATTTTCATTTACATGGTAATAAATTCTACGAAATTACGTTAACGCAAACGTTATCTCAAAGTTCTGATTACAATCACAAACACAAATATTAAAAACCTGCAAAGCAGCCTATTTTTTAATCTATTACTAAATTTAATAGACTCAACAAATTGAGAACAGTTTTGATTACAAAAATAAATTTTTAGAAACATTCTACTGTATTTAATTACGTTCAAGTTAACCTAAAGTTATGGTTACGAACACGCAAAAAAGTCAAGGTAAGTTTCTCTCAACAGCTTAGAACTATCCATCATAATTTTAAGTTGTTTTCCAATGAACAGAAATATAATGATATCCAGACAATTGTAAGTTAAACAAACCGGCAAGCATTTTTATTTATCTGGCAATACTTGCACAGTTTGAGTGTCACAGTGCCAGGAATCTACGAATATTAACGAAAGCATTAGATAAAATGCCGATCAGAGTGATTACATTAGGGGGGGGGGGCATGGCCCACCTGGCCCCCCCTGTAGGCACGCCTATGTGCCTTTAATACTATCGCCTGAGAGGAGAGTTTCGCGATTGGCTGCAGATGTGGGTCAATCACAGTCTTCCTTTCTAGTTGGCCTGTTGATTTGGCCAATCGGAGCTGTGCTTCTGTGATTGGCTGGAGGTGCTAGAAAAGCAGTGGCCTCTTCTCTTCTGATTGGCAGGAATTTTTAGCCAACCAGAAACGACCTTTCTTTTGGTAGATGCATATCTAGATTTTGAGGTTTGCTGAAGAGTGGATCCCATATTCGGCTTAATTTCTACCCATATTCTCTATTTATGTTTGTTGGGTCTTTTAATATTTGTAATGATTCTCGAATGTATCTTGTCTTGTAATGTCGGATGTTGGCTATGTTTTCCAAGGAGTGTTCTGCTATAGCTGATCGTGGGTTTTCGTGTTTATAGTCGCTGATATGTTCTTTAACCCTTATACTAGACAGGCCTATAACCTCTATTTTTAATGAAAATAAAATAAATTACGGTTATTAGGAAATAAATGTCCATACATTCGCATATGTATTAAAAAATAAATCTTTATAATATTACAACTATCCTTTAATATATTGTTATAATTTAAAGTCATCTAATGTGTACGGAAACTTTAAAGTTTTAACGGTTTAGTGAATTTAAACAAGATGGGCAGTATTGTAATAAAAATTCCCTGCCGAAAATCAGGCCAAAGCCGGATTTAGTATTTTTTTCAAGTCTTTCTCGCTTTTATCGGAGCCATATATAATAGTTAAAAATTTTCCTTCGGTTTCGTGCTGTTTTGTGCTGCCATCTGCGCGTGCTGGTGGCAATCAACGTTTACAATTCAGGCAGTGAATTCTAGCGGTGGGTGGAGGAAGTACGTACTTGAAAAAGCGAATATTTATCATCACGCTCGGCAATGAATAGCGCGACACATTTCCCAAGTGGTTTTTCTGATGCCGGGTTTACGAACCACGCAAAAAAAAAAAAAACTCAATAAACTCGGAGTAACGCATTATTATAAGTTTATTTGCAACACGAGAACACATGGATGTCACCGACGAGTATTGAAAGACACATTTTTTTTAGTCTTCAACTGCTCGCATGTGCGTGCAACGACATGTGTTCACTGGACGGGATCTGGTCGAGCCACCTCGGCACAGCACCTCCAGACCTCCGCGGAAATTACAACGAGCACTGAGAGTGTGTGAGAGTGTGAAAGTGTGTGAGAGTGTGTGAGGTTATGTGTGCTCGTGTCTGTCGAGCACCTGTGCATGTTTCACGCTGCAGCCAGATGCTGCAGTGAATATCGAGGGGAGCGTCTCCTAACAGAAACTGTTGTGCTGAATTTTTTTTGGGTTCAATATTTTTGTGCTGTCATAATTTGTGGGGTTTTTTTCGTTCTCTTAGTCCATTTTTTCTTTGTTTTTCTTTGTTTGTTTAACATATTCCTGTTATGGAATATTATGTGGTGTTGACAACAGCAATTTTTTGCTTAATTTGTGTTTTTTGTCTTTTGGGTATTTTTTAGTTTTCTTATACAGAAAAAGTGCTTAGCAATGGCTTATGTCCAAAAGATTACATCAAGTCATGCACTCCCATTGCACAAATCTTTCAAAGATAATATCTCCTAACAGCATCATTGAAATATGCTAGGTTAAGTGTCTCCAGTCATTCCTTGTGGCAAGAAGCAGTAAAACTAACACCTGCTACATCGATGTGTGCGATCGTCGAAGAAAACCTTCACGCGTGAAATAAGGATTAATGGATGAGCATAATTAGAAAAAGACAACTTATTAACTGTTAAAAAATTTTTATCTTGAATTTACGTCGTTTCTGGTAACAAATTATCCAGTGATCATCGTAAATGTACAGGTTCTAATTTTACTTACGTTGAACATGTATCCACATGCAACCCCCTTCCCATGGAATAAAAACTACTCTCTCTCTTGCGTTTAAAAAATCGTCACTGTGAAATAGGGATTATAAAAGTTATCCCTTGGTAATCCTAAAGATTTTCGTCCATGTCTAAAAAAAAAAAAAGGGGGGGGGGTGTTTGTCTGTAAAGTCGGTTTACGGGCGATAATTTTACGTGATAACGTCATAAGAAAACATTGATGAAAAATTGAATACTTTTTAATTTTCAAATATTATTTACAGTTTTTGCAAATTTAATATAAATAATTTGTTTAAATATAATCACGAACAATTAGTTATGGAAATAAACTGAAATAAAATCATTGTCAATAAATTGTTAATTTGAAATGACGAAATTGGACAAATAAATCAATTTTTTTAAATTGCTGCTTTTAAAAAGCCCGCCTTAACCTGTTTGATATTATAATAGAAGATTTTCTCGCACGGTGGTTAGCCGGTTCTTGCACGCTCGGCTCAGGCGGAACGTGACAATGAGTCATACTTTTTCGTGCGTGCAGCCGGCGTTCATCGATTTATAAGACGTTATCACGTCAAAAATTGCTTAGTAGGTACCTATATCTGCTACTAATAAAGCTACAACACCATGAAATCAAGCTTTCACTGTCGTTATTACAACTGGCATGATGGCTTCCGGTTTCAGGGTTCAATGATGTGCTATGATTTTGTCTCAAATTAGTCATCTTAAGTGTCGAGATGCCTGAAGAAGCCCGCTGAAGTGGGTGTTGAAACATCGATTACATGTCATCTAGCACAAATACAGCCCGGAAACAAAGAAGCCACAGATATGAGGAATGTGATTCAAAACATCATAACTTATAGATACACGATACCCCACAACAACACGTTGCTAAGAGACGTGTAATATCAGTAAGATACCGATAAGCTGTTTGCAATTTTGTTTGTGTTTACAGGCGATGTGCATTTGCCTTCCTGTAGCTTATCTAACACTAATATTTTGAAATTGAGTTAACAGTTAGAGTTGCAAGTTAGAGCAGTAGTTTCGAGCCTTTCCTTGATGTAACCCCTATTGTTTACTGTACCCTGTGTTACAAGTAAGTGATGTTGAGTTACAGTAGAGTTTACATTGCTGGTTACAGTAACAACGTCTATAAATTAACATCTAAAAGTTTTTGAGTCACCCGTGGTTGTATTTTTTTTTGCAAAGTTTTCTTATTTAACAGTATGTATGGATGATAATTGTAGGCGAAAAAAGGTTCTGGATTCATGCAACTCTTGTATTTTGTTTTTGTAGTTATCTCAGCGGTGTATCATGCTTTATATAGCTACGTAGTTCAGAAAAGCAGCAGTACCATTTTTTTTTCTTTCGCAGAGTAGTCTTAGAATTCATTTTGTAAATGCAGCCAAAATATTGGCGGACTTTGGTTTTGAAACGCGGTTTTTAGTTCGCTGTGATATGTCAAATTTTTGAGCAACTCGTAAATGATTGAGTTTATTGGGGACTATAGGATTATCCTTCCTGCAATTTCAAAAATTGTATTACCACTCGTAATAATACTTCCGTTCTAATTTTTTGCTCTGACATGGCTTAGTATTTAACTTTGGCTACTTGTTGAAGCCAACACTTGTGATCTGGTGTGATTATTATGATAGTTGTAGTTGCCCGCGTGAAATAATAAATTATTTCCTCGCAGCGCCTATAGCCTGTTAGTAAATACGTCGTCACAACAAGGTATAATAGTTCTAGGAGATACGCCTTGATATGCCTTGAAATGCCAAACATGGGTATGGGATAAATAGTTCAACATTAGAATTATAGGTAGCTTTTGTTCACGCTGAACATATTTAGTACCCATTAAAGGTCATCAGGCACCTTCTCTTTAGCTGTTGGGAAATAATGCTCACGTTGGAAAATAATGCTCATCTCTTGAGATGTTGGGAAATAATGCTCATCTTTTTAGCTGTTATAAAATAATGCTTTTCTCTTGATCTGTTGAAAAATAATGCTCAAATGAGTCGTGCAAATTTTTAGATGCACCTGTTAAGTTTTCATTATTTATTTTACTGAACCTTTATGATATTTTTATCTAAGTGCCTTTTTGTAAAAGTTTTTTTTTTTTTTTTTTTTTAGATTTTATAAGATACAAGCAGTCGATAATTTACAATCCACGCACGTTAGCCAATACATTTAATTTTTCTCTTAAAATGGGACATTTTTTTGTGTTGGCATGTAAAAAAATGTGGCAGTTTTTGTTATGCAATGAGAGATTAATTTAGTTCATTCATAGTTGCAGCCAAATATGCCAGTATGTATACCTAATTTTCATTTCTATTAATAGAGTGTTATGGCCCAACAAATATTCTGCTACCTCAGCACGCATTTCCATCAACTGTGTTGACTCTTTCCCCCGAGACTATCGCCTCCATTAATACTAAATAGAATTTTTAAAATCAATTCATTAAAAAATAAACCCATTAGAACTATAGTACATGGAATAAATATTGAATTCAACTGTCTGCGAAGAGATTTCAAGCTTGTATTTATTTAACCAACAACATCTAGCTGCGATGCCCGGCGTTGCCCGGGTAAGAATATGTCATGATCTTCCCCAGAAAAAAATGATCGGTGAGCCAACCTTCAGTTTGATGCAGTACAGCGGCATTACTGACGCATTTAACGAATTCAAAAATTCGCTAGGAGACATCAACAATGCAACAGCCGTTATTATGAAGACTAAGGAAGAATAAACAACGCTACAGCCTTTGCAAAGAAGATTATCGAGAGAAAAAAAATGTGATCGAAAATCAAATTAAAAAAAAGAAAATTAAAACAAAACGCACAGACCACCAAACCCTCTTAGACCAAGGGCTATCCACTTCCACAACCGCGGAAGACGGCGATTGGCTGTGGAGAAAACCGAGAATTTACAAAAATGCCCCTTTATACATATATAGATTTAATTCAGTTATTATTAATATTGTCCGTAGAGGCCGCACAGTCCCTGGGAAATACGCACGGAGTCCTCTGGGAGCACAAGTTGGGAGCGCTTGGGTGGGAGTATTTCGCCCCCGTAAAGTCTGCGTCAAATGACTTGTCTTAGATTTGAAAGTTCTTGAATGTATTACCAGTGTACCCATTTCCCAACCGTCACTTGCAAAGCAACACACCAACACTGACAATCGCATGAATTTTGTTCACCAACACTGAAAATAACATGGCGTTTGTTCATCAACACTGATACTCACATGAGGTTGATTACAAACACTGTTCACAGAACAACAGTTGTAGAATACGTAAACAATCGATATTACTATTGACAACTGTCAAATTCCAGACAAGTCACGTGACACCTTTTTTAGCATATGTATTTCAAATGTCAACTTGCAAGTGTGAAACATGACCACATTAATTCTTGGCACACATATAAAATATTTTGATTCTAGTTTGTGTTATACTTCGAAAATATCTACATCAAAATTATATAAAATATGTATTATATACAGTCATTTTAAGTATATATTCAATGAAAATTCATCCAAGCAAGAAACAGCTTGGATTAAGTCATTAACCACTAGACTGGAAAATCATATTTTAAGAGATTATCGGAAGGTAATAAAACCTTAACTTCCAGTATCAAATAATGTTATTTTGCTAAGCGAAACAGGCTGAATTTTCTTTCAGAACACTTGTGTTAACATCCTGAGTGCATTAAAAGGAATACTGGCAAAAAAAACTGTCATCCATAACATCTTACCTCGGTCTGCACTTTAGAAAACATTCTTGGATCCTTGCTCAATGTGAACCACCCTCGATAGAATTTCAAATGGTCGTGGCAGATATACAGACACTCTTTATGTTCATGAAAAAACATTTATATCATAATATTACTGTGGGACTAAAAAACAAACAACAATGGATTACATTGTGTGAGTGTATCCGAATCGTTCTCAGAACGGAGACGCGAGTGATTTTGAAACTCTGACAAATTTGAGCTATAGACTAAAAAAACATAAGTTTTACTGTTTACATTTTTTATAGTTATGCATATTTAGTTCTCGTGGTGAGAGTTTGTAATTTTTTGTTTTTGTTTTGTTATTTCTGCAGTTTAAATGTTATTTGATTTATGCCATATGCTTATTAATAATAAAACACCTCAAAATTGTTAACTTTGAGAAGTATTACTTAGATTAGAAGCCGATAAAACAGGATCATTATGCGTCAGGGTTTGCGGGGTATAAATATAATGGCTGGCAGGGATTGCCAAAAAAAAAAAAAAAAAAATGCAATTTTCAGAAGAATCATCGATGCTAATTTTTCCTAAAAAATTGGTTGTCTGTAAAGTTGGTTTACGGACGATAGTTTAACGTGACGTCATAACAAAACATTGATTAAATGATTGATCCAGAAGAAAGTAAAATATCATATTCGGCCTGAGACTGAGCCGTAATAGGTTTTTACAACCAAATATTTAGGCATTAAAAATATTATATTCTTGGAGGAAGATTTTTTTTTTTTAATTTTTTCTATCTTCTGTATGATAAAATCTACCTCTGCATACTTTTATGAATAAAATTGAATCATTTTTATTGCATTATCACTATTTTGAATGGATACAAAGGAGTGACAGGAAATCTACAATTTAATTGATAAATTTACTTTTATTTGCATTCATTAATTCAAATATATTTATTACTTTTGTAGTGTCGCGCGCGCCGTATTTATTTTTACAAGTATAAAAATTAAAGTATTGCAGCGGCCGGGATTCGATCTATCAACCTTTGGATTGGTAGTTAGCGATGCTAACCGCACGGCCACGAGGCCATATTTGAAACCATTGTTTCAGATGTTATATATATTTTTATAAAAAAAATATTTTGTGTTGTGGAAGTTTTAAAAATGTATGTAGTCCGCCATGTTTATTTCTTATAGTGGTAGGCGGGAAATTAATAACCGTACCGATTGTGCTGAAAATCGGTGGACGATCGGTAAATTACATAATATTAATAATTAAAACTACGAAAATATGATTGAAAAGTCAAATCTGTGGTTGTTCCAATCGAGTGGAAGAGAGATGCCACGCATGCGTACAATGAGCATAACAGAACACATCCGTAGTGGGACATCCGTAGTGGGACAATGTGCGTTACGGGACACTTTTTCGTGCGTGCAGCCAGCGTTCATCGATTTATTAGACGTTGTCACATGACAAAAATAAAGAAATAAAAGAAGTAAGTTTTGTTGAGTAAAGATCCTAGCTCTCAGTATACGGCATTTGGTGGCAGTAATTTCGTGAAAATGTAACGGAAGTCGATGGACGGAAATGTGTCACAAAGACGGCGGGCCCAAGTGTAGCAACATAAACCCGTACATAGTCACTTCCATAAACATTAATGGAATACCAAACGTATGGGTGTGCCAAATGAAACTTTATGATAGTGAAACTACCCTGGAATATATTTGGTAAACTAAAACAGTCAGAGTAAAAATTAATCACGAGTTTTTAAATACCTTTGAAAGCCTTTGAAATACCTGTTGTAGTAAGTATTCTCCTTTTAAATTCCCGATAGACATAGCAGCACAGCAATAGAGCGGGCGCTTCGTAACCTCAAGCTGTTCGCAAATTGCGAGGCATGAATTTAATGTGTGGCAAGAAATGCCAAACCAAGCAACTTTTTTGACGTGACGTCTAATAAATCGATGATCGCCGGCTGCACGTACGAAAAAGTGTCCCGTTACGCACATTGTCCCGTTACGCTGTGTACTGTTACGCTCATTGTACGCTTGCGTCGCATCTATCTCTCTTCCACTCGATTGGAACAACTATCGATTTGATTTTTTCGAGGCACATTAAACTTGAAACACTCCCATTCTTTTCCTACTTTTCCTATCATCGTCTTATCCTTAACAGAATAACACAGATTGGAAGAAGTTAAATAGCAAACATGTATAAAAGTTATAGTTAAAATAATCTCTTCGTTAAAGTAATAAACATATTTGAATTAATGAGTGCAAATAAAAGTAAATTTATCAATTAAATTGTAGATTTAATTTCACTCCTTCTTTGTATCCATACAAAATAGTGACAATTCAATAAAAATGATTCAATTTTATTCATAAAAGTATGCAATCATTTCATCAATGTTTTGTTATGACGTTGTCACGTTAAACTATCGTCCGTAAACCGACTTTACAGACAACCAATTTTTTTTTGAACACGTGTTCGGAAACGAAACCTTGCAACGTTGCAGGCGAGAGAATTTGAATTTGGCGGGCTTCAGGGGGACTTCTCCACTGGCTGAGAGGACGAGCGATCACCGCGCAGGCGCAGTGGCTTCCAGACGCCCGGCCGGCGGGAAAGCAGTCTCAGCCACACGCAGTTCCGTGTGCATCACCCTTAGTCAGGGGTCGGCAAGCTCTCGACTGACATGGGCCAGATATTAAGTAAAATGATTATACAATTTTTTTAGAGATCCGCAACGTATATTATCATGGAATTTTAAGACGATAAAAAACATAGATAGAATCAAAATATTTGAAAAAAAATTCAACATAAAGTCTTAAAAATAAAGGCTGCTTAGGAAAATAATCTCGATAATGTAAAAAAAAATTCATTAGTAGAACTCTACTAAAAAAACACAATAATACCTAAATTATTAAAATTAAAAAAAGCACCCGGACAAGTGCGGTGTTGATGTGCGAGCGCAGGTTTAGGACATGCGTTTTGATTGTGCCGTTTGATTTTGTTCGGCGTGTTTGTTTTTTCCCCTTGTGCTGTGGCAGCGCAGTGAGTTGTAGAGCCGTGACATCCTGTGAAAAGAGCCGCAGGCGGCCTGACCTCTGCCCTCAGTGGTTCGAGACTCCCAGTTCCAGCCGGTCGCTGGCTAGGCCCGTACGGAGGAGGTCTTCATATTCGGCACACGGTAAACGGGCGCTGTTCATGCTGCAATTCCTGTCGTCTCCCCCGAAAACAGTTGCACATCGGCCATATCTGAGAATGTTTAGTTTGCCGGGCTATTCTATTTCTGTTTGTCAAATCTGTAATCGCAGCTCCGTACTCACTACGCTAAAAGCCCAAAAGGAAAAAAGAAGAAGAAAAAAGCGAAAAAGAAAACGAAAACGCAGTCATGGGGACTGTCGACAGAAGTGAAAACTTAAAACTTTGTTTTTAAAAGTGTAATATGAACTCACGTCTACGTCAAATGTACGTAAGAAATTGATTTTGGTATTATATCACTAGCATGTCGGTGACGCGATTCCATAAGTTTTGACCCTACCAAAAATCGTTCAAACGTGGCTAAAGAAGTTTTCACTTCAAAAATCCAAACGTACCACAATCATCAGTCCTCTGTGTTGTCCGCAAGACTGCTGGTTGCTAGCGCGTGAGGTCAACTCCAAACATCCTGCTTCCCGCGGATCCGTCTGAACATCACGGCGCTGCGATCGCACATCCAATCAGCCAGTGATATTGGCGCGTTATGCGCGGGAAATTCAATTTCGCGCGTTACTGACCGCACCTGTTTCTTTGCAGGGTTGCGGTTGCGGACATACGTTCACTCAACAAAAACGTTTTGGGAGTGACAACGTCCAATAAATCGATTAACGACGGCTGCACGCACGACATAGTGTCCCGTTATGCACATTGTTATGTTACGCTGTGTCCCGTTACGCTCGTTGTTCCGTTACGCTGTGTCCCGTTACGCCCATTGTTCCATTACGCTGTGTTCCGTTACGCTGTCGGCGAGTGCAGTAATAATAGGTAATGTTACAATTGACTAAAAAATTAAGGTGATTCATATAATTGATGATAGATATTTGATTACAGTTTATATATATGAAAATTTGATCATAATTTTATTTAAACTTTATATCCAAACGCCAGTTTTTAAAATTAATTACAATCATCGGCACGTGAACTGTTTCGTCGACTGTTTATAAAGCGAAGTGAAAAGTTAATGTGGTTTTCATTGCTTATTACAACAACAATTTCGGCAATAAAGGTTAATTATTCTTGTATTTTAAACATCTGATTACTAGTATAATTTCAAGTATTTATTCTTTTATTATTAAAATAAAAATGATTCAATTTTATTCATAAAAGTATGCAATCATTTCATCAATGTTTTGTTATGACGTCACGTTAAAATATCGTCCGTAAACCGACTTTACAAACAACCATTTTTTTTTTTTCAATTCTTGTCATCAATCAAAGGTATCCCCAGCAGTTTGCGGACAACCTGTATGTCTGAGCTCCCCGAGTGGCCATGCACCCGGAACTTCCGCCCGGATGAGTTGACGTGTCCCGTCGTGGAAACGAGTCTCATCACGAACAATGCTCGAGGAGCACCGAGGAGCAATTACAGCTCGTCCGAGGTGCGCGAGGCACACCATGCGCGAGGTGTCGGTCGCAATGCGCGCGCTAGCTCTTGAACCCTCAGCGGCAGCTACCGGGGAAGGTCTGTCGGTCGCAATAGTGCCTCTGTCCCCGGGTCGCTCGGCAACTTGCGCAACAACTTGTTCGAGTCAGCTGCGTATCCGTCGAATGTACGGTGCCCGACACTTCTCTGCACTGTCCACGGAGAAGGCGCAGCTCAGAAGTTCTAAATACTTTTATTTTTAATTGACTTAATTATTTGAATTGTGCAATAGGCGTCAACTGATTTTAGGAATTTTTCCATGGCAAATACCGCAAAACTGCAATGATGTAAGTATGTCCAAAAAAAACTGCATTAAATCTACACTCTAGGGCAAAACATCTACGATTTTTTTTTTCAAAACTAAATTCATTAAGCAAGCAGTATATATGTTTAGCACAAAAAAAAGTCCGTCTCAATCATAGATTGCAGAACATCTAACACATTACGAATTTCAGGAGATTATTATTTTTTTAAATTTATATTGCACAAGACGCATTTTAAGAACTCATATCGTAATTTTTAATATTTTATACTATCACGCTTATAAATTTGTAATAAATCATCACTTTTTTTTCACTCTTAACTTACAACAAGAAACCGTTCACATGCATTCATTGGTACGAATTCATACGATTCTTGTAAAGTGAACTCGTTAAAGAAATTAATAACACAGCTGAAACTACCGCTGTCCAAAGTTGACCAAAACTTCTTTAACTGCATTATTCACAGTCATGGTTTTTTGAAAGAAAAAAAAACTCAAATACTTTCCCTCGTAGCTTACCAATGTATCTTCTTTTCGTTATTCCACCTTCCATAGTTCAAATTTATGTAATCCAGAGGTGCCCCCCCCCCCCCCAAACACTATGACTCACCCCCCCCCCCCTTAAACTAATGATGCGCCCCCCCTCCCCAAATTTTTTTATGCCATTTTCTAAATGATTTACTCATTTATTTTATAATATTATACTTTTTTAGTATTATATTTTATCACATTTTGCATTAATTAAAACTGATTTTCTAATAATAGTTTTGGTCATATCAGGTAATATTTCCATCCTGAACCGACAGATTCCAAACTGCTTTTGTTGAGGAAAATGCGGGGTTGACAATTTGATTTACAAGATCCCTTTCAATTATCAAAGCACCAGAATCGTATTTTCACATTAGAAGCTATAATTATGTAAATAATATATACATTTTTCTCGTCTTTTAACCACCCCCCCCCTGAAATTTTAATGACGCAGTCTGCGTCGTCACCCCCCCCCCCCTTGTGGGCACCCCTGTGTAATCCACATAAAGGCAGAAAATAAAATCACATATGGGAATAAATAAGCCCTCAAAATTGTAATTGTAACGAGTCACCAGACACAACACATCACTTTGTCGCGAGACACGGCACTAACTGGCAGGCTGGTATTCAGAAATGCGAGCCGAAGGAGACAGCTGAACTAAGGAAACCTTTCTTTGTCTTTGAATTTCTTGCAGGATAGAAACACACTTCTCCAAACACACGGCCGTGTTTCCTCTTACGAAGCAGTTTAATTTTATTGAAAAAGCGTTGGTATTTTTGTATTTTATGTATATGTGTATAAATATATATATATATATATATATATATATAATGCCCGAACGTTTCTTGGCAAATTTTATTTTTTGTAGTTAGGGCCTTTTGAATGTTTATATTACATTACTTTTTTGTGGTCACTTAATTTCTTGCTACTAAAATTATTGGCAGATACATTACTTAGGTATACATTTTTTTCAAATTTTTATTATTATATATATATCAGAAATTATTTTAATTTGCAAAATATTAAAATATATTGAATTTTTAAAATAAAAATATCGGTTATATTAGATTAAAGTGTTTGTCCTATTCATAAAAAAATGTTTCTGCGGGCGCCTTAGGCGCCTTACAACCTCCTAGTTTCCATATATCTCGTGACTCCCAGGGTTGTATCGCCAATAGACCACTGTACGTTGCCTGCTAGTGAACTTACGCCAAAGGCGCGCCTACATCACTGAGCGGAGAGGGGGTGTTGGAAAAAGAGTCTCGAAATTCACTTTGCCCGACCAAAGAACTAGTCATAACCCCGCAATGGAAAAGGGTTACACGAGTTGTTTGTGCGTCGTGGTGTGGATGTTGAGGTTCTCTGAAAGGTTAGCTAAAGGTGGGATTCCTTTGACGCGACAGCGACTGGCGACCGCGACCAGGCGACCAGGCGACTGCACTGGACACAATAGTTCTTTGTGCATCACATTCCTCTGGGGCGTCTGCGACCGGCGACCTGAGCGCGCGACCGGCGACTGTGGAATGCGACAGCGACCACACTGCTCCTGGAGCAGTCTGGTCGCGGTCGCGTCAACAAGTGGATGTGTATTTCTTGTGTATATCAAGACTGTTTATGGCCAAGATGGTGAAAGAGTTTTCGCCGGAAGAAGATGAACTGTTGATCGAAGAGTTGGCTAGTCATACATCAATATTCGACACATCTTCACCATTATACCGCGATAAAAACTGCGAAAGTTGGCCGATCAGGTGAGTCAATTTTCTGTTACAATATTTATATTTTAAGTAGCGTTTTGCTTAACCTTTTCAGTCATTCTTTGTCAATTTCAAATATATATTATTTATTTTTCTATATTTTAACTCTAGTTTCTATGTGTATATATAGGTAAAATGTAATAATCTAAATCCATAATTATATGAAAGTGCAATTAATTTATTATTATATACAATATTGTCAAAAAGTTATTTATTTCATACCCTTGAAGTATATATTATGATGTCGACTATAAAGCTCTATTCCACTCGATCACGTCTTCGAACATGAGATAACTGCCACGAAACACTTCCATTGTTGCTGTTAAAATATTCCGTGAAGGTATCTCTAACTTGAAAACCTTCATCGTTTCCAAAACCACCAACAGCACGTATTGGAGTGAACACTGATTCTTGGTGATGTTCCTCAGGGTCGTAGGGATAGTGTGGTTGATCGTTGGCTTCTAGGTAAGCACTTCTGAGGAGATTATTGAGACAGCATGCAACAATGATGATTTTGTCTGTAGTTTCTGGCAGCACATTAATCGGCGTGTAAAACACTCTAAAAACCTGAGACAACAGCCCAAATGCATTTTCTGAAACCCTTCGCGCAAGGCACAAACGATAATTATTGTAAATTGCCTTTCTTTCATTTTTGACAGCTGACAGTCTGGGAAAAGGCTTCATCAAATGCGTCTGAAGTCGAAAGGCCTCATCGCCTACTATAACGCAAGGTAGGACAGTATCACTGTTAGGAAGTTTTCGAGGTGGTGGGAGGAGATTTCCAGATGCAATATTGTTTCCAATATTTGACTTTTCCAGTATTCCACTGTCGCCTTCTTTCCCGTATAATCCAATATCAACATACATGAACCTGTAGTTGGCATCAACGACAGCCAGTAAAACTATAGAATAAAAATGTTTGTAGTTATAATAAAGCGATCCTGAACGCTTGGGGCAAAATACTCGGACATGCTTGCCATCTATGGCTCCCATGCAGTTCGGAAATTTCCAGCGAGTTTAAAATTCGTCAACTCTTGCTTGCCTTTCTTCAAGAGACAAGTCTGGTAAGAAAAGTGGAATAAGCTTTGCCCTTAGAATGTCAAGTGTTGCACTTACAAGCTTACTGATGTAGCTAGGCGTTATTCTAAACGCAAAAGCAAGTGAGCGAAAAGACTCTCCAGTTGATAAAAACCTGAAAAGGAAAGAAAAAAAGTTATAAAATATATTATTTAATATGGTATTCAATGTATAAAACATTCTACACAAATTTTGCAACATTCCACACAAAAAAAGTTACAACTAGTATATATTATAATTTTAATAATGCGTAGGTATTTAATTAATGTGATTCTTTATAATTTCAGGTGATGAATGCAAGTGACGATGGAAAAATATCATAGACACTTACAATAAACGACAGAGAAAAGGAAAAAGTGTGACGGGATCATCAGCCGGTGGAAAAAACAAATGGCATCTGTCTTCAATGCTGCAGTTCCTGGACCACGTCCAATTTAAAAGAAAGTATGTATACATTTAGTTTCATATATGTCGGTAAATTATTATATTAGGTGGTGTGCATAAAAGTTGTAAGTTGTATGCAAATTAACATAAAATCTGAAGGGGGGGGGGATTAATCCAAACCAAAAACGTATGAATTAAAGAAGTACGAAACTTTCTTTGAAAAAAAAAACACGCAAGAATGCCAAACGAGACATACACGATTACATTCATAATATGTTTGAAAGTATATTACTGCAAGTCCCTAACATGGCAAATTTACATTTTTGACATTTTTGTGTTCATATTGAATACTGATTTATAAAATTATATTTTGTCTCGAGTCACTGCGAGTCGTGTCCAGGGGGGTGACAGTAGATAGGACAAACTGAATCCTTAAAAATGAGATCATACCATGTTTCACCAACATCGGAAAAAAAAATTACAAGTTTTGATCTCTAGTTTATTACATATCCAGTTATTATAATTACATACGGCCATCTTGGTATTGTCTCGTGGTAATAATGGGATTTGAAAGTAAAAGTATATATTTTTTAAATGTCACTGAAAACTAGATGCTGCGTGGCATATTGCCGAAAACGAAAATTAGAGCACGTTGGCCTGTCGTTCTCCATATTACCTGCTAGGGCTGCTACTGTAGTTTTTGAAGTTGAAAATTAAAAAAAATTAAAAATGGAATGGAAAATAAATATAATAAGAAATAAAATTAATTACTAAACGATCATCAGTTTCAATCTGGCTGTATAATTAATTTGGACTTTACTAGTGCAGAAAAATATTATATAAGTGCATACACTTGTTAAACCTATTTCAAGAAAGATTGGTGGTATTGTGGGTAAAGGCGTAATGGCTCGAATCTGACGATTGAGAGTTCGAATCTACTATAGATCAAACCTTTTTTTTCTATTGCGGAAATAGTTTAACGTCCCGTTATAAGGACTAACATAAAGCAATTTTACAATATCAGTAGCCTTTATCGAAAAAATATAAAATATGACGACTACAAAGGTGCCAACGGTGCCAACGGTGCCAACTATCACACGCTAAACCTTTCTCAGGTTGTATCTGGCTGTAATTTTTTCGTTGTCAAGTTGCAAAGAAATGGTATGATCGCAAGGGTTTTGTTTACAAACTTAAGCAAACGATCATTACTATGGGAGTGGCACCTCTTCCTTTACTTACTCTATGGTCGTGTCGTGCCTCATTCCGTGCCTTAGTTCGCACGAGAAACAAGTAGGCCTATATCCCCCCAAGTACCTCGACTCACCAGCGCAGTTCACCGATTTCCTATACCTTACTTATATTTCCACGACTTGAGGTACGTAGGAAAAATTTTGTACATGGCCTTTTTTTTGACCAATTGAAAATAATTTTTTGGACATAAGCCAATGCGGATTTACACTGGTCGTCAATAAAAAAACCTCAAGAATGAACACCAAAGATAAATAAATACATGGGGATCAAGCCCAAATCAGATGATGTAGAATGTTACATGCATTTACAACACAGACAATTTCGTTGGAAGGAATTTAGTAAACAAATGTCAGCACAGACGAATACTCTCTCTTGACAACGATGAGGCAGTTGTACAACCTCGTACAACACAACGATTCAAAGATGAACTCAACGATGAAACTTAATCTGGACAACATAACGATGACAACACTGGCTTTCTATGAAATAAAAAAAATAACATTTGCGATATTTTGCGAACCGACATCCGTTCCCGTCTTTAGGAACAGACTGATTATGGATCCGAGAAAGACATGAGTCTATAAGTATTTGATCCCATGTTTAAGTACCAAAATTTGTTGATCCCTTTGAAGTTTTTTCCTTGGTGCAGTTGTTATCACGTCCGCCTAACTCGCGGAAGTTGTTCGGTCGGAGCGCGGCCGGAAACGTTCAATAATTTTGCTTACGATTAATAAAACTATAATTTTATCTCATTTCAAATATATTGTAAAAAAAAAAATCACGTTTTCACATCATTAAACTGTACTCTTACTTTGCAGCAAAATGAATTTAACTGCCGCAGTTACCTAAATAACACTATAAGTAATTTTACACAGCAACAAAATTATAATCAAATGAAAAAAAGTCAAATCTGGACAAGGCAAAAAATTTAACAAGGAAACTTCATCAAAGAGATAAAGAAGCGACAAATGCCCTTCCTTCATTATATTAAGGCTTTATGAAGACAAATGCAGGAACGCACTCTTTGACATAAGTGCCGATTTTCGCTGTACATGTGTACATTTTAAAATCAAAGGCAATTTTTCCAACTTTCCATTCCATTTTATGTAAATGTTGAAGACACACCCAATAAAATATAAATGGATCTTATTGAACTTCATTGTAATACGCGTATGAAATATAAATTTATTAATATATATTGTGCCATTTTACTCGAAATGCATCGATAAAACTATTCACAAACCTCCGAAATTATGTGCCCATTATCAATAACTCTTTCGCAGAACATCTGTACTTACTCATTTTTCTCAAAGGATTAATGTGGGGGAATATAATGTGGGGGATAGCCCAATTAATTTTATTGCAGTTTTATTAATTACTGATATTTACATTAATAATAAATAATTGTACTTAAAAATGTTCGATTACAAGTCAATGGCTTTTAAAACCTGTTTATTCCCAAGTCACTCAATGTCTGTCAAGTTCCACAGTTCGCACTCCTCACTGGAGCTTGGCTCGACAGTGGTTCGCCCCTCACCACGCTCCTGTCCACACACACACAGCCTCGCGCCACTCAGTCGCACTCTCACGGTCCCGTCGCTCCTCGTCACGCCACTCTCGAGGGGGTCTCTCACCCTCTTCGCCGATGTCGCACTTCCCTTCCCTCTCCGAACCCTCGGCCGGCGTCGTCGCTTATATACCCGTGGCGTCCTTCTCGAAGGGACGAGAGCGGCTGTGACGTGTCGCGTCATCCCGGGCCGACCTGACGCCCGAAACACCCAGAACAGCGACGCTTATTCACGCCACTCCACGCGGCGGCCTCTGTAAGCCCGGAATTCCCAGGCCGCTAGAGGTGACAATAGCCCGAGGCGGTAAGGTGCGCGGGTAGCGGAGGGGGGTGGGTTGCGAGGATCCTTGTAATCCGGCCAGGCACGCGTGGCATGCCTTACGTCAATGGACGGCGCGTGACGTCAGTGGCCGTGCTGGGCCGCCAGCCAGCTCCGAACCTGGCGCGCGTCGCGGTCTTGTCTGCGTCCGTAACAGTATTAAGTAAAAACTAAGGGAGCGGCTGACTGATGATCATTTTGAGAATTCACCTCAATTTTTTATCGGAAATTAAAGGCAATAACACTTAATTAAGTTTTTTTAGTAGACATAATTCTATTAAAAAAATAATACCTTTTTTAAACATTAATTGTAATGTCAAAGTTAACTTTAATACTCATGAAAAATATTGCTTGTCGGATCGAAAGTAAATAAGGATATAAATTTGTTTTATTCAAATGCCATTTATTTTATGTGTTTCTTTGGCCACGTGAAAAATAACGTCAAAAAAATACACGTTTGAAAAGTCATTAGAATATAATGATGATGTGTTTAAATGTATAATAAAGTGTGGCTCGCTACAGTAAAAGATTGGACCTTGATTAAAAATAAAGCTGAATGTAGTCACGGTATTTTATCAGCATTTTGATCTTATAACGACCACACTGTTTTTTTGTGGAGCAACAGCAATATAACTTCAAGGCTTCACATGTTTTGCTCGAAGGACATACGTAATTATTTAGTGATGATGTATTGCCTTTGGTAAAAAGCATTTTTCTGACTATGTCTGTTCAAGATTTAATCGAAATCGGTTCAGTAGTGAATACGTGGATTAGTAAAAAAAAATCCTAACTTACAAATTTTCACATTGTTATTAATTAGTAGGATATGAATAGATTCAATAAATATTGTAAACAAACTGCCGAGAGAGATTCGCTGAATTTTCCCTGCAGTGACTAGATCTCATGAAATATCACGTTACAGAACTCGCACACAATGTTTTTGAAAGAGCTTGCCTTGTGTAGCAAACTACATATTATGTTTGTTATTCCTTTTTGACTTATTTTCAGTACTTGTAAGCAAACCAGAGAATAAGGAAGTACGTATGTAGTATTTAGCCGCGCAAGTAGAACAAAGGTGAAACAGAGGATTAATTTCAAGACAAGTACAAGTCACTTTCGTGATGAGAAATTAAGTAGGTTTCTGGCAGACTTATGAAGATATTGTAATCGTTTAAGAAATTTCTTTTTTTTTATACTCAGTTACATGATTATCAAGGTAATTATCACAAATGGCTGAATATAATCGTTCAACACACAGCTTATTGCTTCTGATGCGATCGCAATTTGTTGAGACCATATGTGCAGAAAGCAACTTGCTAACGCAACGTGCGTGGTGAATTTGTCTTACATGGAACAGCGTGGTTTTCTCCCGAGACATGGAAAAATTTTTGTCTTGAGTCGGGATGCGCCATACTCTCAGCGTACAGAAGTATTTAAATCTTAAAAATGTTATTTCACGAATTCTTCATTAAGTGTTTATATAGAAACGTTAAAAAAAAAAGCCTTTCTCCGACCAACAAATAGCTATATTTATTTGTTTAGCTGATATCTCCATGAATATTTTAATTTTGAAGTGTTAGCAAAGTTTTTGAACTTCATTAATGTGCAGGTTATTTATTACAGTTTTATAAATTCATTTTACTTTCATATATCACGCTAGGTAATATATTGTCAGCACGGTGCGTAGACACTTACTTATCAAGAAGATAAGTGCATGTTCACAACTGATGACGCACGTCTTCTGTTCGGAAAGGGAGAAAAAAAAAACATCATCTGAATCAAGTTTTGCTATGAAGTTGTTTTTTGAGTAGAGCGACGTGTCTCTGCGATGCCTGAAACAGTTTGTTCTGTAATTTTAGAAAGGAGTGAGAAACAGGTCTAAAAGGAAGATCAAACATTTTTTTGTTTCATGGAACGTCTTGCAGAATATGGCGGCGTCTTCAAATATAACCAATAGGGATCGCGTGACGGTGCGTTGTGGAAGGACAGTGTTAGGAGTCATTACGAAGCATCTTGAATGTCAAAATTACACGTACAATATCCACTTATCTAATTTTCCGGTTTATGCTCTAACGGGATTCGACACCGAGGGAGTATGTCGAGCGCGAGATGTAGTCCTCTAAAGTTGTCAAAATTACAACACGTGCCATTAGAGTTGAGGTCATCTAGCCGGTCTCACCTCGCTTCAAGGGCGCCCATATGATAATTTGTAGGGGGGGGCCAGACTTAGGGGTATGAAGTATTTTTAATATTTTGGAAGACTTAACTGCGGCTTGTTACTAGCCATAAAATAGTTCCAGTTCTGACCCTGTTAAAATTTTTTGTCCTGTTACTAAAATAATAGACCACAGTACTCATTCGCCATAAAAAAATCTTTATTGGCTACTTTATTAATTAAATATTAACTATTTTATTGAAACAAATGAATTTTTAGAAACACAAATGCAGGAATAGAGTCCTTATACTTTTGAAGCGTCTCGGGTACACGGATATCAAGAATACAGTCCTTCAACTAATTGCTCTCTTTACCCCTAAATAAATGTCGCGTACAAATTAAATTAAAATAATTATAAAGTTTAAAACGTGTTGATCAAAAGATTCAACTTTGGGAGAGAAACGATTTGAGTATGTTATCACAGTCAGAAAACAGTTGTTTTTAAATGTAACACCTGAACTACGCTTATAATTACAGTCAAAAATTGTTTCACAATTAAATGAATATTACTATGTTTCGATATGAATCATAATTGCTTATCATTTAAAATTAGCACAGATGGATTCAGTAGTAAAGCACAGAAAAAATTAGTTTATTATTAAACTAGACTATTTAACCAAACAGTATTTAGATGTTAAGGAATTAAGTGACACCAAAACCAATGAAAATAATCGAAAATTTCTAAATGCTGACATAACTCATATATCAGCTTTCCACAGAAGAGTTTAGTTCGGCGCAATTAATCCACACAAAACAACTGGACATACTATGTCGACGCGTATTTTAAGAATATAAGAAGATCCACATCGCAGTATAATTTTTTTTTTTCGTGTCGTGTGGTGCGGGCCCCCATTTGTGGTGCGGGCCCATAGGCTACAGCCTAGATAGCCTGCGCGTAAATACGGCATTGATAAACCCTTAAATAACATGTTCAGAACTTAACTTCAGAATTAAGAGTACATTAGAACCTCGATTTTACGGAGCCCGGACTGAACGAAGCCGCGATTTTACGAATACATTTTTTTCAGGAACCATCTAAAATTCGGAAAATTTGACACCAAAATATATTTTTAAAAAAATTAAAAAAACACTATGAAAACATATAAAGATATTAATTTTTAATGCACAGCGTATTCATATTTTAAAGCTAATACAACAGCCATTTACCGTTAGTGAATATTGTATAAGTTATTGCGGCATCAAACTCAAAATCGAAAAGAAAAAATGGACTAGGTACACTTTATTTGTCGCAAAGTTCGAAATTTCTTAGATTGAAAAATTATGCCAAGGCTGTAAAAATATTTATTTTACCGCAAATGAACTATACTCAACATTCCTTACCCATTCCAACATTTCCAGCTCGTGAACATAGCAACTGAGCTTGAAACCTTGAGAAGCGTGAGAGAAAGAAACGATATTGAGTAGCTACTTCCTCTCCTTTCCGCTAATATCCAGCAACCCAAGCCATTAGGCATTATCTTGACAATTTTCGCATTAATTACCTTCGCTGCATCGGTTTCCCAGTAAAAAACGCTCAAAAATGGTATAAGTGACGCAGCAAGTAGACGTGACGAGCGGATTTTCAACTAAGCTTTTTTTTAACTTACTATACAAACAAATAATTCCCTATGGCTATCACAAATTCAAGGGCTTCTCGCACTAAAATGTACTGTGTTTTTAATGAATGTCTGTCGTTAAAGAGCAGCGTTTTTTTTCACCAAATAAGCCTATGATTAAAGACCGTAAAAATTCGCGGATTCCTTTCGAGACAGGCTGGAATCCAAACTCGTTTAGCTTAATGCTGCGTCAGTGATTGGACCGCAATTTACCTGAAGGACTCTGAGCCAATGGCAAACACTCAACAAAAGAAGTATCGAATCATAAGAATCGCAGTAAACAGTTTCCCCGAGTCGGTAGCCAATGACCATGTGATAGTTGCCAGAGTACATAGGAGAATCGTTTAGTCTATCCTAGTGGTCATTGAAACCGCGAATTTTTCCAGTCCCTACCTATGATCACTTTTATGAAACAGTACAGGTGTACACTGAACTGTGTGCTTGTTCTCCTCGATTATGTTACTAAAAGTGCGTTCATTAATATTTTTCAAGCTGATTTGTTAAAGATTAACTGATAAATATGATAAGGTGAAGTCCATAAAAATGCAAGGCAGGGAATTCTTCCAGCTCATCAACCCGACCCTGGATAGTCTCGTCTGTGTTCAGTCGTCTCTGGCAAGGAGTGGACAAGTTTGCAAACTCAAATATAAATTTATTTTAGTAACACGCGTCTTACGAAAAGGAAAGATATCCAAGAAAGGCATGTCGGACAACCTACTGTCACCACACAAAAGTTAACATGATGCAATGCGTGGTGCAACTGTGTTTAGTCGCTGTGATGTCGCTTTTATATCACTCGTGCAATGAAGCAAGTTGTGGAATGTTAAAAAAAAAAATAAGGGGAGGGCAGAGGGCAGACAGCAGTCATTGTTTTTACTATTTAATATTATATATATTCCGTTCAATAAATTATAACATGTATCTTCACAGGGTGGGGTGTTTGAAATTTTATGAAGATAACGATTTTACGAATGCAATCCAAGCGACTGTGAGCATACGTAAAATCGAGATTCCAGTGTAAATTGCTTTCGAGTCTACTGAAGGTAGCGGAATCCTTATCCCTTTAAACACTTTTGAAGGGAAAAAGTGGTTTTCCTCTAAATTAAAAATTCCAACATAAATTTTACGTTGTAGACTTTTCTGAACAATAATTCTTATTTGAGTAACTTTGAAGGTGTTAGCTTACCTTAAAAATTGTGAATATTCTGAGCGGATGTGACGAATGAGGAAAACTAAGAAACACTACATAATAACAATGGTTTTTATCTTTACACTTTTCACTTATTTATTTGCACTTAAGTTATTTATACTGACTGAATACACTAAACTAAATCTAGACCAGATGCATAAAACTGTAGGTAGACCTAAAGACTATTGAAAAATCTCTGTTTTGAGATGTTATTTGTGAACATACACATTATTATGACGAAAAAGTAGCAAAACATTTCGCCGTCTACAAGCACATGTCAACTGTCGCGTCGTCTAACTCTGACTGGTCTAAATCTGTTGTGTTGTGTTATCGCGCGAGCTTGGGTAGGAATACGAAGGGGAATGACTCGCCACGGGCGTTGCGCTTGAACAGCGTTTTCTCCCTGTACACAACACCTTATATCGCAGCAGCAGAAACTAATGCTTGAACTAACATAACAAATGAAATAGACATGTAAAAAACGATATACAATAATATCTTCGTGTTGAATCACTTCTACATAATACCGAATTTAAATAATTTTCTTTAAAGTAAAACACCTGACTACACTATATTTTTTTCCTTCCCTGAAAGCTAGGGGGGGGCCACGGCCCCCCCCTGCCCCCGGGTATGGGCGCCCTTGCCTCGCTTGTTATCAGAACAAGTCATCGTGTATTCCACTCATTTGGGGTACTATTACACCACACATCAACAGTAGTTGTTTTGTGAACAGCTGACCTCGCATGGACAACCTTGCGAGACATCTGGCGAGGGACGTCAATAGAAACATGTTTATAATCAACAAGCAGAGGCTCGTCGTATTTCGGCCCTCGTACGTCTGAGGGTAAATGTTTTCAGGCGCACAGCGCATTTCGTGAAGTAGTCAACATATGCGAATACTATATCATTAACATAATATTACCATAATACATTACGACGTTTTTCCTCCTATGAGTTTTTTTGTTGTCGTTCGTTAGCATGCTGACAAACAAAACGTAAACAGAGTTTTGACATTTGAATAAAAACTATTATCATATTATTTACTTTAAATCCACTGATCCAATTTTTTTAGAATTGTATAAAATACAGTTTCATACTAGGAAGCTGTGGTAAAAATTATATTTAACGCAATATAATTAAATTATTAAAATTCTAATTTTAAGTTTACAAATAACTAGAGATGGGCCAATCAATCATAAATACCATCAAATCGTTAGTAATAGAATAACACATATTCGAGGATAAATATTCGAAGAAAACTATTAGAGGAAATAAAATAAGTTAAAAAAAATAACACGAATAACCTCTGAAATTTACTAGGTCAATTTTTTCTTCATACCTATCATGTTACCATTCCCCAAGATATTGTACTTTTAAATGTAATTATATAAATAAACTTACAATATGTATTGATTCAAAAAAACTTTATTCATGAATAAACCACTTGAAGAGTTTAATGTTTCAACACCACAGTTAATATCTTCTTTCTTGTACATTATTTTATTTTGGACCCTTGAGACTAACGTAGATTCGGATTCGAGGGTTATATTCGAAGTATACTATTTGGGATTCGAATTCGAGACTCTGATTCGAGAAAATGGGGATTCGACCCATCACTACGAATCACGTTAACTGAAACCTAAAAAAAAATCCCCTGGCGCCTCGCAGGTCGAAGGCTATCGCAGAAGAGTTTCCCAATAGCTGGGATATTATTCAAGAGCCTTCAAGCGAGTGGAGGAAGTGGTGTGGAACAAAGGAGACGACACGTCGCCGCGGATGTTGGCAGCCCTGGCCCGCTTGTCGCCGCGGTCCTGGGCCTTCTTCGCCGCGTCCTCGCACGCCGAGGTCATCCCCGGTACGTGCCCTCCGCGCACTCCCCGCTGCCCGCCACGCGCTCCCTCCCACAGAATGAGGGAAATAAAGAAGTGCGACTCTTACAGTGGAAACTGAAACCATGTTTCACGCGACTTGTGTCGCTATCTGTTGCGCGGGCCCATAACTACCAGCAAATAAAAAAATCGGAATTGAGGTTCTCATACAAAGTTTTTTTTTTTAGTTAATACGTTGTTTTGGTCGTATTAGTTATCTCCTTACCGGCGCAAAACTAATTTTTTTTCCTAACCTAAATTAAAACTAAGTGTGTTTGGGAGGGGCCTGGATTAGGGACAGACTCTAAGTGCGTCTCAGGCCGAAGCCTATACGCTCTAATCATGCAGGGGTAGCCATGCGGGAGAGGGTGCATGCATCGTGTGCTAGGAGGGGATTGGCCAGCCATGGCAGCGATTGGCGCCATGACTAACTCCCCTCACTGACTATTCTAGACTAAAACTAGATAAGTTGGGCCCAGGTAAAACCTGCATAGACACAGGGAAAACCCTGGGCACTTACATGCGGGATGCAAAAATTCATGCATTAATTACATGCGGGTTGGCTACGGGAGTAGAAGGATGGCTCAGGAAGAAGAGTTGGAAGAGTAGAAAATATCTACTAAGCAAGGGCGGGCGCTTGGACATTTCTGTCCGCTTTTTGGTTTGGGCATGACTGGTTTTTAGGGGGCGACTTTCGTCGTTTCCCGCCAGGCTGCCAGCCAGCCAGGTTAGCTGAAAGAGAGAAAAGCAATTACAACTATAATTATAATTATATTTATATGGCCGCAGCACCCAGGTTGCCCCAGCTACCACGGCCATGTATGCCCGACACATTGTGCTGCCAGCCTGGGCATGTCAATCATTGGCTAGTCCAATGTTGCTTATTTGCACCGCAGGACGTGGTCAGGCACATGGTCAGGCACCTATTAGACGACTGTGAGTCTGCTCACTTAATAATTAAATTATGCGTATATTAAATAACATAATTATATGTCCGCAGCACCCAGGTTGCCCCAGTTGCCGCAGCCATGTATGCCGACACGTTGTGCTGCCAGCCTGGGCATGTCAATCATTGGCTAGTCCAATGTTGCTTATTTGCACCGCAGGACGTGGTCAGACACATGGTCCAACACCTATAAACCATTGGTGAGTCGGCTCACTTATAAAATTAAAAAAATACACATTTCTAAAAATAATGGGTAAATTTTGTAGCCGAAGCTACGCGGATACGCACTCCAATGTACTCGGCACAAAGCTGAGGGCATTATTGGCTTACCGTGTCGTGCGTCTGTGTCTATCGGGCCTCGCTGCTGGGTTACAGCTCAGCTAGTGTACTGGGAGTGGTGGGATCCGACACAGTATGCTGCCAGCCTGGGCATGTCAATCATTGGCTGGTCCAATGTTGCTTATTTGCACCGCAGGTCGTGGTCAGGCACATGGTCAGAATCCTATTAATTAATTCTTAATATTATACTTAAAAATAGTATGTTTAATTTTAAATCTGGAGCTGCCAGAATACGAGTGTCGATCTGCGCGGAATTTTCTCGCCAGTCCGCAACCGCGGTGTTGGGGTCTGGCCTCGGCTGCGCGCAGATGCGTCGGTGGTCGTCTCTCGGGGCGTGCGCATCTCTCTCGCGGGCTGTTGGCTGGGAGTTCCCTGCGACCTATTGGGTAACCGAAGGCTGGCAGTGCGTGTGGGTTTTGTGTGCGTGCTGGGGGCGGCCTAGCAGCGCCAACTGCTACCGACCGCGTCCCGCGGGTGGCGGATACGGGAGCCCAGCTCGAGAGTTGCAATCTCGCTGGGGTGGCTGTGAATAACCAATAGCAGTCCGCGGACCAATGGCCGGCCTGTGGAGTCGTTATCACGGCTGTCGGGGTGAAGGGTAGCCTGAATGTAGCTCGGCGCGCGGCAGAAAGCAGCTTCGTCGGCAAAGGCACCGCAGGGGAGCTCGATGTGCCCTGGATGCGAAGTGTAGACGAACTGCGGGCTGGAACTTGCGGAGCTGTGGACTGCCGCGCGCGCAACGGAACTGAACAGCATCGGAACTCTGAAGGAAGAGATGGCGGCGCCTTCAAGTTGGGGCCCTGTTGGAGCCAGTGGTAGCCTGGGCGGCGCGACCTTCAACCGACCCGGGAATTTGGGGGGCAAGAGGGTCCGACTCGCAAGATACTTCATTCGCCTGAACGACTTACCCCCACCCTGGCTTGAAAGGTCGTTGGCTGTTGACTGGAAGAGGGAAGATGAAGATGGCGCAATGTCAGGCTGCCTTTCGCTCCGAGAGCCAGCAGTTCGAGCCGGTTTACTGGCTCGTCTGCCCACTTCTGTTTTAACTGTGGCTGCCTGGGCAGCTGTGGCTGGGCCGACGAGTGAAGTCGCCCGCCCCTGGGGGCGCATGCGCCCCTGGCTAATAATAACCCAGGAGCTCCCAACTTTAAATGCGGGCCGCAAGGCCCAAGCACCCAACTCCACCAAGGTTGATTTTTCAGCCCCTCCAACTCTTCTTACCTGGACCCTTCTTCCTCTTGTCCAGTAGTTACCTGCTTGCGTAATGCATGTTATTTGATCCCCGCATGAACCGGCCCAGGGTTTTCCCTGTGTCTATGCAGGTTTTACCTGGGTCACATTAGCTAGCTTTTAAGCTAGGCGACCAATGGGGCGTCAGTCATGGCACCAATCGCAGCCATGGCTGGCCAGTAAACCCCAATAAGCACACGATGCACGCGCCCTTGTCCTGCATGGTTAAAAACCCGCATGGTAGAGTGTATAGGCTTCGCCCTGAGACACACTTAGGTCCTCCCCTAACCTCGACCCTCCCCTACACACTTAGATTTAACTTAGGCTAGGAAAAAAAAATCGCAGATGCGCTGTGATTGGCCGGAGCTACCGGCCAATCACAGGCCGCTATGGGGGTCGGTGCGCCAGGATGGATTTCGGGCGTTTGTATTTTTGCGCAACGTCTGGATCGTAGTTTCCAAGTGAGGAAACATGTGGGTTTAAATTGTTTGCACATTTATCATAGAAAGCTTGTGTCGTGCGAATGTAAAAGTCTTGCAGAGTTTCCGACTCGGTTTCCCTAAGCAATGCTTCTACTGGGCAATACCTCGGGGCATCGGTAGCAATTCGAATACACCTGTTCTGAATTCGCTGTAATTTAATTAAGTGTGTAGGGGCAGCTGTTGCCCAGACAGGGGCTGCATATGTGATTATTGGGCGTATGAGAGCTTTGTACAGCAGTAGGCCGGTTTTAACCCTGCTGCCACATCTCCTGCTCATTACTGGGTAGAGCGCACTAATTCTAGCCTGTGCTTGTGCTCGCTTAATGTCAATGTGAGTGCGCCAGAGTAGTTTCCTATCCATGTGTACGCCTAGATATTTCACTACATCCTTGTGCGGTATTTGTTCGTCAAACAAACGTATTTGCGGCCTGTGTTCTGCAGGCGGGAGATTTTTGCGAGTAAACACAATAGCCTCTGATTTAGTTGTGTTTACTTTTATACGCCAAGTCGTGCACCATCTTTCTAACTCAGTAAGCGCGACTTGCAACCTGTTTGTAGCTAGTTGGAGGTTGTGGGACCTGCTATACAGCACTGTGTCATCTGCATAACAGCCCAGCTTTACCAGTCGGTGTGCGGGGCGTGGCATGTCACTGACATATATATTGAAGAGTACAGGGCCTAAAATGCTACCCTGTGGAACACCTGCTCTTATTTGTTTAATGTCAGATAGAGCTCCTTCGGTAAATACTCTAAAGGTTCTGTCTGCTAAATAGGACGCGACTAGTTTAATATAACAGTCCGGGAATCCTGTTTGGTAGAGTTTGTAGATTAGCCCCGCATGAAATACTCTGTCGAAGGCTTTCTCTACGTCTATAAACGTAGCGACTACGTAGTCTTGTACGTTAAATGCGCTTGTGATTTCCTCAGTAAGGCGCACTAGCTGATGTACTGTCGAATGCGTACTGCGAAAGCCGAACTGTTCATTCGGTAGTATGTTATTTTCGTGAATGTGCACATTAAGTCTGTGTAGTATGATACTCTCCACGACTTTAGACACAGTGCTTAGCAGACTGATAGGTCTGTAATTCTGTGGCAGTGTTTTGTTTTTGCCTGGCTTGTGGAAGACTATAACTCGAGCCTCTTTCCACTGCAAGGGGAAAATATTTAACCTAAACATTGCATTGATGCATTCGGCTAGATATTCTAGTGTTTCGGCCGGGAGTTGTTTGAGAACAACAGCCTGTATGCCGTCATTTCCGGGAGCTTTTCGCGGCTTCATTTTTTTGATAGCACGCTTTATTTCTTGTGCCTGTGTTAACAGAGGTGCAGAGAGTGTTGGTAGTCGCAGTTTAACGCGGAGTTCGCGGTAAATTTGCGCTGTGAATAGCCTATCGCAGGGCTGCATGTTGGGTTGGAATGCTGTTTCCAGTGTGTCAGCGAAAGCTTGTGCCTTGTCACGGGGCTGGAAAACTATGCCATTATTTGTTTCAAGGGGCGGGATTTTGTCTGATTTGTTTAGAATACGCTTCGTCATTGTCCAGGCGCTTCCGTCCTGGACATCGAGTCGCGCGATTTTAGTTTCCCACTGGCTGCTTCGCCAGAGTGAGATCTCGTCAGAAATGACAGTTTGTATTTCATTTATTCGGCGTTTCGTCTGCTGTGAGCGAAGCCGTGTGTATTCGCGCCGCAGTCGATTTTTTTTGTGAAATCAAGCTGCGGATGTATTCTGGCAGCTCGTCGTGTGCTAACCTAACCTCCTTTTCCGGGATGCACTGGCTAATACCATCCTGGATTTTCTCAGTTAATTCTAATATCGCGGAATTTAAGTTGTCGCCATTCTCAATCATTATTTCTGCCGCATCTGGGAGATTTATTGTAAGGTAGTTTTTAAATCCTTGCCAGTCCACATTTCTGTAATCCCTGATTTTTCGTGGTGGGTTGGAATTTACGTTGGCGCCATCGAATATCAAATGAACTGGAAAATGATCCGATGACATGTCGTGTACAACCTCGAGTTCGAATCCCGTGTTGACACGTTTGTTCAGGGCGATATCTAAAATATCAGGCATGTCGTTCAGTCGACCAGAGTCATGTGTGGGCTCTGAGGGAGCATGTACAGTGTAGTTTTTGTTGAGTTGGTGAGTGTAGAGTAGTCTGCCGTTCGCTGTAGCGCGCCTGCAGTTCCACTCTATGTGTTTGGCATTTATATCGCCTACAGCAAGGAAGCTCGGGGCCGCTCCATATAAAGTATCCAGATCTGCCTCGCTGAGGGACCTGCCTGGTGGGGCGTACATTGCAATTAATTTAATTTGTTGCCGATTTATGTTTAAATTAATTCCTATAGCCTCCAGTTGTTGGAAATCAGGGAGCTGGCAGGCAGTGTGTTGTACAGTAGTGTGTACAGCAAGGGCTACTCCACCGCCTCGTGCGTCTCGATCGCGCCTATAAATGACATAATTTAATATTGTCAGCCTGTCTGTCGGAGTCAGATGCGTTTCGTTTATCGCAGCTATTTTTATTTTATATTTATCCAGGTGGTTGATAAATTCCGGTAGTTTATTTTTAATGCCATGTGCATTCCAGAAGAGGAGGGAATGTAACTTAAGACTAGTGGCTGCGTGTGTGCTGCAATTCGGTGCCGAATTATTGCTGGTCATTGACGACGACCCCAGCAAGCGCACACACGCAATCCATGGTGGCACGTATTTTGTCGGCCATGGATTTGGAGGTGTCTAGCCAGATGACTAGAAGTTGGCACAGAGGGCCGATGGCACTCTGCAGTTGGGCGTTGCCTCTGATGGCCTCGTGGGAGTGGATGACCGCCTGGATGTCCGCGAGCTGCGGCGCCTGGGCGCTGGTGGACGGTGTCGGCTGGGCAGTTGGCTGCTCTGGTGCTGCATCAACTGCCATTGCTGCCACGGGTGCGGCCTGCGGCTGGGCGGGGGCTGGCGTTCTCTTCGCCGGTGTGGGAGCTGGCTTGGTGGCTGTCAGCTTGTCCTGGGCAGGCTGTCGGGGCCTGTCCTGGGCGGGGCGCGGGGGCTTTCCTTGGCCGTTTTTGTGGCCCGTGGGGTTCTTCTTGAACCCCTTCTTCCTCTGCCACGGGTTGTTGGCAAGCACTGGGTAGTCCAGCTCATTGTGGCTGGGCTCCCAGTGCTGCTGCAGGGGCGCAAATCGGCTCCCGCTGGCCTGCGCCATGTAGTCGCCGAAGCACGGCGGCGGTGGGCCCCAGGGGTTGCGTCTTGGGGGGGCGTGATGTCCCTGCGGTGCCTGCTGTTGTGGCTGGGGCTGGTTGGTGGCGCGCGTGTTGTCGCGCATGTCGCGGCGGGACTGTAGCTCCCGCTTCTTTCGCTCTTGGGGGGAAGGTGCCTCCGCGTCTCCTTCTTGTACGCACTGCACCCCTTGAAATTGGCGCAGTGCGGTTCCTCGCAGTGGGCACACTTTTTGTGCTCCTGCTGGCCCCTGTGCGGGCATTCAGTGGCGCAGTGCGGGCCGCTGCACTATCTGCAGACTGGTGCCGCGCTGCAGCCTTTGCCCACATGGTTAAATCGTTGGCAGTTGCTGCACTGCGCAGGGCCCTTCGGTCGCCTGTAGTCGTCCACGCGAATCCGCATTCCAGCGAATTCGCGCAGAGCCTGTATGATGGCGGAGTCGCACGACTGCGGCACCTCAATGACGAGGGCGTCGCACTTCTCCCGCCTCCGCCTGTTCTCCAGGAACCAGTGGTTCTGGACGGGCAGGTTCAGTGCGGCGAACTCCTCTTGAAGGAAGTCTGTCGGTGTGTGGCGGTGTACGCCGCGCAGTACGAATTTCTTTGGCACTTCGTGCTGTTGCAGAAGCACCGAATGCTGCGCCCCAATGGCCTGAAGGGCCTTAATCGCGCGCGTGTAGTCCGCGATGGTGGCGGTGTGGACCATGAGTTCATCCTTCCCGCGGTTCGTGCAGGTGAAGCGCTCGGTGAGGGCGTTTTTGAGTGCATGGTACACTCGCGGGTATTGGTGCCCCTGGTCAAAGAACACAAAGAGTGGCTTGACGCGAGGGGCCTTGGGCGCTGCCGCAGGTGGTTGTTGGTTGGGGGGGGGGGGGGGGGCGCCTGCTCGGTCGAGGAAGAGGCCGCCATCTCGTGGTGCGACCTCTTCGCCTTTTTCGTGGCGACTGTCTGCCAGTCGCCATTGGTTGCTTCCTCCTGAGGGGAGGGCATTGAGTCGTCCATCTCAGTCATTTTCAGTCCGTGCCTCACACTCTTGCGCACCCACTGACCGTCCCCCGGGGCTAAGTTAGCCGGGTTCAGGCTAGGCTGTAGGGGATCTAACTCCCCGGGTGTCACAGAGCTCGTTGGTCGTCAATACCTTAATACCTTAACCTTCACAGCACAACTGTTAACGCCTGTGCGCACTAGGCACACAGGCACCTTTCAAAGATCGTCTGCTGCCAGCCGTGATAGCACTGAGAAGTGCTATCAACAACTGTACAAGCTAGACCGCTGGAGCTGCTCCGGGACACGTCCGTCCTCTACCAAGGCGCAGCTGGAACTCCTCCAAAACTAATTTAATCGATGCGAAAATACTTAATGCTGTTTTGTAATAAACCGACGTGTAATAAATGAAGGAGTAGGCGGTGCAAAAACTCATTGTATTACACACTACAAAATTAGCGGCTTCCTAAATAGAGTGAATTTTCACTGGTTTGTTTGCCTGCTAATAGCTTATACATTACTTCTCCTAATAAATTAATGTAGTTATGTCAGCAATATATTATGAAAACTACTGTCTAGCGGACGGGCCCATAACTACTTCAAAAAACTAGGTCTCAGTCTCGGTAATTAGAGTTTCTCCCCCATGGGTGTGGGGCTGAGGCGGTGACCATGCTGTGTTGGTGGTCCCAGCCTCTGGTCATTGCCGAAGCTCTAATACCCTCCCGAGGGCGTGATCCCTACCAGTTCTGTTTTAAAGAATAAGCTCTGGAATGTTTATAAAAAGCTAACTGGAACGCTACTCCCACCCTACCCTATTAGGGCGCATGTGTGGAAGGGGAATGTGAGAATGCCGGCCGTAGGTTGGAATAATCTGCCCGCTATGTTTCAGGCATCGGTCATTGGATGGCCTGCAGCTCACAGGGTTGCCAGTGCTGTGACGTAGGCGAAGTCACTTTTTTAACCTCACCATCACCATAATGTTCCGTTCAAAACACTGCGGTAATTGATACTTGACCATGTCTGGTAATTTTTAGTAAGTATGAATTAAAAATCTCCCTCATTGAAAACAGCCACTTTCATGAAAAAAGAAGTCGTTTAAAACTGTTTCCACTCTGCAAACACTGCACTTCAGCAAATGTTCTGGGCGTGTAGCCAATTATGATGCAACAATTAGCTTCAAAAAAAGGAGGGGGAAATTGCTTCACACACCTACCATTTATTCATGTAGACATGGCCACCTCCTGGTTGAAAGCCACAACCACAAACCAAACAGTCCCGAAGTTAATCAAAGTAAAATGTTTGGTTAGGTTTGGTTAGTGTAACAAATGATGGTTCTTTACTTTTTTCCGGGAGGGTAGGTTGTGTTAGGTTAGGTTAGCGTAACAAAAATGAAAGGTTGATTAGGTTAAGTTATCGTTATTTAAAAATACACCATGACCCCGTAAAATATTTAAATCTTTGTAATATCGATTTTTTTTTCCACGAGCGATCGGCAATCTTCGGAACTGTTCGGGCGTGGCTCTCATTCCTGTGAACTGTAGACTTCCCTTATTATTAGCATGTGTTACATGTGTCTACAAATAAGTCCTTACAACATATATAGCTAGAGAAGTTCTAACCCGGAAACAGTAGCGTTGTAGGGTCATGTGGTCCCCGGTGCGGAAAATTTTTCGTCAACCCTCCCGCCCCCCCCCCCCAGCCCCCACCCCCCTTTCCGTATTCCGTATCACCTATCTTTTGATAATAACTGAAGTTATTAAAAGAAGCAAAATTTAGACACGTCTCTCCCGGGTACAAACTGCAGACAGACTTCCCTTTAGCCGCATGGGTTCATTAAAATAAATGTTTTTAAATGAATTTTATGTTGCCTTTTTGAGGTAAGTTAATGGTAAGGCAGTTATTTATTGAAAAAGTTTTTAGTAATTGTATTTAAACTAACTGTTGGGAGAACATTTAAAAAATATTATTTTAGTCATTTTATCACGCACTACAAAGATAACTCCCGGAGAGGTCTCTTCCTGTACCTCTACGTGGAAGCACAGACAATCAAGTTATATTTAAAGTTAATGACAAAGTATTTGAATAAAAAAGTTTTATTCTTTACCATTTCTTGACGATCTTGATTGGATAGGATATATTGGAGATGCAATACTCCATTAAACATAAATCACATAATATTCAACGAAAGAGTTTTTTTTATACGATTACATCAGGCTGTACAGCCAAAATAGTAATTTTTAACTTGAAATATAATTTACATCACGGGCTTTACAAATATCTCTATCTTCGTGGGACTTGTTTTCTTTCAAGAAATAGCCATGCGTAATGGTAACATAATGCGAGACAAGACATAATACACTATAGCCTATTTGTGTGGAGAAACAACTGAGGGAATCACGCTAAAGCTAACTTATAAAATTAAAGACATGAGCTAGAGAGCTAATTTGCTCTCTCTCTCTCTCTCTCTCTCTCTCTCTCTCTCTCTCTCATTCTGCTTATTCAGTTTCAGACTACGTAACACAACACAAACACACTTCACGAAAAATCATTGTCTTCAAGGTTGACAGTACTGGTTAGAAACCGTTTGTCCCCTATCATTACCGCAAAAAAGAAGAAAAAAAGAAAGGCGCAGTTTGGGTCCACGCCGTAGATTTTTCGTGAAAACGTCGCGATAAAATTAAGTGTTTCATATTAATATGATATTAAATTATCAATATTTTTAGTACAATAGTTACATGATCCGTAGACGTTTGGACTATCGCTGGCCCGATGGGACAGCTACGTAATCAACTTGCGCTGTTTTTTCAGTTCATCTTCGACGCTGCCGTAGCTCTTGCATTCGTTCGGCACTGGACGTTTTGGGCTTTTTGGATTCCTTTCTACGTGAGCTTTCCTCTGACTTGCGTTTTCTATCATTCCGAGCATATTTACGAGTCGTATAGGACGACATATTTAATTATTTTTTAGTTTTCAATTTAATACCAATTTTCACTTATATTCCTGCAAATGTTTTTACTGTCTCACTTTGGCTCCTAGTAGCGCTTCGCAAACTCTTCCCAATGCCATCCATCTCAATCTCCTAGCTGTCGGCGTTTCCACGCTACGCCAATTCATAACTATTACACAAGGCAAATTCGTAGCAATCGCGCGCATGCTGCTACACTGGTACGATGACGTCACGGGCAAAACAAATACTGCGCGACAAACACGAACAGACTTGTTCTATACGTTGTGGGATCAACCATTGTTGGCGCATATCAGTCCCGTGGTTATTAGCGACTCAAATCTAACGGTATTTTGTCACACAAGAAAGTTCTAGCGACTATCACTGTAACTAGCGAATATATGTTTTAAAGTCAACGTCTAATAAATCGATGAACGCCGGCTGCACGCAAGAAAAAGTGTCCCGTTACGCTCATTGTTCCGTTACACTGTGTCCCGTTACGCTTATTGTACTCTTGCGCCGCATCTATCTCTCTTCAACTCGATTGGCCTATGCGTTCGAGGAGAAGAAAGACAGCGGCAGCACACAACTTACATCTACACGTGAACTGTTTCGTCGACTGTTTATAAAGTGAAGTGAAAAGTTAATGTGGTTTTCATTGCTTATTACAACAACAATTTCGGCAATAAAGGTTAATTATTCTTGCATTTTGAAAATCTGATTACTAGTATCTATAATTTCAAGTATTTATTCTTTTATTATTAAACAAAGTAGCATCTGTTGGCGAGTGCAGTAATAATAGGTTATGTTACAATTGACTAAAAAATTATGGTAATCCATACAATTGATTATAGATAATTGATTACAGTTTATTTATATGAAAGCTTGTTCATAATTATATTTAAACTTTATAGCTGAACGCCAGTTTTTAAAATTGATTACAAGTCATCAACACGTGAACTGTTTTGTCGACTGTTTATAAAGTGAAGTGAAAAGTTAATGTGGTTTTCATTGCTTATTACAACAACAATTTCGGCAATAAAGGTTAATTATTCTTGTATTTTAAAAATCTGATTACTAGTATAATTTCAAGTATTTATTCTTTTATTATTAAAATAAAAATGATTCAATTGTCTTCATAAAAGTGTGCAATCATTTCATCAATGTTTTGTTATGACGTTGTCACGTTAAACTATCGTCCGTAAACCAACTTTACAGACAAGCAATTTTTTTTCTTTTTCGAACAGCTAATCGTCTGAATACAAACTTCCTGGGTACATTTCTGGCAGATTCCAGACGCACGTAGAATTGCTGCGTGCAAGATAAGACTGACAAATTCACACTGGAAGTAAGTGAACGGTAATCTGGCTTGGGTATCATTATTCGATCGCGTCCTTGGTTGGCGGGAATAAAGCAGTACGTGTTTTGCACATGCGAAATGGGTGTGTTGCAGCACACGTCATTAAATTGCTACCAGGAATCTTGATGAGTAGGCTACTAAGGCACACGCGCCTAATATGGCCCGGTAATAAAAATAATCGCTAACGGCTAATTTTTTTCAGAAACTTTCGCTTCCGCGTCGGATCGCCAACGATTAGTCTGATGTGTGAATTATTCATCCACGTGTTTGTCACGTGAGTAGAATTACATTCCGAACCTTAGGCGGGCCATATGAGGCCTGGCACCTTACTACAGCAATTCAAAATGACGGCTTTCGATGGTTCTTGGTTTTTGTGTTTTGACGTGAAAACGTCTTTCAAACGCTCGTTACAGTGATAGTGATACAACAGAAATAAAATGTTTTGTACCTATATGTAATAAAATAAATAAAATAAAGTAAAAAAAAACATTAAACAGCATGAAAATAAACCATTTATAACGAAATAAGTGTTCTATAATAGAAACAATTTCCAATGAATAATTGATGAATTGTAACGAAATAAATCAAAGGAAAGGATTGAAATGTGTGGAAATATTATCTACTTGAACATATTAATGTGAAATAACCGAAATAATCTTAAACGATACAAATAGAACTGAAATAAATACATTAACACGGAAATGAGTCGGAAACCTATTACATCAAACCAAATCACTCAATACAATAGAAATAAAATGATTTTTTTTACCCAAATGTAATAAAATAAATAAAATAAAGTAAAAAAAACAACATACATTATCAAAAGATTCTATTTATAACGAAATAAGTGTTCTTTGATAGAAACAAATTCCAATGAATAATTGATGAATTGTAACGAAATAAATCAAAGGAAAGGACTGAAATGAGTGGAAATATTATCTACTTGAACATATTAATGTGAAATTTGAAAGGATAATAACTACGGTACTGATATGCGTCAACAATGGTTGAGCACACAACAGATAGAACAAGTCTGTACGTGTTTGTCGCACAGTATTTATTTTGCACGATCGTCAGTATTATTAATTAAATTACGTTAATTTTTATTATCATATAGATTAATACTTGTTAGTATTTTATCACAACGTTTTCACGAAAAATCTACTGTGCGGAAGCGAACTGCGCCTTTCTTATTTATTTTTTAAATTTTATTCTATCTGCTTGACAGCAATTTTACTTATATAAAATCTGTTGAATTGTTAGGTCTGTGGTTTTACGTAGATTTCGAAGAAAGACTTCTTACTTACTGTAGTCATTACCATGGTGTGAGTTCCGTAAAATATTTATATAGTTTTTCGTTTCATGGCCCATAGATCCCAAAACCATCGTCAGCTCAAAAGTATATATATCACAATCTTAGGGACACGAAAACTAACTGCAGTAATTTCGCACAAATAACTTCCAAACTGATTATATTAATGAGAAATCTCGTGGTTAATAGGCAAAATTCCATCAAGGAGTTAAAAATGGGGGAAATATTTTAAAAACAGAATAATTGCTTTAATTAATAATTAGTACCAAAAACAAGAGTTTAAGGATAAAAAAATTCATAACTCCCTTAGTGGGAACACTATTGAATACGTTAAAACTACCTGTAAATAGTGTCATTTATTTCTAAAACTTTTGTCTGAAACAATTTTTGATAAAATGATCCATTGCAGTAAGAGAATGAAAAAACAGGGTTGGATTAAAACAAAAATTTACGTAGCACGTACACTACATAATTATTTGTTACTAGCCTCGCTCGAGTGATCATTATTTTTTTTAATATTTTTGTTGTTTCATTTCTATATTTTTTAAACACAGTATCACATTATCTATGTATACTTCGAATCCGAATTTGTTCATCATTTTTTTATTAAAGTAACTTATTTAATCTTAAGGGAGAAATATTACTTAGTATTTTTTATTTACATTTTAACAACATTTTACATTTTTATCTGATAATACCTCATTAAAATTCCTAAGTTTTTTATATATTAACTTTTTTATTAATATTTTTTGTTGTTTCTTTAATTTTTATTATTTTTTTTGTTGTTTTAGGTGTGTGTATTTATTTTAAAAAGAGTTTTTCTAAGTCATTGTAATTTTTACATTTATGTATTTATATTTTTATTTTAAAGCTTTATTTAATTCTATTGGTTCTTACTTTTATTTTACAAAACTTTTACCATAAAGCTTTACTGTACACTATGTTGGCAGTGGTATTTGTAGGTGATAACAAAACATATTGATTTTCAGGTGTTCCTACTCGAGAAAGGGCAACATATAATTGCCCATGAGAGAAGCACTCTTTTCTTAGGTCGATGCCAAACATCGAAAAAGTTTGTCCCTGTGAGATATTTATCGTAAGGGCAAACGATATCTTCACAGGAAACTGTAACATTTTTAAAGGATATTGGCAAATCAGTCGGAATCATCGGGATACGCGGAATGTGAGCGAGCTGTCCGGCCGCGGGCCCAGTGATGATTGTTGCTACAATCACATTGTCACGTAATTCCTTTATCAAAAGTCTTGTGCCATTACACATACTGGGAGGGCTCAAATTTCTCAATAGCATAATGGGAGTACCTCCTTTTAATTTTAGTTCGTGGGGTGGCAAGCCGGCAGGATTAAGGGAATTTAAAAATTCTTGTGGGTAGTGCACTGTATCTTCGATGTTGCCCACGGTATCAATAGATTTGAAACATTTAAAATCACCCGTTACATTTTTCCATAATCATTCTATTTATCTCATTTACTAACACGTTTCTCGGTGACACTATCGCCCTCGAACAGAGCCAATTGAAATTTCTTTCTGTGAGATTTTCGATGTCGGGATAGATTGTGTCTATAAGAATTTCTATACTGTGAACAGTTTGAGCTAATTCATTGTCCAACAATACTTGGGGGCTATTTGCAACTGTCGATGGTAATTTTCCATCTCCAAGTTGAAGCATTTCTTTTTTAGAAATTTCCAATGTGGTTATTACTTAAATGTGCTCTCATATTTGTGCGCTATTTTAAGAGTTTAAATTGATTGCCATAAAGGTTATGATAGTCAAAAAATGTTCAATGTCGGTTACGTCCGCTGCGTAGGGAGCCGACCGCGCGGCTACCTATTGCATAGATGTGCCCGCCCCTCTCCCGCACCCCTGCGATGCCTGGCTAGCCGCGCCTTTTCTGTATCTGTGACTTTTTAAATTCGTCATATCTTTTGATTGGATATACGATTTGAATAATTCACAATCTACAGGTATTGAAACAATTTTGAATATAAAATAATTTATTTGGATAAGGATTCATAAAATGGTACGAATAACATGCACAACGCGAAATCGTTTATTTTTTCTATCTATTGATTGGAATAGCCGATTTGAACAATTCAAAAAGTAATTTACAGGAATCGAAACAGCCTTGAAAACAATATGATTTATTTGGATAAGGATTTAAACAGAAGTATGAATAACTGGTCTAATTTTGGTCGGTATTTCTATCAACTTTTAAAATGTAAAAAGTGGTTTTTGTGACATATCGATAATAGTTGGACATATAGTATCGCAAAGTTTTTTGTAGTTTTTGATATGTTCTTTAATATTGTAGGACATACTTTTGTTCTATCATCAATAGTTTCCGCAGACATGCGACGTATAATGTTTTATGGCATTTGTTTTACACCTTGGGTTACGTTACTTAAGTTTTAGTAAGGACTTCTAGCGCCTGTGGTATTGTCAACACACACTTCGTACGTGTACTGCATGTTGTATCTAACCCCCTCCAACGCATTTTATTCTAAATTGGACTTTTAGTAAGGATCCTTAATGTTATTGATAATATAATATAGCCTATAGCCTTCCTCAATAAATGTACTATCCAACACTGAAAGAATTGTTCAAATCGGACCAGTGGTTCCTGAGATTATCGCGTTCAAACAAACAAACAAACAAACAAACAAACAAACAAACAAACTCTTCAGCTTTATAATATTAGTATAGATTTATTGTAAAATTTTAAAATATAATCTATAACTTTCGTTTCAAATAAATTTTTATACGAACAACCATTATACCAAAGGGTGGGGGGGGGGGGAAAAAAACTAGTGTTATATGGACAAAAAATTCATAACCCATTAGTAGAGACACTATCGAATCCGTTTGAATTGCTTATATCATAAAAAATTTATTTAAAGTTTTGTCTTAAAGCATTTTTGATATAACGAACTATTGCAGCAAGGAAATGAAAAAATAAAAAAATAAACAGGAGTACAATTTTAAAAGACAATTTCCGTACCATGTACACTACCAAATAAGTTATTTCTTAATGTGAAACTTTTTAATATTTTCTACAACTTTCATTCGAAATAATTTTTTATACGACCAAAAATTATAACAAGGGGTGGAAAAAGCACGGCATGAATGATAAAATATTAATAACTCCCTTAGTATGCACGCTATTAGATCCATTCAAATGTTTGTAAACCTCAAAAATAATATTAAAATAATTATTCCTAAAATATTTCTAATAAATAGATACATAAAGGTACGATTCATAATGACTTGTAAAAGAAATGAAAGCCAAAAAATCCAGTTTAGTGTTGATTTTAGACAATTGTCTTTTTCTCTTTCTCTGCCATTTTACCGCTCACGAGTAGAGGTTTGAGTTGACAAAGACATTTCACTTCTATCATGTGTACTGAGTTTCGAACGCTCAGAACTGCAATTTATTGGCCTGTCAGCTGTTCTTGCTTGACACTGAGTTATGGGAAACCGTATGTCTATATTTTTACATGTGGGGAAAACAGATCCGGACAGGATAGAACAATTAATTATAATTAATTATAAATCAACTAATTACAATTTTTTTAAATTACAATAGAGTTGACTGTCCACACAAATTAATCACACTTTCATAAGTTCACAATTTACTCTCCCCGCTAGAGCTCAGCTCAACAGTGGCTCTCTCTACTGCTGGTCTCTCACTGCGAACCTCGGTCCCAACTCACTGCCTCTCACGACTCACTCGTCCGCCGCGCCGCGATACCTTCCTCCAATGCTTCCATCTTTACAACTCGTCGCCCTCTATCGCTCGCCAAGGAGTTACTATCTCTCTTCACTTAGCTTTCTTATCGCTCCAAGAAATTCGCTGGTATTGCCACCAGTGTGTCTTACATATATCTTATGAAGTCCCGCCCTGAAAAGGTATCGTAGCTATCCGAAGCTACGAGAAAAATGTCGTCCTAGTTAAGCTGCTTTACGCGACTGGAGCTCTGGGAACCTGCCGAAGCCTCTAGAGGGATAGGGAGGCACCTGGACTGTTTGGGCAGGTCGCTAAAGCCTGCCCCACACGACACCCATTTCCTTAGCAGTTTTCATGTAATTTTTATGCTAGCGCGCCTGATCCCGTGTGGGTAACATTTCAGCACCCTTCCAAGGGGTCTGGCTCTGGGTATAGAAGTTTTCATAACCGAAGTCTTAGCCAAAACCGTAATAGAACGTGTTCTATTTTTCTGCTATACCCACGAGCTGGAGCCGTCAAGATGGCGGACCCACGTGTTGCAATATAACCCCGTATATAGTCTGTATTGTCAACATTAAGGGACGCAACAAATGTAATGGTATGTCAAATGAAACTTTATAATAGTAAAACTACTATGGAATATATTTGTTAAGCTGAAATTGCCACAGAAAGAAATAATCGGAAATTTTAAAATACGTTATGAAAATACGTTGCAGTTTATATATCCATTATCTCCTATCACGTTCGTAGAAGTTGCGGAAGCGTAGTGGCGAAGGGCACGATGGCAGCGGTAGAAGGGTGATTTTGAATGTGGTTCGAATCCTCATCTGTACAATTTTTTTTTTAGTTTTTTTTAAATAACAGATAATTAAATTGTACATACTGTGCTTTCTGCAAATATAAATTATTAGAATTAATTTATGATATTATATTATTAACTACATTTAGGTGTCTCAGTCCATTGATTTTATTCATAGTACTACGTACCTAGATTTATTTTTACTTTTAAAAAGTAAAGTAAAATCACATGTTCACAAATAATTTAAACTAAAAGTTAATTTTATAATTAAAACGCCAACGTTTATTAAGAAACGAGTGTCCATAAATTAATAATGAATAAACTGATACTTCATAGCGACACACCTGTGAGGGTAAAAAAAAATCATGCAAAATGGTTTTCTTCACCGAAGATTTAAATTTATTACGCGGTATGTGCGTGTTTATTTGTCTCACTGGGTTACAAAAAATATTAGTTACAATTCCTCTAATTATGTAGTTAAATATATAAGTAATCAATAAATCTTATATATAACATATATGAATCGTTAGCATTTTTTTACTATTACAATGAAATTAGCTTGATTAACTGTATAATTAAATTAATATTAGAATTTAAACCGTACATAAACTACATTTAGTAAACCCAATGTCCCTTGTATCATTTAAATTTATATATTTTTAGATTTTGAAATTAACCTACAACTTAAAAATATATTTGGAATTCCAAAATTGCTCTTAATTTGTTTTTAAATACTAAACCAATTTTGTTATTTATTTGCAAATGAAAAATATAAGATAAAATATCAAATAATATTTCCGCAAGTTACATAATTTTTAACACAAACAGGTGTAACTTTCACTTTTTTTTCAGTATTTTGATAAGTTGACTACGACAGGTTTATCCTCCCCTGATATTTTTGCTTTGGTCGGCAACTGCGTTGGCTGGTTTTCTGTTAGCATTCTAGGTATCGTGTGTATGGAGTTAAGAAATCTTTCTGCGGTTCTGCTATACAAATTTTTATGAAAATTTTTATACCCATGGGTATAACAGAAGTTATAGCAGAAAATGGGCATCGTGTGGGGTGGGCTTAATGAGATTTACGCCTAGCGGTAGTGGAAGGAACGGTTGCTACCTGTGTCCTGCTCCTCAGTGAGGAGGTGGGGGTTTTCCCTAAGTATCCGCCCGGCCTCAGTGCCGCACAGTGGATCCTAATGCCAAATGGCTGGCCAAGTTTATAAGGTATTGTTGAATCGCTACGAAATTTGGTACTCGGGGTTTGAGGTCGCTGAACACGATTCTATTTTGATAGAACGAAAGAATGTATTAATACATAGATTTATGTGAGATATAGTAGTTAGCGAAATTATGTAAATACAAAATACACTTTGAATATACAAAAATTTATTGAAAAATAAATTTAATTTTACTTTAATGTAAAAACATTACGAAAATGTGCTTAGACTTATAGAGTACAATTGCTGTCCGAATCACTATCGTTATTGTCGCTAGTCGCAGTCAGTCCTTCGGAGTACTTTTTGGTTGTTCACAGGTGGAGGTATCAACAACGCGATTGACTTTTGGCTTTGCTGACAGATTACGCAAACTTGATATAACGGGGACAGAAGCAAACAAATGTCACGCGAAAATATCCTTCATAATCTGTTTTCTGCACGTCACACAATAACTTAACGGATCCGCGGATAACATGTAAGGACTATGGACTTCTTTGAACAGTGTTACCTCCATGACTTCGTACACTTCACTCGCATTATCATTTAAATTATTTGCCAATAAATCAAACAACCCCTGTCGCGTGAAACCAAGTGCAACCGCTTCACTGCTTATAAGAAAAAACCTGTGAGACAATAACGCATAATTTTAAAGAACTAATAATGTTTTCTGATTAAAATAATATTAAAATTTCGGTAGACTAAAACGATTTTGACACGGAGGGAAAAAAAGGCAAAACTTACGTTCCAGCACATTAAACTTGTTGTATCGTACTTGCTTGGCGAATTTTATATATGAGTACATGAAAAATAACAGTCATACAATAAACTGTGATTTTCAGTTCAAGATTTTTTTACCGTACATAACTTTTTTTTTTTTTTGGTACAACAAGATACAACAAGATTGCCATGCTGAACGGTAATTTTTACCACTCTTTTCTCTCCGTGTATGAGGAACAAACCACTCGACATCGCACCCTCTTGCGCCGAGCGCGCCGCGCCTGAGTTCCAGCGTCAGTTTATACAAAGGACCCCTTAACCAAACGGGCAATTTGGAGAAGCAGATTTTTGGTGGTGTATTACTCAAGAATGTAAAGAATAACGTGACGCTTGATCGTTCGCTGAACTATGTTGAATTTTTAGAATTTACTCATTGTAAACATAACTTTTTTTTCGCACGAGAATTTACAGTAGACGTTTACATTTTTTTGTGTGGTTTTTATGAAAATTCCCAGTGATATAAAAAATGTTCTTGGTTCCAGGAAAATAATTCCATTTTGGAGAATGCTACTTGTTCAATTCTACTAAATGTTATTTCACTTCACCCACAAAGTAATTTTTCGACCGTAGCGCACTTTGAAATAAATGTGTTTTATTTTTTAATTTTTAAATTAAATATAGTCTGGATAGTTAATATTTTATAATTTGTAATATGAAATTATTAACATTAGTCTGGTTTATAATCTATTGTCACACCAAACATTATTTTTATATACTTTTTCATATAGTTTATTTATTAATCAAAACATATGATGGGCTGCACAAGCCCAGTACAAAATATCAGTACAACTTAATTAAGATGATAATAATAATATAAATAATATTTTTAAATGCCTAGTGATTTAGGTTCGAATCCCACTAGGATCTTTTTTTATTTATTAATAAAATAATAATAATAAATAACTAAATATAATAAGGATTAGAGTATTGTCATTATAATTATTATTTATGAAATCATTATTATTAAATTATAAATATAAAATAAAATAATTCAATGTGACTCAAATACAAAAAAAAAATATAGACAAAAAAATCACAACACAGGATCCTAACCTAGTACCTAATGTTCACCAGGCTTATGCACTATCCGCAATACTATGCAACAGATTAACATCCAGGCATTTTAGTAAGTTCATGTATGCTAGTAAACCACGCCTCTACAAATGACAATGCATTCGGTCGAATATTTAAGGGAGAAAGGATAAAAGGTCACGATCACATGTAAAATTATCATGTACGCAGTGGGCAATTATATAGAAGTTGGACTCTTTCTTATTGGGTATAATATATTTTTTTTTCTCGTTTTACTTTTCAGAAGATTGTTGTAAACAATTAATTTTAAATTAAGAAAACTGACATTCTTGATTACTATTTTATCGGGTGAGGGCTTCAGAATATTTCATACCGATTTTCTCAGATCTCTTTACCTCGATTTATATAAATATCAGTATGATGTCAGCATGATATCATTTATCCTTACATTAATTTTAGTCACAAAAAATGCCAGTGCTATGTCGAAATTACATAAAAATTCATTACCTAGCTATGAGTTACCAGTGATGTCAGACCTAGGTCATGTGTTCATTGGGCAATGCACAGTATCCACCAATTAAACTTTTCACGTGGTCAATTTAACTTCACTTACTGCTACTACAGCATGTCGGTGACGCAAACTCAGCAAGATTTTACCCATGCAAAAAGAGTCCAACACGCACATTTTACAGTCGAGTATGTACAATGTATTAGTGTATGTATGCGTACACATGTATACAGGCCGCTGCGCGTTGTCAGTCTGGCGCAACACGTCACTAGCACGCCCCTACCAAAATTTGTTCGACGCGGCTAAAGAAATTTTAACTGAAAAAAAAATTAGTTTTCTGTAAAGTCGGTTTACGGACGATAGTTTAACGTGACAACGTCATAACATAACATTGATGAAATGATTGCATACTTTTATGAATAAAATAGAATCATTTTTATTTTAATAATAAAATTATAAATACATGAAATTATACTCGTAATCAGATTTTTAAAATGCAAGAATAATTAACCTTTATTGCAGAAATTGTTGTTGTAATAAGCAATGAAAACCACATTAACTTTTCACTTCACTTTATAAACAGTCGACGAAACAGTTCACGTTTAGCTATAAAGTTTAAATATCATGAACAAGTTTTCATATAAATAAACTGTAATAAAATATCTATCATCAATTATATGAATCACCATAATTTTTTAGTCAATTGTAACATAACCTATTCTTACTGCACTCGCCGACAGCGTAACGGAACAATGAGCGTAACGGAACAATGTGCGTAACGGGACACTTTTTCGTGCGTGCAGCCGGCGTTCATAGATTTATTAGACTTTGTCAAGTCAAAAAAATTGTTGTAGCCTTCTGTACACTTAGGGTCTGCATCTTTAAAAGTTTCCAAAACCACTTGACTTCAGATACTGAAGGCGGCCACGCAAGAAGTTGAAAGTCGGGTAATGTTCGCGTTGCATCTTTTGCGTCTCGCGCGATGTGTGTTCAAGAGACTGCGTGTGACGTGTCTCTCGCTGCTGGCGGGCTGGGAGTGTGCGCGCGTGTGCCCACGTGTGTGGCGACATGTGGCGACATGTGGCGACATGTGGCGACATGTGGCGACATCCTTGGACGAGCAAGCCTTCGCCCGGAGCCGCGCTCATCCTTGGCTGGACACAAGAGGCTGGCCGTTGTTGGCAGCGGGGTTACTGAAGTGAAGCCTCCTTGGGCGCGATGACAGGAACATTTCAAGGCAGAGTTTTAATGCAACGTTTCCCGTGAAACATTGTTTTCAAACGTTTCCGACGCGAAACGGACAGAGAATACATACCCACTGGTTTCTAATCACTGTGTAAAATGGCATTTCAATATTTTAAGTAGATTACCAACAATTAACAATCATTTTATTTGTTAGGTTAGGTAAGTGACATTAAAAATACCATAGATTTGTGTAAAATCTCGGTTAGGTTAGGTTATAAAAGTTTAAAAATATTATAAACAACGTGTGAACGGTACTTACGTTTCACATTTTAGCTACCAGAAAGCTATAATATCCACATTTGTGTAAATATCGAGGAAAAAATTTAAAAAATTTAAATGATATTTTGGCTACAAATTTTCAATTTGGTCCTTTGAATACTTTCCTTAAATCCTGTTAATACTTTAAGTCAAGTTAATAAATTGTCTCCTTTCTCCCTCTCTCTCACTCTCTCTGCTGTTTTACTCCTTATAATCTACATGAAAGTCGAGGCCTTAATTACCAAAGAAGTTTAACTTCTATCGCGTGTAAGGAGTTACACGCGCTCTTTTAGGTAGATTTCGAAGACATACTACCCGTTGTAGCCGTTACCATGTTACTTTTGGAAAAATGTTTATGCAGTTTTTCATTTCATGGTCCATAGACCCCAAAACAATCATCAACTCAAACGTGTGTATATATATGTATAGGTATATATATATATATTACATTTTTAGCAACACGATAACCGCTGTAATTTTTCACAATTAACTTTTAAGCTGATACATAAAATATAATATTTAAAAATCTTGGTCGAAGCAATATCCGACCAAAGGGGTAGAAACGGGGAAGGTTTTTTGAAAAAACATATTATGACGAATATCACATCCGTTTGAACATATTATAACTTGCAGGGGTAATACCAAAAACTTTTGTCTAAATACATTTTTTGAACCACCAACCAAAACTTCAAAGGGTGGAGAAACAAGGGCTGGAAGGCAAAAAATTCATAACTCCTTTAGTAAGCACACTATCGTATCCGTTCAAATAATTTGTAGTAGTGTAGCTTAGCCATTCCGAGCCCTGGCTTCTGGCTGTGGATTGGGGGGGGGGGGGGTCGGCGATCTTGACCTATGACCTTGATCTTGACCCAAATTAGCTAAAATTTGCCTAGTATTCGCCAAAATCAGCCAAAAACTTCCAGTTATATCGGTAAAAAATATCCTGCCAAAAAATCTCAATAGAATTGGGAAAAAAAAACCCTTCCTATTTTAAGGAAAAATTCAAAATTTCAAAATTTGAAAAAAAAATTGAAAGACTTTTGCCTTTAAAAGAAACCAGAGTCCGCAAAGCAGCATAAAATCCGCATCTACAAGCCGCCATAAGCCGTCGAGGTGATGGGGAGGGGGGAGGGGGGTGGGGATGGAATAACGCCTGCCGAAATCACATATTTCTGATGTGGGTCTCTTATTTGCTGGCCTTTAAAGAGAGATACTGGAGGTGAAACAGGTAGCAGGCGAAAGTCATTTGATTAAAATTTTTAAGAAACTACTTTCGGTCCAGTGCCTTTCGGTTTAGTGCCTGTTTTCAGAGTAAAGTCATATTCCCAGGGAGTTACGTATATTTCTAAGTTTTAACTTTGTGCCTTTCGGTCTAGTGAGTTTCGGCCTACTGACGCGTCCCAGGTGAAACAGCGCTTTGTGTGTGGGCAAATGAGCACCCCGAGAAAACCTCCGTGGGCCACCTCACTTGGGCGTCAGTTCTCCGAGACGGGGCGAGGGGATGCAGTGGTAAGACACTGGACTCCCAGCCGGACCACGCTGGTTCCCCTCGATCCCTCCAGATGGTGCCTCGACACAACTCATCGTACGTCCATTCTCAGCTCTCCCGGGTTCTTGTCGCCGTGGAGCGAGTTCCCGGAGACACGGAAAACTAAAACAATACTGGTCGGACTCTAGATTTGTAATGTGAGTGCACGCAGATTTTTAAAAATTTTTAATTTTACTTTGGAAACCAGTTACCGAGAAATAGTTTGTAATAGTGCAAGAAGAAAAAATCCCTTTCGGCACAGCCTACAGGCTTAGGCAGATTTCGAAGCACCTATTTCTTTCGGAAATATCTTGGAAACTTCTATAAACTACTGGAACATTTTAAGAACTTAATGTACATAAAATATTTATGTACTCCAATATTACAAAATGATCGATTAAATATTGGCTCATTTTCCATGTAGCGAAAATATTACGAATGATTTTCACTCAATGTATCCAGCATTGAATAGATTAGAACAAATGTCATATTATGGCAACTAAGGTAAATTATTCAATTATTTTTTGACCTTCAAACATTATTTTTCATCCCTTGCACTAATAACGTGGTCGTATACAAATTTGCTTTGCGCCAAGATTTAAGATGATGGTTTAAAATAAATTCGTACGAATTTCATACTAAGAAAGATTTCAATTTTTTTATTCCAACCCCTGTTTATAAGGTAATAATTGGTTTCATCAAAAATAGTTTCAGCCAAAGTTTTATATGAAGTTTATGATTTATATAATAAATTATAACGACTTTGATAGTATATCTATAAAAAAGTTATGATTTTGTTTACTTTCAAACCTTGTTATTTCCACACCTTGCTACATAAAAATTTACTATAGTAAAAAGTTTTAGACTATATAAAAATAATCAAACAATAATAAGAATGTATTCTAAAGTGTAAATGGTAGGGAAGTTTTATTGATTTTCTTATGTAAACCCCAAGTTTTTTCAACTTGCATTTATGGTTTGTATTATCAAAAATTGTTTCAGAAAAAAGGTTTTAGATAAAAATTATAAGATTTAAAAAAAATGTGAACGTATTTGATGTTATTCCTACTAAGGGAGTTATTATATTCTTTTTGTATTTAAACCCCTCTTCATCCACTCTTTGCAGCAATGGTTGGTTGTATCAAAGATTGTTTCAGAAAATAATATTTATGAGGCTTGCAAACAATTTGAACGAATTTGATAGTGTGCATACTAAGGGAGTTATGAATTTTTTGGTCTTCCAACACTTTTTTCCCACCCTTTGCAGTTATGGTTAGTCGCATCAAAAATCGTTTCAGACAAAAGTTTTAGATAATGTTTATACGGTTTACAAACAATTTGAACGGATTTATTAGTACACATATTTTGGAAATTATGATTTTTTTGTGTTTAAAACCCGTTTATTCCACCCCTTACAGTAATAAATGGTCGTATAAAAATAATTTTCGTACGAAAATGGTAGATAATAATTTAAGGTTTTACAATTAATAAGAATTAATAAGTGTACAAGGTACGAATTTTATGATTTTTTTATAAATTTCCTATCTTTTTTTTAAACCCTTGCGGCAATGATGCACATTATCAAAAATTGTTTCAACAAAAATTTTAGATAAAAATTGTAATATTTACAAACACACTAAACGAGTTCGATGGTTTGCCTGCGAACCGAGTTATGGTTTTTTTGTCCTCCAACCCTTGTTTTTTATACCCCTTGCAGTTATGGTTGGTCGTATCAAAAATGTATTTAGACATACGTTTATGGTATTACTCCTACAAGTTAGAATAATTCAAATGGATGTGATATTTTCCATATTATGGAAGTTATAGGGATTATTATTTTTTTGGTTGGATATTGCCCATTAAGGAATTCGACCGAGATTTTTCATGTTTATATTTGATCAGTTTGGAAGTGATTTGTGAAAAATAATGGCAGTTATGGTGTCCATAAAAATCTTATATATATATATAAACTTTTGAGTTGTTGATGGTTTTGGGTCAATGGAAAAACTATATAAAAATAAATAAAAATTTTCCGGAAGTTCCACCATGGTATAAAGGCTACAATAGGTAATATTGCTTTGAAATCTACCTAATACTGAACATTCTTACAACATTTGCTATGATTATTTTCTCATAATATAAAATTCATGTTTGGAAACAGTAGGTACTAAATATTTCTTGCGAGCTTACGAAAATTGGAGCATATATTTTAAATTTTTATTGTTTTTTTATAGGAGCATAAGTTTTTTAAATCATGGAAATGATAAACGAATATTAAAAAAATTGACTTTGTTTTGTTATACTTATTTGCGTGCGCAGTTAATATAGGAAAGATTTCCAGGGAACCGTATACAAATAACTTTAAATAATCTAGGTACTGGGACAACACAAAGCATAAATTCCTAGTTAAAATTCCTAACCCAGTATTACTGCGACTATTATTTTTTTAGTGATACAGTTGCTTTCGTGTAAAAGTAAAAATTTCAAATATCCAGTATATTACATGATTCTTTCAGTTCTATTTACAACCGCGCCACTTCGGTCCATAATTGTATTTAAAATATTTGAATTATTTAAATAAACTTTGTTTGTTGTATATTATCTTTATTGAGATTCAATAACAAAACACTTGATTCAAAACATTATTTTGGGGGAAGCCTAAGATGTACATCAAGCTCTGTCCCTGCCCGAACACGCCCGAATATTCACCTTCGGCCAACCTCGGGTTTATTTATATATATATTTATATTTCTCTGTTTATTTTAATGTAACTATACTAACCTAACTAACCGTCCATAGTATTTTAAAGTGTTTTAATGTAGCTAACCTAACCGATCACTTTTAATATTTGAATTCATTTTTCCTGCGCAAAAATAAAACAAATCCCGAGGTTGGCCGAAGGTGAATATTCGGGCGTGTTCGGGCAGGGACAGAACTTGATGTACATCTTAGGCTTCTCTTATTTTGGACACAAGCCATCGCGGGTTTACACTTTATGTCATAGAGACACTTCATGACTACGTGTCGCTGAATTGACGTTGTGTAGTCCAGATTATCTGTTAGTATCACCGCTGTGTTCCTCTGTTTGTCGCTGTATTCAAGGTCGTTGTTTGTCTGTATTAACTCTTCGTGTTGTAACTGTCTTTTCGTTATAACACACTGTGTTCGTCTGTGCTGTGATATTGTTATGAATAATTCCTTTCACGGAATGCTCAGAGTGGTTTATGCATTTGACACTTGTCATTCAGGTTTTTCTGTACTACATACAGTATACCTAAACTGGAAACAGCGTTATGTCCAAAATAATGATTTCAATCAATCTTCTCCGTTGCAATAATCATTCAAAGGACCTCAATACGCGTATGATTTTTTTATGTGATTAACATTTCATACACATTATAAATGAAACATTTTATTGCGTAAGTAAATTCTTATACATGAATACTAAACAGAATTCATTTTTATTAAGAATTTTTTTGAAAATGATAGATAATCAAATTTTTCTGAAATTATTTATGGCAAGTTACAAAATTGCGGTAAAGGATTATAATGGCCAATAATTTGTTACTATTACTATCAGGCAAAATATATATGAAAATAATATTTAAATTAGTATTATCAAAAATTATTTAAGTGTTTAAGTAAAATTCTAGTTCTTGTCAAGCAAAATTCACTCATCCAAATATAATTTGGGGAAATGAACTCAATAGTGGAGTTATTATTAATCATTTGCAAAAGTCAAATCATAAATTAACCAAGAAATAGTTAGGCCAATCCTCGACTTCAGCTTGAAAATTTATAAACAAAAATTTAACTGATGGATCTTTTGATGCGATGCAAATTACTGAAAAATATTTTATCAAAAGCCGAAGGAAAGTGCTGTTTTTTTTTTCCTTCGAAAAATTTTGATCAGGCATGCAAAAGGCAAAAATGAACATTTTAATCGCTTCAGCTGAGAGAGAAACAGATGATATCAGCATGAACACAAACACACTTTCCAGCACGTTGCATTGTAGCGTGTGAGGCCGCTACAATTTATTATTTTAAATTAAGTTATCATTGTTTAAATGTGGCATTATTTTCTTAGTAGTAGTGGTTGTTTTGTATTCTTTGATGTCTATGACAGCTCTATGAATTTATTATTTTTATCTCTGGTTTAGGAAAAAAATGTTTAAAAAAGTGTTTATTGTATACTGTAGGGACACTGCTAAAAATAAAACAAACACGCGATAGTGGATTTATTCAGTTCCTTGTTTTATTAATAATCATGCTCTGGTGGCGCCCCTACCTTAAACAAATACCAAAAACGTTGTATGTGCTAATGTAGTAAAAAAATTTGATAACAGAAATATAATTAGTTTTGTGCAAATATTATGAATGTATATTTTTATATTGCTTATCTAGAATATACATACAACAAGTCCTGAAAAAATAATCCTGAATATCTGACAGTTAATATTAAGTATAAACTAACACTTTTAATGGCCTCACTTTTCGATCTTCTTTTATTATAAATATGGCTAAACAATACATTTCTGAACAGTTTTAGGGAGCTATAATGAAACAGCCTTGAAGGTTTGTTTTAGAAATAGAGGTTGGAATTGAGTGGTAATCTATTTTGTAATAGGTATTCTGTCCAGTCATTTTGGACAACATAGCTGTACTTTCATGCTAAGTTATTTCGTGCTAGTCTCCCTGTATATTTTTGGGGCACTTCAACATATCCAGACACATAGGGGCAGGTACTCTTCGCGAATGAATCCCACCGCTCATAAGACTGGAGAAATGTATGTCCAAGCCAGCGATTGTTCCCTTGTAACTGACGGTCGTCAGCAATTAAAGCCATTGCCTCTTTTTCCCTGGCCATTCCGGACGTATTGGCTTCCGCACTGAACGGCTGTGATTGGTGTGCCGACAGTAGACAAGCAAGTTGAAAGAAACTCAACGAATCACGTAAAACAGACGATGCTTCACTGTTTTAGCGCACAGCTAGCCTTGAAATATTTTCGCGAAAATACGTGAACAGTAACGTTATTATGCAAGCCGTGTTATCATTTCGAAAACAGTCTTGCGGCCAACAGAAATTACGCAGAGATTGTTCTGATGAGGAAGGGGACGAACACGGGTATTCTTCGCAATGCTCGTCGGAAGGTCATGGGAAAAGTACCACCTGTGGAGGGGGAGAAAAAATAAATGAAAATTGTACGTTTAACTACGTTTTGCGTCAGTTCCTGAGACAAGCATGAAAAAATTCCACGCGATTACCTTGACCACAAACCACTTCTTTTCCTCCAAACGAGTGGGAAGTCCATCCCCGACTAAAGCTACGGCCACTCAGGGCTCTATGCTCGCTATGTTCGCGTTGTTCGCTACGTGAGTCAAATACAGCCAGCTGCATCTCAGGGGTCACTGGCCACACAGAGCTGTGTTCGCTATATTGGTGACGTAGCCAGGTGTTGGGTTTTCGGCTGTTTTTCCAAAGGTGGGTTCACACGCAAGCGCGCATCGTTGCCACACGCTCACGAGCGTCCGCCAAAGTTTGCAATCATTCGCGAACGAGCAGGGAGGATCCCCGTTCTCACCGCCTGCACGCAGCCGAAACGAACAGTTGTTCTCGGGTCGTTACCACAACGCCGAATACCATAACGCCGAATGCCATAACGCCGAATGCCAAATTGACCGCAACGCTGACAGCTAGAAAACTGCTGTGTACCACAACGTCGAAATACAGTAACGCCGAAAAATGTTAAATGTATCTTAACGCCGAAATACCACAACCTAACCTAACCTAGGCTAGCGCAACCATTGTGGCAGTCCTGCAATGACATTTGTCGGCGTTAATGTATTTCGGGGTTGTGGTAATTCGGCGTTGTGGTACACAGCAGTTTTCTAGCTGTCGGCGTTGTAGACAATTTGGCATTCGGCGTTATGGTTTTCGGCGTTATTGTTACGTTCGGCGTTGTGGTGCGTCCCCGTTGTTCTCGAGCATTCGGCGAGGTTCCTCGAAAGTTCACGTAAATGAACATGGCACGCACAATGTCAACGCTTGCCATCTGTGCTGCGTCGGTTGTGATGCTGGCTGAACTCCAATAAAGAGAAGCCCCCCGAGAAGGAAACGCAGATTGTGGGAATCATCATGTTCGAGAGCCAGAAATTAGACCCAATTGCTTGCTGACTTGAGGGCGGATCAGTAGCGGATCCAGAGGGGGAAGGGGGGGCTAAGGGGCTCAAGCCCCCTCCAAAAGCATCTGGGTCCACTATTGTTTTAGTGTTTGCCTTGATAAAGCTTAGCCTCAGCTGGGTCAAGCCCCTCCCAAACCAAAATCCTGGATCCGCCACTGGGGCGGATGAAACTGGGGTTTTTCAAAAATTTCAAACGCATGTCATCATCAGACTTCGATTTTTTTACTGAATTAAATCGAAGGAAATGTGTCGAGAAATGATACTTGACACTGCAAGTGTGTGCCTGTGGGAATTCGTTTGGCATAACCCCTTCGATTTTTAGCTACAGGGGACTCGTATGCCCGTCTCTATTTTCTGTTCCAAGTTGCATTTTCGAAAATAATTCCTCAACTCTGTGAAGCCATCGTAGACGCACCGAGGGAATATGTAAAGGTAAGAATAAAGTTTGAATTTTATTTATGAAAACGTTTATTAACTTTTGTAATGTTAAAAACAGTAAAATAAACGTCGTTTTAACGTATTTAAAATATTTAAAAATCTTTAACACATGAAACTAAATACGGTGGTGTTTATACCTCCCTCGGGATTGAATGCATCATTGCCGAAGTTGAAGCATTGCTTGAAACAGATGACTGGGGAGAAGAAAGCGTGGCATAGATTTTGGACTTGGCTGCTAAACATTAGCTGTCGAATCATGAGGACGGGAATGCGGGGGGGGGGGGGGGGTTAGAGAGAGAAAGAGAACATAATAGCGTTGTGAGATCGGATGATGCTGAGAACTGGCAGGCACATAATAAGCCCGTGTCGGCATCGAAAAGAATGGTATTTATGTACTGCTGAACTATAGCTTGCGTTTTCTTTTCGTAAGTTTTTAATTTCATAGCGACATGTTCACCATATACGTCACAAGCGTCACGATCTATTGGACGTTTTATTATGTCCATAACTTGGCCAACTTGAGATAGATTCAGGTGGCGATTGTTCTGTGCGCTTGTTTGGTGCATTAAGCTTGAAAAAACTCACTTCTGCTGGAGCAGATGCTCGAGAAATCATTATTTCACTTGCTGGTTGAGAAGTGCGTTCCTATTCTGCTTCGTGTGAACCAGCTGCGTTTAGGTTCTCGTCCTCTATCTCGCTTTTATCATCAGGTGCTGAACCCAGCCTGCGCATAGAATAAAAAAAAACTATAAACACTTTTCGAAAAATTATTTACTTACGCATGTTTAACCCGCCCGAATGTTCGTGCACAGGGTTCCGCGAACTATGTCTGGCGCGGGAGAGCGTTCACACCTACGCGCATCCAGTCTGCGAACGTGTGCGAACAGTGTTTGCGAACTATGCGCACTTGGTGTAAACCCACCTTAAACACGTCGCTGACTTTGCGCATGCGCAGGTAAACAAAAACATCTGTTTTCGCGCGGAATTGTGCTTTACGTCTGCGTTTGCTTTAAATCACTGTCATGCCGATGGAAAAGTTCATTGAATCAGTACGAAAATATCCATTTTTATGGAATAAACCGACAGAATAATACAGAAAGTAAGATATGTGAGATAATGACAGGGATTTGATTTCATAGGAGGTTATTAACGAAATAATTATGTGTATGAATTCCCATTGTTCTTAATTTTCCTCTTATTTTGCTGACGATTAATCTTTAAATAATTATATCACCATGAAATCATTGTTTACTGACCTCAGGCAAACTTTCAATAGTTCTTCTGCTAAAATGCTTTCCCTGTAATTTAGATTTTTATTCTAAATTATAGGTATTCTTGATGAGAAATAAAATGCGTTCAAACTGAGTTGCATTTATTCTGAAATAATCCATAAATTTAGCTTCGTTTTCACCTTTGAATATATATACTGTATAGAAGTCGCGAGTGGATAGGATTTACTCACGTTTTTCAAAAGCGTATGATGAGCAGCTTGGGAACTTCACCGCTGCAGTGCGCTGCCGTAACGCCCTGTATCGTCTTAGTTGTTATTTACACGTTAGAGCGCAGCTCTGTCGCCCGCTGTCATTCCCCGCACCCCACACCCATCATTCACTGCAGCTCAAGTTCGTTCAACGGGAGGGGGAAGGGGTGTTTGAAGAGTTCGACACTTGTCCGGCAGGGACCACCACAAGTCGATGCCCTAGAGATGGTGGCGATTGCGGCGGTGAATTAACCAACTACCTCAAAACCGTATTAGAAATTTTAACCTGGGCTGGCGACTTCTATACAGTATATATATTCAAAGGTTTTCACGCACCTGTTTAGTCAAATCATGAAACTCTCCAAGTTATTTTATTTTTTAATTTGACTTCATAAACCCATTTCCTTTTTTACGTCTACATACATACTGTGAGAGCCAGCAGAATATCATCATCGTCGGAATCATCACTCGAATCCCACGGCATGCGTCTCTCCGACATCGCGAACTGGACTGTCCTGACTGGCCGCCTGGCGCAGCGAACATCGCGAACATAGCGTAGCTTTCTGTGTGGCCTCGCCTTAAGGAGCCTCGCCTGCTCTCACGCGCATTAGGCTGTTCTCCAATTTGTGGCTTACCTACGAAAATAGAAATGCTAAAGCAAGCAGTACGAACACTTTTCCTTATGACTTTTGCCTTGAGAGAGTCAGCACTTATCTAGGAGCGACCAATTTCCGTCCCCATCCCCTGGTTGGGACTGCATATGTCGGCGGCTTCATTACCACTTAACATTCACCTTTACCACTTACCGTAGCTCCGACCGCATCAGGGTCTGGGCCCGAAGCAAACATACAAGCAGAATACTGGTAAACAAGTCAAAATAAAGCAAAACATTAAGGATGCGTGATAAAGCAAAAAACAAAATTTAAACTCACTGAAATTGTTGCTAAACATTTAAAGATATAAACAAATTATGCGATATACCACCCAATGGCAACAAGTTAAAGTTACTCTACGTTGTATTTACCAAAATAATTACCAACTAACATTTAATTCGCGCGTGCGAGAGACACACATAAATAATAAAATTAAAATTATTTGTTTACCACAAATAGGCGAACTAGAATATTCTGGCAATTATAACAGAAATTACCATAACATTAATAGTTACAAATTAAAAGTACCTTAAATAATATTCATTAAAAATAATTAAAAGAAGGTTCGTGAAAGGTTCGTAGATACAGCGTAATTTTGGGGATCTAAAAAAAAATTTAAACTTTTGTTACAGGAAAAGGTCTTACAGAAAGGCTAATAAAAGGTTACGCTGGCATAATCAACTTAAAAGTCCGTCACGACTCGTGATATATTTTGTGTGCAAAAAAAAGTCATAAAATTCACAGTTATTAGTGCTTTAGAATGGGTCACAACCATGTATTTCTCTATGAAACACACACGCACGGTCTTGAACGGCTTGAAACTCGGCGTACAGAAAAGAAAAACGGGGAGCTCACTTACTTGTGATTGTGAAGTCCGGTTTGGAACTACATCCGTGTGAGCTAGGTAACGCAGGCCTCACGTTGCTGAAGGTGAAAAGGACGCAAGGACGTCCTTAAATTCTCCGAGCAGGGGTTTCACAGTAGCAGGTTCCCGGTAGCAGCCGAACACGGCGTTGGCGCATGTCGAATGTGCACTTCACATTTCAACGGGAAGCCTACGATTCACTCGTTCTTCTGGACATACCCGAATACTCACGTTGGCAAGCCTTCTTTTCACAGACGAGAGAGCCAAACCCGAAGTTCCCCGAAGTTCATGTTCGCTTTTTTTTTTCCGTACCACAACAGGTGTATTTATTTGGGGGAAACCGTTTACATGATTTCACAGTATCTTTAATGTAGCTATCCTAACCAAATCAACCGTCCACAATGTTTTAAAGTATTTATAATGTAGCTAACTTAACCTAATTGACCATTAGTTATCATGAGTTACAATGAACAAAAAAAAAACCAAAAAAAAACCGAAGATGCACGATCGGACGTTTGGCTCTCTCGTCTGTTGAAAGAAGGCTTGCCAACGTGAGTATTCGGGTATATCCAGAAGGATGAGTGAATCGTAGGCTTCCCCATTTCAACACGGTAACATTGCTCGCGCGACTCGTAAAAACACAGGAACGTCACTCGGCTGAACATTCCGTTGTTACGTTCACAACCTGCGTTAACGTAAATTCTCGCGGACACGGTCGCTGTTTCTTTTGAAGTTCCATCCACGGCACTGCGCCGTGTCGCTGCGGCCGTGAGCTGCCTCAACCGCCCGCCCCCATTAGACTTCCCGGTGTCCGCTAGCACTCACTGGCCGCGCCTTGTGCCACTGTTGCGCGCGCTCTCGCACCCATGGATACCAACATAAATAACAATAAATGCTTAAAGTGTCTATGCTCCCCTCCCCCCCCCAAAAAAAAATTAAACATAAAAAATACCACCATTTAAAAGTTAGATAAATCTTAACTGTAAACTTAAGCTAAAATGAGCGTCTGTTTCTCTGAGCTTCCAGCTCATTCCAGTCTTTTCAAAGTAGTTGCCAACTTGATATCATACGGACCAAATTTACCACAATTAATTAAAATTAAATTATTAATAAATAAACTAAATCATAAATGTAATTAAATAAAACTAAAGTCACTAAAATAAATAGAAAATAAGTTTATAGTTAACGGACACACGTCAACATGTTTTAGATCCTTTCGGAATAAGTCAGTACTACCTTGGATGCATGAGCATATGAGCATAAGACATGAAATAAACAAATCAATTTATAAATTTCAAAATTAAATACTTTTTATATGTCTAATTTAATGAAATTTTTAAGTCCTTGACTTCAGTCCCTAGCCAATGGGAATCGATCCGAGGCCACCTAACCCACAGCTTTGTATTTTGTATCAAACGGCTGGGCTCAACCACGAATGTGAATACGAATATCGTCTTTAACTATAGACATAATATCAGGGGGTTGAATAAAAATCCTTAAGCAAGCAGAGCATCGCACGTGCTATATGCTAACTAATTTTGCTTCAGGCATAAACGTCTTAAGATCGCATGAAACCTTTCGAGTATTTGCTTTTTAATACTGCCAAACAATGTTTAATTTATGGTTACTATTTTATTGCTGTATAGTTTGACATATAAACAAAAATAACTATGCAATGTTTTAATTTGAAACTTTTACGGTGAAAAGTTTCTAGCGCGATCACTCTGAAAATAAAGCTTACACGAAGAGTTGAAAAGTTCACTAAGTAAATTAAAAAACACAGCTTTTATTAGGTGATTACAAATTGTTTCAGACTAATTAATTTTAATTTTGTAAAATTTGCTCTTTTTAATTAGGTACATAAAAATTGTGACTTTAGCAGCTAATTATGAAAAAACCCACGTAGGTTAGAAAAGTAACGAGGATAATTACATACATTAACTGAAATTAACTACCTGAACTGCACTTGGATATGAAGTGAGAATGTGAAAGATACATATCCAACAGCGTTAAAATGAAACTATCGTGTTGTATGGTTTACTCTCAGCCTCGGGAGTGCAGTGGTTGAGTGGTCAGAACACTCGCCTTCCACCAAGGCGGGGTCGACCCGGAGACGTGGCGGACGTTGCCGTGGTAACTGTGGTTTTTCTCGGGGTTCTCCCGTTTCCCCCACCCATTCATTCCGTCGCTGCTCCGTACCCCATCTCACCTCGCGCATCCGTCAGGCTGGCCGGAGCGACAGGTGTGTCACTCGGGTGGGACAGTCGGCTCCCGTTACATCCATGCAGACCCTGCCTGCCTTCGACTTTCATTTTCATTTACGTACTTTTTACACGGTTTTGCTGCATGTCCAAATTGACATTTACCTGTGCCTGATTATGTAGCCTACGTATTCCCCTTGCGATGTTGTTACAAATTAGAAATTGTAGATTGTGTACAACATTTTATTCTAATTTATATTTTTTTAAAAATTAAGAGTTTAAGTAGCAGCTAATTGAAAAAAATGTAACAATTTTAATAAAAAATAGTTTACGACTGAGTATTTTAAGAATTAATTGTAAGAGTTAGTAGGCATCAGTCCTGTCAGAGAGTCATATTTTAAATGTCATTATTACTTTAATCCAAGAAAATTTTCACGTGTAAAGTATTATTGATTTTTTTTACTCAGTAATGCAGATCGATTAGTACGTTTAGAACAGGAAAAAAAAACAATTTAATGCAGTTTTTATTTGGACATACGCCATTGCAGTTTTGCACTGTTTATCATGGAAAGATTCTGAAAATCAAAAATAAATAAAAAAAAACATGAAGATAAAAACTTCACAGAAAACAAGACTGAATCATCTTACGTCGGACAAAAAAAAACCTGACGAACTCAACTGATTCAGTCTTGTTTTCTGTGAATTATTTTTATTTATTTTTGATTTTCGGAATTTTTACATGATAAACAGTGCAAAAACTGTAATGGCGTATGTCAGGGGTGCCCACAAGGGGGGGGGGGGGGGGTAGCGACGCAGACTGCGTCATTAAAATTTCAGGGGGGGGGGGGGAGGGTTAAAAGACGAGAAAAATGTATATATTATTAACATAATTATAGCTTCTAATGTGAAAATACGTTTCTGGTGTTTTGATAATTGAAAGGGATCTTGTAAATCAAATTGGCAACCCCGCACTTTCCTCAACAAAAGCAGTTTGGCATCTGTCGGTTCAGGATGGAAATATTACCTGATATTACCATAATTATTATTAGAAAATCAGTTTTAATTAATGCAAAATGTGATAAAATTTAATACTAAAAAAGTATAATATTATAAAATAATTGAGAAAATCATTGAGAAAATGGCATAAAAAATTTCGGGGGGGGGGGGGGCGCATCATTAGGTTAGGGGGGGGGGTGAGTCATAGTGTTTGGGGGGGGGGGGCACCTCTGCGTATGTCCAAAAAAAACTGCATAAATCAAAATTACCCATTGCATTAATCATTTAAAGAACGTAGGAAAAACCCTATTTTATATAATCCATCTTTGAAAGATTATTACGAAAGCAATAACTTTAATTTCAAGAGCGCGGGAAGAAATAACGCAATGAAAGTACGATGTTGAGCTGTCGCGAGGCATCGTGTGGTGTGGTGTCGTGTCTGATCCTGTGTGCGCCCGGCCTTGCAGAGCTCGTGAGATGTAGTGACGGGTGTGCTCGGCCCCAAGGCGCGTGTGTGTCTGCAGCCTTCACCACGACCTCGGCGATGGACAGCCTTCTTTTCACAGACGAGAGAGCCAAAACCCGAAGTTCCCCGAAGTTCATGTTTTTTTTCTTCCGTATCTTTAATGTAGCTATCCTAACTTAATCAACCGTCCACGATGTTTTAAAGTATTTATGACGTAGCTAACCAGTAACCTAATTGACCATAAGTATCATTTTATCAACACCGCCATATTTATTTACAATGAACAAAAAAAAAAACCGAAGATGCATGATCGGACGTTTGGCTCTCTCGTCTGTGAAAAAAAGGCTGCCCCTGGGACGGACTAGGCGAGATGATACTGGCCGAGTGCTGTCGTCTTCTGCGTCATTGAATATACTCGCGCATGTCTTCGGGAGTTGCCTCCCTTTTTACTTTCCCAAGGCCGCCGGCTATCTGGGCGCACACACGGCTGTGCAGAGCTCCGCAAGAACAGCCGTAGGACCTAACTATCCTGGATACCCCATTTCATCGCTGTCGAGACGTCTCTCGCTGGCTCACACACCTGAGCACCGTCTGGCACTCACCTGAGACCTCTCGGTCACTCAGGGTCACTCAGCGAACCCTTTGACCCGGTGAGGGTCTGTCCAACCCTCCATAGCTCCCGCGGGCTAGTGCTGTATCTTCAAGGGTCGCGCTCACACGCATGTTGGCTGTTCAAATCTTTGTCATCGCTATCATTTAAGGGATATTCGTGTGTTTTTATCTAAATAGCGCTCTAGCGTTTAATTTTTCATCTCAGATTTTGTCACCATAGATTTACTAAGTGTTATTTGCAAGCTGTTAAAGGTCACGCAATAACTATAATAAACACTTGCCCACATCTTGAACGCTATTAGATACCACTTGATAAATATCTGGTGGGAAAGTTTGTGAAAAATATAACATGTGAGAGAGATATTGAGATGAATGTATAGGAATAGCTCTTAAAACAAAGAAATTTGATAAAAAGTTGGCATAACCAATTCGGCGTGTGATACTTCACGTAAAAATCAACCGTTATCATTGGGTATTCATGCTTATACACAACACAGTATCTGAGAATCACATATATACATATGTACATATATACATATGTACATATATACATATGTTTAATTAATTGCAATTAATAATGGTGGAACAGGGCACATTTTTTACAAACAATTTTTTTTGTGTGGGTCAGTTCACAAAATTCGTTAAAAATTATGGTTTTACATCTGCGAATGAGCAATTAAATTAGGTATATCACCTAATGAGACTATAATTTTCTGACCCATGGACTTCTGTAGATCTGACTGACAATGCATTAATATTTCGTAATATTCTTTAAAAAAAACATACATAGTATGTATTATGATTAGAGACAGGACAAATTCACGGATTAATTTTATGATAGGCTAAAATTCAAATACATATACCTTTAAGCTGCTTTTTCTATAGGCTGAGTGTTGTTTGGTCGACTCCGGACCAGTAAGGAACCATCATCCTAAGAAGCATCGAATCACAGGCAAACCAGTTGAGACGACCCATAAGCCAGCAGCCAATGAACTGGCTTTATTTGCCCGAGTATACATAAAACTGTGTAGTCAATCCTGAAGGTCATCGATACCGCGAATCTTTTCAGTCCCTAATTATGATGGTGTTTTCTGCTCGCTAGCTGAGGAGTCACTGAGCGAAGGCCAGGAACTCAGCTACTGCCAAGGGCGTAGCCGGGGGGGGGGGGAGGTTAGGGGTTCTAAACACCCCCCCTCCCTTAGCAACAATTTTTTTCTTATCTGAAAGCAGGTTAGCTAAAAGCCTGGGTGTCTTACTGCTATCACCGGCCACTGCACTGGAGGGGAAGAGTAAGCGATAAGCGAGCCCTACCGATTCTCCTTCCCTTCACCTACCCTTGTCACGAGCAGAAGCTATAAGGTTGTGACGCCGTGACGGGTCCCAAGCTTTCAAATATCTTACACCTATTGTATTTAACCAGTGCGGTAATTATAAGCAGGTGTTGACTGGGCTTCCAACTGTGTTTGTATAGAATTGAGACAGCATGGTGTCATGTAACTCTTCAAGCTGAAGAAAATTGTTTCCAGGAATAGGCCAGTTCTGGCGAAACCCAACCCTTTTATTTTTTTTTTTTTTTTTTTTTTTTTATTGTCGAGCTTCGACCATGATTTACGATTTTGAGTGGACGTGGACAAGGCACTTGGATTGATTAAAATATTTTTAATTAATTTCTTACTTCATTACTCAAACAATTGTTTATTAAAATTAATTATATTTTACCCATTACAATATTTAAATTTAAGTACCAAAAACTGCTATAAAATAGCACTGTTTTAAAACTTAAAATCCCAATTTTTCCGGTGGAGGACCCCCGGACCCCCCGCTTTAATAGGAGGGTGACCATGCATCTTAACCCCCCACCCCCACCCCCCAATACACAAATCCTTGCTACGCCACTGGATACTACACACCACGAGAAGGGCGCTGCGAAGGCGAGTAACGCCCTGGCGGCCTCGGCCAATGGAAGGCCGCCGCACGGCCAGACTGGTTAAAGCGGTCGAGGGAACCCCCGTCCGTAAATCACTCACGCCCACGCAAATAAACCCACGCGCAGCTGCGCCGAGACCGCGGCTGGGGATCCCCACACGGCACTGCATGCACACCACACCAGCGCACACGCCTGAGTGTATACGGCATGCCGATGTCACGCACACACCTGCCGTTAAAACTCGAAGTTGAGTTTCACATACAATCATACTCGCGGCGAACAAGAGTCCTGTGGCGATCGCTCCGTGTTTCGGATTCCTTGGCTTCTTGGTCGCCAGGTTCCTCAAGGTCACCGTTGTCTCTCACTCGTCACTCGCTACTCGTCACCTCTGCACTCCGGCGTGCTCGCTCCTGCTGCTGCACTCGTCCTCGGCGGAGACCAAGTGCGATAGTCTTCCACGCCTTGTCCGGCGGGCCGCGTGACGTCACAGGTCCTCGGCCGGGCGGCCGGTACCGTGTGAAGGCAGCTTCTTGCAGTCGGGTGCTGTGTGCTGGCCAGTGTGCCCTGTTCATACCCGCCGGCTTCGTGACGGTCCAGAAGAGTCTCTGCTGTAGTCGCCACCTGGACTCGTGGCGGCGCAGGCGGTGGAGACGGGCCCGTGCTGCGATTGTTAAGGGCCCCGCCTACCCGGGCACACACGCGGTGCGCAGAGCTTCAGGAAAAACAACGCGATTTCAAAACTACTCGAGATATCCGAGTGGGGTCTGCTTACGAAAAGCATTTAAGAGTTCGCTGAGGGCCGAAAAGTACTTTTCATTTCGGATTAAGTTTTTAAACAGTATTTTTAGAAGAGTGAAAATGGCTGAAACGTGTGTTTTCAGAGTAATTTTTAGACGTAAAACAACCGGTACAGATTCTTGAAAACACTTAAGGGACTTGCATTACACATTTATCTTCATTTCTTCACCATATAATTTAACGTTCACCGCTCAAATTTCACAGTTTTCCTGTGAAGACGAGAAGACTGCGCGCCAGTTCAGAGCCTTGTGCTTAGAGGCGACACCGCACTAGAAGCACCAGCGAGCGTCGCGCTTATCATCCCGCCTCACTACACACACTCCTGACGAGGCGAGCCCATTAAGTTGGCGGGTGGCCCGCCACCAGGGGACAAGCAGCGCGGGTGGCCTACCTCCAGGCGGCAATACTCGGCGCACAACTAGTTACTTACACAGAACCTTGTGCAATACCTTACAAACGTAACATGGTCTCAAAAGGGAAATTAATGCCCTTTCCCGAGTCCTGTACTCTCGCATCCGTTCACTAACACTTTTTTGGTGCCTCTTTTTTTTTTTTGCAGTTTATTCCCACGTTGCCTTTCATAATACCTCTTATCTGCTTCTGCATTTTTATTATTTTTAGGCATGATGTTGAATCCCGATCCCTCCATCTGAATAAAACGAAATTAAAAAATTGGTTGCCTGTAAAGTCGGTTTACGGACGATAGTTTAACGTGACGTCATAAAAAAACATTGATGAAATGATTGCATACTTTATGAATAAAATTGAATCATTTTTATTTTAATAATGAAAGAATAAATACTTGAAAATATACTAGTAATCATATTTTTAAAATGCAAGAATAATTAACCTTTATTGCCGAAATCGTTATTGTAATAAGCAATGAAAACCACATTAACTTTTCACTTCACTTTATAAACAGTCGAGTGGAAGAGAGATAGATTCGGCGCAAGCGTACAATGAGCGTAACGGGACACAGTGTAACGGGACACAGCGTAACGGAACAATGTGCGTAACGGGACACTTTTTCGTGCGTGCAGCCGGCGTTCATCGATTTATTAGACGTCACGTCAAAAAAAACTCCAATTGAACATAAATTACTCTCATATATAAAGTCTGTCTCACAAGTCTATAGTCCTTTTGACATTTCAAATCACAGTTTTCACGTACCAAAAATAAATTACATTTATAAAGCTAACCTCTTAGGTCAATGCGTCTTTCATTACATTGTAAATTCACAAAATGATACATATAAAAGTTAATTGCACAAATAAATAACTCTTTCCCACAAGAATAAATAAATTGTAGTTTCTTTAAATAAAATAAAAGCAATAGGGTAGCGTTAATCGTTAGACGTTACGAAAACTGTGGAGTAGACAAACACAAGCAGCGTTACGAGAACTCCGTAGCTTACTGCTGCGTCATTTCTACCTCTCCCCTTCCGGCCGTTACAACTAGCATATATCGGCGTAGGTACTACCCCCCCCCCCCCTTTTTTTTCCGTTTTCCCATTTGACCGCCAGTGCTTGCGTTGGAGTGGCGTCGCCGCTGACGCACTCTCCTTTTCAACCTGTCCCCCCTCTCTCACCAACCTGACTATTACTCTTATGATATCGGAATTTTCGTAACGCTCGAAAAGGTTAGTTCCCTCAACAAAGAAGTTTCACTTCAAAAAACAAATACAATATGTGTTTTGCATCCTTAGTTTCTTACCTCTAGTTCTAATAGACATGAAATATGCATTTTTATTTTTAAAACATTACTTACCTCTTTCGTACCTCTCAAGAGTTGAATTTCACAAAATGGCAGAATTGTGGTCGGATGTTTTAGTAGGTTTATTATTGATACCCAATATCTTTCCTTATGATTGCTTAGCTTCCAAATTATGATTAATTATTTTAAAACCATATTTACTTTTTTTACCCTTCGCCCCAGAAGTGGAATTCTGTAAATATTTAGGCTAAAGGCTATTGTTTAATTTAGTTAAACACCTCGCGAATGAAAAAAAGTTTTATAAAAATCCGTCAAGCTAGTTATTTTCTTTAATTTAGCTATATTTATAAATAATTTGTTAAGTGAGCGAAGTAATCTTTCTTATATTATAACTGGTCAAATGTAAGAGATAAATTTTTTTGCTGCATAAGTCTTTCAAATTATATTTTTCCTAAAATATCTAGCATGTTTGATTTTATTTTGAATTGTTATGAATATTATGGTTATTTATGATTGCACAGCAAAAAAAAATATTCACAATATCTAATAATTTGGTGCAGAGTGGAAATTTAAAAACATTTGAAAAAATTGCCCTATCTCGAAAACTACAACACATTTCGAAATTTGTTTTTTTTTTTTTTTAATTCAGAACGGTAATTTACTGGCCTATCAATTTTTTCTCTGCTGGACGTTGAGTTATGGGACATCCTATGTATAGATATTTACCACACCTAAATAGATACTTATACATTATATACATCTTAAACATGGAAACGTTTGAGTTTATTACGGGTATTGTCGATCGTAAAGGCTACATGAGAAATTTAGCAGCATGGGTTTTCTGTTATCTATTTACTCGTTAAAGCACAACGTAATACTAGCTTGTTTTTTTTTTTTGGCCTACAGTTAAAATTTAACTTATGGTTACATGCTGCGAGAAGACCGCATTTAGCCTATCTTCGCAAGGAATCTGAAACTAAGAATGAGGATATTTTGCGGCAAGAATTGATTGCCTATCTCTCGGCCATGCTTACTGTCTGGAAGGAGGAAATGCGGCAGACATGGATCGTAGTGATAGGCGACGTTTATCGGCGGTGTTTACCGTTACAGACTGACGCACATTGCGCGACGGGGCGTGACACAGTTCGTAAGCAAGATAACCTAGGACAGGGCGTTTGGCGTGAGCCGGGCCGCCACACACACCAACTTTCACAAAAATATGCGAGCGAATTACTAGAAACTACTGAACGGCGCATTGCCTAGTAATGCGCTCGTACGGAACACATTTGCGCAGCGCTGAGACCCGTTTTCCGACGGCATGGATTACGTAAACGAAGACGGATCTCACGTAACAGTTCACGAGCGCGTCTGCTGCTTCCACAATACACGTAAGCGTAACAAATGGCAACCAATTAAATTGCATTTCCGGTTACGAAATATAATTAAATTAAAATACATATTATGGTTCGATTTCATAACACGGGCAGAACTTATATACAATTAAAATAATGAAAAAAGTAATAATCGAACACTTTATAGCATTGTCTTGAAACAATTTTTAACGTACGTAATTAGAAAAAAAACTGCCACAATCGCAGTCAAGTACTCAGCCTCTATTGGTCGCACATAGCAACGTAAACGGAAGAGCTCAGTATCCGAGCTTATCCGTACGGATCCGTCTCCGTCTGCGTGTGATTGTAAGGACTCTGTTCCATGAAATCCGTCTTCGTGTACATGATCCGTCTCCATTTCCTTGTAACTGACGAACGGGTCCAACACGTTGATCGCATCCGTGTAAAGCCGGGGCGGGTCGCTAGTACAGTATATACATTATATACAGTACTTATATTAAAAGCTAGTACTGTACTTCACTTTTCAAGCTGTTAACCAAAATTGTAATATTATCCTTTATAAAGCTATGGTTTGTTTTGATAACCAATTGCTAACCAGAGTTACTTCAACTTTAGAACCTACACTCACCCCATTGACTAATAGCGCCATCAGATACAGCCAGAAGAAAGTATAAATTAATGTTTCATGTTCCGACAGACTGTAGGTACCTACGCGTATGGTAGAGTGGAACACGTCCCAGGACTACCAACAGTCCACTGGAAAATCAGATGCAAAACCAAATCAGCAAGTTGAGACTGAAGACGTAAATAAACATACATAAAAAATTAACAATCAATGAATAAAGAAAGAAAAATGTAAGTTTCTCTGGCATTTTCAAGGTCAATTAATCAACTAGGACATTTCTCAGCAGTATTTTTTGAGAAATAAAAACGCGTAAAAATGTTCTTTATAGCAGAGCGTGGTTTCGATCCACGGACCTCTGGGTTATGGGCCCAGCACGCTTCCACTGCGCCACTCTGCTTGCTATAGATGATGGATGTTATCATGATATATTACTGTGTCATTAAACTGTAGAATTACTGACTTTTTAAACCACATTTTACAATTTGGGTTTAATACTACTAACTTAAATTTACCTCACATTTACTTGAGTACCATAAAAACACACGGTAGTCATCTACTGTGAGACAAAACCAGCGGGTGGCAACTCAAATAGTAGCCCGATGTGTAAACAAGTAGTGTTTAAAATCGACACGATAGACAGTGCAACTATAGCTAGCTAGTTCTTTTGTAAATTCACAGAGAGCATAATACTTAAAATTAACTATTAGTTGAAATGTTTAAGATGGGATTTCTTGCATGACTTAAATAATAAATAGTCGCAAAAAAAACATTAATTTCTATTTAACATTATTGTTTGTTAAATGTGCTTATTTTTTACGGTAATGTGTTTCCACTTGATCGCTTCTATAATAACTGAAGAAAATGAAATTAGCAGATATAATATAGTCCATAATGTATAAAATAACTGAGTTATAACGGAAGAAACCCTTTCGGCATTCGGAAATAGTATCGAACATCCTGGCAGTAAACAAGTATTGTGGCGTCTATTATTATTATTATTATTATTATTACTCTAATATTCGAGACTGATAGTTATCTAAGCCTCCGTTCGAGCTTAAGAAAACCGTTGACAATCGATTTTTTTTCAGTACATTCAGTGATTTTATGCGGTACAGAAAAACAAAGTACATAGATACATAGAGTTTCCAGTCTTTCATATGTATGTCTGTTGGACAAAATGTGGCGTGGTGTGCGTGTTCACTGTGCGTGCCCGGTCTAACAGGTGCGTGACCGCCTGTCTGTCAGGGCTTCGGGGGTCGTGTGGTCCGATCACTTATCTCGTAGAGACCTGTACATTTCGCGATTTCAAATCCTTAAAGGATAGACTCCATGATCCTCTATGCACTCGTGCAAATTACATCTGCTGATTGGTTACCGACTCGTAACACCTGTTGACTGGAATGATCGTGATTCGCTAATTCTTCTGTTAAAGATTTTTCATCGGCCCAAAGTCCTTCAGATAAACTGTGGCCCAATCACTGAAGCAAAATAATGTCAAAATTATTTGGACTCTATCCTATCGCGAAATGAATCCGCGAATTTTACAGGTCTCTACTTATCTGTAGCGACGAGATTGTGTGATGATCTGTGATCAAACAGAAATAACACTGCAAAACATGCCAATACAACATAAATAACACCGAAATGAAATTTATCGCCGAAATGTAACTAAAAAAAAAATTATCAATAAAAAATTAGACTAAACATTACTCATATTAAAAAAAACTTTTACTATTGTAAATTCATTTCATATAATTTATTTATCATAGATCTTGCACCGAATATATAAACTAAATAAATTGTAAAAAAATATTAATATTACGTCATTTGATCTTGCATCTCAACGTATACATTAATGACATGGGAATTTTTCAAACACACAAAAATGTATATATTTTTATTTTTAGTTTTCTGAGGAGTGATGTTCTAGACATACTTACTACTAATGTTTTTATTGTATAAGAGCATCGTGTGTTGGTTAAAATGAGAATAATTTGGTGAAGAAAAGTATTATTAGTTTTATATTTGTCGAATAGTACCCTATTTTTATGAATAAAAACAAAGTATAAAAATATACCGAAAGCTCCCGTTTTAAAAACGAAATTGACCTAAAAGTAAAACCATAGAGTCTTGTCCCTACTCATCTACCGCCAAGTACCGTTCCTGGTTGGTTCGAACGTGGTGCTGTCACAACTTAGAAACACACAACTTAGAAACACATAACTTAGAAACACACAATATAGAATCTTCTAGGTTATGCCTGTTCTAAGTTGTGTGTTTCTAAGTTAAGACGTTTCTAAGTTGAGTGGTTCTGCGTTGCGTGGTTCTCAGTTACGTGTTTCTAAGTTATGACAGTTTTAAGTTGTGTGTTTCTAAGTTGTGATAGTTCTAAGTTATGACGTTTCTAAGTTGTGTGTTTCTAAGTTGTGATGGTTCTAAGTCATGATTTTCTAAGTTATGACGTTTCTAAGTTGTGTGTTTCTACGTTGTGTGTTTTTCTAAGTTATGATCGTTCTTACTTATGACAGTTCTAAGTTACGTGGATTTTTTCGAGGTTTATAAGTTATGACTGTTCTAAGTTGTGTGTTTCTAAGTTATGTGTGGTTCCCGGTTTGAACCGGCATGTTAATGCGCGTGTGGGAGAAGCGATGCACGTTGCTGTGGGCCGGGGTTTTTCCCGGGGCTCCGCCCTTCACACCCCTCCCCCTGCCGTGCCGCTGTCATCTCATCGCCTTTCTACGTCTTTAATTGCCTCGCTGTCAACGAGGCTTCAATCCACTGCTCACTAATTGATTCCTGCGAAAAATAGTTTTTTTATTTTGTTTCCAGAAGGTGCATCTCCGGGCCGGCGGGACGCACGCGGGCGCTAAGGGCGAGATTTGCTCGCGCCTCGCGGTCTCCGCGCGCCAGGCAACCTACTGGCGAGCAAGTCTCCGCATCGGCAACGCGACTCTATGGGACTTGCAGCGGCGAACCTGTGATATCATGGTGGAAATTCTTAAAGATCGAGTCACCGTGTATTTAAAATACAATGTTTAGAATTTTTCATACATAAGAAGTGCGGGAAAACACTCGTTTTAGCCTTTTCCACTGTCAAAAAAGTGCCCCTTATAGGCGAAACCACGGAATGCAAGTTGCATAGAAAAGTGAAATGGCTCTTAGATGCTATTGGTAATCGGACACTTTTAATAAATCTCAAACGGTTAGTAAACTGCGCGTTCTGCATGCCGTCTGGCGACTTTTAAGTGTAAACTGAAATCATGAATTACAACAAATATTTTCACTTTAAAAAAATAACAATCAGTGAAAGGATATTTTTTAGCTTTATTTCGGCGCCCTTGGAAAGTTAAACGTTGCAAGAATATCAGAGTCAGTTATGCTAATACAACGACAAAGTTTATTCAGCTAATAAAACAAAAATTCAAGATATACGTTTTGAATATAAAGCTGTTAAGTCAGACACTCCAAGTGACAGCATGTTACTCACGGGCGAAATCTGCCTCCGTAGTCAATTAAGTCTATGTAACAATCACGGAAGAACGGCTACAGACTCTTACGTTTGATTTATTGATGACTTGTTTATTGTAAACAGGGTGGACAAGAAACCGGTGTGTGGTTTGAACATGTCAGTGGTCGCAAATCATTGACATCTTGGGCTGAGAATAATGAATGGACAATACTTTAAAATCAAGGTCGTAGAAAACTTGTTCTACTTTCTTTTATTTCCGTCCTTCGTCTCGTTGGCAGCGAGGTAACTGAAGGTGCATGCATGCGGTATAGATTATTCCAAGGTAATTGCGTAACGAGCCATTCACAGCTTAGCGTCGCGACGTATCGAGTGATTTGACGAAGCCACAATTAATTTTTTTTTTTCAACTTCCGTGGTATTTAGCAAAGAGATTACTATTAGTAATTTTTAAAACTCTTTTTTACCAGATTACTAATCTAATAAGAAATAGGGTTTTCTGGTAAATCTGTATGTTGCGAAAAGTGAGAAACTGTTTGCTTGTCAGTTGAGATTTTTCTTAATAGTAACTGGTTCGAGCCAAATATAATACTTCTACGTTGGTGAAGTGTCAATTTGTATGCATCCGTTAATTTTAGTCAGTAATTTCATGCAATTTTTGAAGTTATACTTCTGTAGGCGCTTTATGAAAAAAATGATGACACTGAATTTTTATGATGCGGCCCAATATGCAACAAATTTTCACAGGATGAAAAAAAGTCACATAAAAAAGGCTCATAAAAATAATATATGTACTTTTAAATCATATAATTATTATTGATATTGTAAACTGGTCCATATTATTAAAAACATTTGTTTATTGTGAATATTTGTGATATATATTGTATCTATAAACTTTTTCAAGTGTCTATATTAATTTATACTTTAGGCGAATTATGAAAAAAATATGAGAATTAATTTTTACGATGCACGCGCAGCAGGCAACAATTAATTGACAGGATGAAAAAAAGGCTACATAAAATTAAAAATTATACGTGTGTTTTTAAATCATTTACTTTAGAGGTTGATGTGAATACGGGTATTTTAATTTTTAAAAAAAATATTTATTGTGAATATTAGTTATAGAAATAGCGTTTGTAAACTTTTTAAAGTGTATTAATATAAGTGAGGTTATGTTCCCTTATGTATAACTATGTCAGGTTGCTCGTAAGCTTCCAGTGTCGCTGGCAGGGAGTGTCTGTGGAAGGTTTAGTTGTCTCCTCGCAGTTTTCATAGGAGTGTTTGTGAGGTTATGTTCCTGCGTGAATAATTTATTTGCATTAAAAATTATTTAATGAATAATTAGAATTAACAAATTAAAATAATCATTCAGCATATTCATTCTCATTACAAATTAAAATTATCTTTATTAGTTTACTAAATTAAATAATTGATTTTATTTACATGTTTATATTAATATTGAATACTGAGTATTTATTTAAATCATTTTAATTTTATTAAATGTATATTTTATCAACCGTATTTATAATATATCCAGTTTCTTTATTATTTTATTTTATATTAATTATATGCACGTAAAATTTTAGTTGTTTTTACTCCGCCAATTAAGTATAACGTCTAACGCAAGTACATAAGTACAGGTACACATTTTTATTTTATTTGTATATATGTATATTTGCATGCAAAATTGCAGTTTCTTTTATACGCCAAGTAACGGTCTAAAGCGCGTACATAAGTACCTGCAGCTTTTTTTATTCCTACCGATTTTAGCAACCACAGAGATCTTAGAAACAAATAAATTTGTTTAGTAATTCTATAATTTTTTTTACAGTTGGTTGATTTTTTTAAATTTTGTAGTCTATTTATTATAATTATAAACATGTTTCATTCCGTAGGTAAAATTGAAACCAGAGTGCCAAATCGCTGATAAGGTATAGATGTAAAGTATACTCATAGATAGCGATAATTGTATAATTTTTATTTTATTTTTAAAATTTTTTTGGGGAAACAGAATATTTATAAAATGTACAAGATTTAAAACTTATAGGTAAATGTAATTGATGGCAAATGCTAAATTCAAACCTGAATTAATAAAAACAGTAGCTATTAGAAAAAAAAAACAGATTTGGTATTTTTTTTCACAGACTGAAGTAAAAAAAATTATTGAACTATTAATTAAAATATTGAAATTAAATGAATCTGGGTAACAATCGTGGACACGTGTCTTTTTTTTTTTTTAAAAAAAAGGTAAAGATATTTTGTTGTGTGCATAGTTGAGTAGGTATGTTTCTGCGCACCAGCTGGAATAACAATCGACGGCCACCTTCACCTTTCGTGCCCACTCCCGTGCTCAAGGAGCAGCTGCAGCCTCACGCCAAGAGCGGCGCGACCTCGGGCCGCGACACACGTTTACCTGGAACCACCTCGTCGCGTCCGCCGATGACGAAACACGTCCGCGCAGTCCTTTTGTCTTCTGCGCGCCGGGCGATCACTGGCTCGCGACCAGAGGTCAGGGCATGCCCCCCATCCTTCCCAATAGTACAGTCACGTGCTGCTATATTATAATTGCATAGTTATTTCTTACCTACTCTCTTTTTAGAATGGTATTTAACCTGGTAAAAACAGGGTATAATTATGTATACTATTTCATAAGTCCAAACTAAGCTTTATTATAAAGTATTCAATATGTTTTTTCTCGTTTGTAAAAAAATTAAAATGGTTAAACATTTAAAAATAAACAGGGCTGGGCCCAGGGGTCCACCCTGCCCCACCCTTGTGGGGGCCATGCAGATTGGGGCATAAGGTTCGGTTCTGGGAATACGAGGGTGAAGCCGAAATGGGAGAGGGATTTCAGTGTACTACGCGCACCAATATGGCGGCCGTTTGTTTACAAATGTACCAGCTGTACCTGTGTTGGAGGATCAATTGGAGAAAAATGTCAACTCATATCTTTACATTTGTAACATGAATTTTTTTTTTTTTGGACTTTTAAAATATATATACACATACTAACCAATAATATTTTGATCGGGTTTTTTTTTCTCGAACAGCTTAACTACCTTACGTCAATGCCTTACGTCAATGCCTTACGTCAATGGATGGCGCGTGACGTCAGTGGACGGGCGGGGCCGCCAGCCAGCTCCGAACCTGGCATCGCGGTCTGGTCTCTCGCGGTCGTAAAATTGCCCCCTCCTTAAACCTGTTCGTCCCGAACAGGTAATGCTTCTCCTCCTGGAGGTCCCCATGCAACTCGAAGTTTAGGCCTCCTGCCTTTCCTCCATCGCGGGCTGTACAGTCTCACCAGATAACCCTCTCTCTCATTAGATGTAGCTTCTCTTGTCACCCGGCGACACTTCTGCGTCGCCGATGCCCAATGTCGTTCAGCCAGCTGTCCGAGCCGGGCCGACCGTTGCCTTGGACGGACTCGATACTCTTGAGTGCATTGCTCATTTATTACCTTATAATGGCTTGCTTGTTTCTTTTCCTCTCTATTCCTCTTCTCGCAGCTACTTGTTCACACAGCACTTCCTCCCGGCTCTTTTTCGTCTCTTCTTGGTTACTCAATTATTCTTGGTTCTTCTGAATCTCGTCTTGACTGCTGGACTTCACTTAGTTTTTCCTTGTACCATATTCACGACTCATAGTGTGTTCTCATTGTCTCTTCTTGGGCTTTCTTCAGCTCTTCTTTGCATCTCCCCATCTCTTCTTGTCTCGTGTTCATCACTTCTCAGCTTTTCTTAAGCTCTTCTTGGCATTTTTTCCTCTCTCTTCGGCCTGTCTTCATTTCTTCTTGTTCAATCTTCATTATTTTGTAACCCATCTTCATCACTTCTGTGCTCTTCTTCAGCTCTTCTTTGATATTCTTTTCCTCGCCGTTCGTATCCCCTTGGCTAGTCTTATCTTGGCTGTTCTTCTTTTCTTTGCTGCTATTCTCCTCTTGGCTTATTTTCACTTCATCAATTTTGAGCATCATGGCATTCTCCAACTACTGTTGTGAGTTTTTCGTTTCATTCTTCATTTTATTCTTCCCCTCTATTTGGTTGCATTTACTCTTCATGGCCATACTAGCCTCTTCTTGGTGGACAATTATTTCACTATTAATTTGATTTTGAATGACCTCCTGGTTACCCTTTATCTCTTACTAACAAACCGTCGTCTCCTCTAGTTGTTATAAATAGTTCACTCTTCAAATTTCTGGGGGACAGCTATTTCATACCTGCCAGGCCCTATAAGGGCCCTCTCCAAGATATAGTATGTTAATGAAAAAATGTCCCAATTATAAAATGTTATAGTACCAACTGTAATCGTCGTAGAGTGTTGGTTCTATGTCACAATTAATAAGTAACTCAAACAGTTTTACATGAGCGTATGCGCGAGTAATTATTTGTTGTTAACTCGCTTGCAACGGGAAAGAATTGCTCTTTCTCCAATTAGTAGGGGGCGAACTTGTAAAATTTATTTGGCAACAGGGTGGAGTCCCTCCCCATTGGAATCTCTTTGTACGAGAGTGGTAGAACGTAGAAGTCCCTGGCCGTTGGATTGGTCGTAATGACCGAGACGACAGAGCTCTTTTTCGCTGGCCTCCACGTTCACAGGACATAAGCCATGCGATTTTTTTCCTTTGGGGCTTTACAAAAGATTGTGTCTACGTTCCACCGCTACCTAATGATTTGACAAATTGGATGTGTGCCGTATAACTAAAGGTGCACATATTGAACACCTGTAAAAAAAGACTAGGTTAGTTTACCTTCAATTCAATGTATAATTACACATATACTTATAGTATAATTATATAGATATTAGATAGCATTAGATAGATTAAAAGAAAGGCCTTTTTATAATATACCTTTAATATATTATACTTTAGGTAGCTCATGTGTATCTTTATATGCTAATTTTTTTTTATATCTGTACTGATATGTTAGTTCTGTTTTTATTTAAATGTATTTGTGACAAATGTTTGGTTTTTCTAGGCTATAGTATTTGTCGAGTTTATTTTTCACGTACCTAGTTAGTAAAGATGTATGTGGTTAAGTGTAAGATAACTTCGCCTTGTTAAAATAAGGCGATAAATAAATAATGTTGTAATATGCCATTGACACAGGGACATCCTGTATTTCAGGCCCCGCAGGCAACAGACCATAGAGAAAAGCCTAAGATGTCCATCAAGTTCTGTCCCTGCCGGAACACGCCTGAATATTCACCTTCGGCCAACCTCGGGATTTGTTTTATTTTTTGCGCAGGAAAAATGAATTCATAATATTAAAAGTGGTCGGTGAGGTTAGCTACATTAAAACATTTTAAAACAATATGGACGGTTAGTTGGGTTAGTATAGCTACATTAAAATAAACAGAGAAATATAAATATGTATGAATGAACCCGAGGTTGGCCGAAGGTGAATATTCGGGCGTGTTCGGGCAGGGACAGAACTTGATGTACATCTTAGGCTTCCCTACCATAGTGGGCGGTGGGAAGGGGGACAGAGACCAGCCCCGCCGCGCGCGAGGCCCCGGCCCCAGTAGGTCCTCCGGGGACCAGCGGGGCCTCGAGGAGACCTTGAAGTCCCTCGAACCGCCTTCCAGGCTCTCCCCACCTCCCGTGTCACGCTGTCAAAAACCTTTCACCCTTCATCTACGGAGAACGCTCGTTACAAACTATCCACGTGTCTCATTCACGTACCGTCAAATTACAGTAATCTCCGTAAATCTGAGGCTACTAAATTCACTTACTTTAATGAGGTGACGATATAATTTTTTTTTATTTCTACATAGTTTGACTCTTTTATTATAATTTTGTTGCTGTGTGAAATTACTTACAGTCTTATTTATGTCACTGCGGTAGTTTATTTTTTTTTTTGCTGCAAACTACGAGTAATTTTTAATGAAATAAAGTTTTTTTTTTTAAATTTTGAAATATCTTAAAATTATATAGCATTATATTTTTTTATATTTATTGTAAGAAATACGTTTCAACATGTTTCCGCCCGGTATCGAACTAGGGGCCTTCCGGGCTTTATGAGGATGTGATAACCACCACGCAGAAAGTAATCAAGCAATTATGTGGAAACAAAATGTATTTACTTAAAAGAGAGTTAAAAACATAAAAAAAAAAAACAGTTTTATAGTGTACGTAATCAGCCTGATCGTGCCCTGGGGGGGGGGGGGGAAGCAGATCTCGGTTCTCGAAACGTCGCAACTGTTTTGTCAAAGAAAGCCCTCGTTGCCGTCATTGTGTGGTCCATATCTGTACCTGTGCGTCGCTGATTTGTTCAAAGTTGATTTTATGTATTTACTGTTATTGTTGCAACTGTCTCGTCGTTGTCACCACACAAAGTTCGCCCGTGCTGTCATTTTTTTTGATGGAATTCATTCCACAAAATTCTCTGTGTTTTCTTGGCATGCAACATTTGACATCAAGTGAAATTGGTTTAATCTCCGATTGCTAATTTATTCATCTTTTTTATTGATATTTATTTTTTATTTTTCCATGACAGCCTGAGTAAACCAGCAATCGTGTATGTGACACTGATTTGCCAAAATATACTAGAGACACTCTATCGACTCTCGAACGAAAACCTAGCGTTGTTGTTGATAGACAGATGGTAGAAGATATGTATGCCCAGTATCAACATTGTACATATTTAAATAAATAGGTTGCAACTTATTACAATAAAAAAAAACCTTAGAAGAATCTTTTTTTTATCGTTGAACAAGTTTATGGTAAAAAATCGGCCTGTACGTTAAATTTCCATTAGAAGTGTGAACTGTTTGCGAGATAAAATAAAGATGTGAGCGAGTCCAGTCGTTCTGTACTTGTCAGCAGTAATGTGTAAACATATAATCTCGGTAACGAGTAAATCTACGTGTTTTTTTATGTTGTTCATGTTAAAATAAACTTATAACACATAACTCGAACACTGAATTTTAAGTAGAATTCTTAAAAATAATACAGAGCGTAATAAATATACAGATCAATAAAATATTTGCTTTTCAAGTGCATACCAAAAGTTCTAGACGCAAATCACATACGTACTTCCTGTGCCGTCCGCTAGAATTTTGTCACTGCCTGAATCGCAAAAACGTTGCTTGCCATCATAGCGCACAGATAGCAGCAAAAAAAAAAAAAAAAAAACCGGAAATTCTGATAACAGCGAAGAGGACTTGAACAAAATCCTAAACCCCGACTTTGGACCTGATTTATTACAATTCATTAATAAGTTAATTCTATACAGTTTTCGCACACGTTAGACGTTACCCTTCTATGGCATTACTAAAATATTAACTTGAAACATTTTAAAACACATATACACTAAGTAAATATTTGTTTATTTGGTTTTTACTTTTTTTAAAACTACTGAAATCAGCCTTTACTTACTTCCTTTCAAACAAAAATTAACCCTATTGAGCATATTTTAACTTTATTATATTATTTTATTATAATGTTATCAAAAAAGTTCAAAAATAAAGTGCTTTAACGAGATATGCACCACGTCCTTGAGGTCACCAAGCATGCGCTGTGTCACTGTGCTACTAAGCCTATTGGGAATGAGGGAGAATATGTATTGTAATTACTTTTATGCCAGCTTTCTTACGTATCTTAAAATGTGAAATTACTTTTCACTATGAATATTTCAATTTACCAAATATAATCCAGGATAGTTACACTATCATAAAGTTACATTTGGAATATTATAATATTTACGGAAGTGACTACATATATACGGGTTTACATTGCTACAGGTGGTTCCGCTATCTTTGTGTCTCTTTTCCATTATAACTTTCAATGCCGTATACCTATAACTATGATGTTTACACATCAAAAATACATAATTTAAATATTTGTTTCTGAAATATAACGCAAACAGATAGTTAGACATGTTGTCTTACCTTGATCCGCAAAGACGGTAGCACCCAAAAGCGAGATGCTAACATGAAATGGGCAGGCAACTTGTGTAACGTGGTTGCAGAAGGAGCTGCATACTACACAGGGGCGTCGATGGCATAGGACACAACTTGAGGTGAAAGGATATGTGACATATTGTGTACTTAATGTATTTCCTCGCTGTTCCCAAGTCGCCACATTATGACAGTTTACGTAACTGCCCCTGTGCACTACGGAGCCCTGTCTACAACCACGCTATTCCGGTTGCCTACTTGCATGGCATTCATCCGCCTAATGTCAGCATACCTTCTACCTCATGTACTGATCGAGGAAGAACAAAATGTCAGTTATCTTTTTTATGTACTTCATCATGCCAAATGTCTTTGACGTAAGATGAGTTACATCCCGTGTATTTAAATTATATTGAATAATTGATGAAAACCTTCTTCATAAAATTTGCTTTTAAGTTTTCTGTTAAGCTTACTCATTGCTGGAACATGATTAAATTTTCATTTTTTGTACTTCCATATTTAATCATCATTACTAGCGTAGAACGAGGAACTAAAAACCAAATACGTGTCTTCAGATGCGTACCCAGAAGCTCTTAAAAGTACGGCAAAAGTGTGGGTTTAGATCATGTTGGAAAACTAATGTTTTTCCCTAGAAAACGACATTTTATCCAGGTTATATTGTAATCAAAAATCATTAAAAAATAATTGATTAATATAAGTAGTATATAAAAGTTCCCCCGAGGACATCAGGCTTCATGCTTGAGGATTGGGATTGTGTGTCAGCCATCTTGGATTGTGACACCACGTGGTCATCTTGGATGACCTTGACCTTTAAAATTTGCCTAAATTGGCCAAAAATGAATCCAATTTTACCTAGTTTTTGCCAAAAAATTCGTTAAAATCTGCCAAAATTTCCAGTTATTTGAAAAACACAAACATTTCCGCCAAAAAATCTCAAAAATTTGAAAAATAAAAAAAAAATCATTCCTTATTTCGAGGGAAACATTTCCCGTTTAGAGGGAAAATGTCCCGTTTAAGTCCTCAAAATGCCAACGGCTTGAAAATTCCCCAAAGAGGCTTAAATTCCCTGACGACAAACCACCATTAGGATGTAACGACAGCCATCTGAATTATGATGTAACCGTTGAATTATCGTTCCGGCAGCCATCTTTATGGTAGAAAATCGGGAAATATTTTAAATATTATAAAAAAAATCAATAAAAAATTTAGTATTTTTTTTTCACCATATTGGATTATGATGTCGCAACCGTCATATTTAAAATCCACAATTATTATACTAAATATTCGAAAAAAAATTCAAATATATAAAAAAATTAATAATTCATTAAATATATATATTTCATTAAAAACGCACTTATGTCTTGGAGTCTTCAGTTATAATCTGACGAGCACAAGATAAAAATGACGACAGATCGTTCCTCTAGAGAAGTCACCGACAGACTGACCTCCCACCACTAGTCTAAAGGTATATATATCGCCAGCTTGTATTAAGTCACGTCCGCCATCTTGTTTTAGTCTGCTCCTGGCTGCCATCTTATTTTCGTCTGCTGGAGGCCACCATATTGTTTTCGTCTGCTAGAGTGTGCTGCTGTAATCTTGTTTTCATCTGCTGGAGTGCGCTGCCACCATATTAGTTTAATTTTCACCAGATGGAGTGCAGTAATTATTTATTGCCAGAGCGCCCGCCATTTGTCGATCATCTTGACCACCATCTTGGAAATCCACAATATTTAACCTAGAAATTAGGAAAACATTAAAAAAAATCATTAAGAAAATCACTCATTAATTATTCAATTCGATCGATATCCTATCTCAGTTAGATTCTTGGTTAATGCAATAAATATAAATTTAATTAAATATCACATCAATTTAACATAAAAGTGACAAATTAAAAAAAACAATAAAATTACAAATACAATTTATTACATAAATCCTACATTACTACAGGAACACTTGCTAAACTTAGCAATCTATTAACATTTAGTTCTGCATTGGCTTGTGTGCCGTTGCACTTTGTGGTGTGGCATGTACTCAAAGTGTTTTTCCTTTTGTTTTTTTTTGTTGGCAAACTGGACATCATGTATGCTCAATTTTGTGAATATATATTTTTTTGTTTTGGTGAGAAGAAAATATTGTTATTAAGGTTGTCTAAAAATATATATAATTATATCTCCAGGTAAATTTGTGAAGTTTTTATTAACCTAAAGTGAAGTGCCTCAAAATATACAAAAAAATATAAAAATATATATGGGCGATAAACATTTTTGAAACTAATATTGAAATAACTTAAAATTTTTTAAATTACTTTAACTGTATTATTTATCATTTCGGAACTGAATCTGTGTTTGTATATTTTTGCCTACCGAGTTGTCAATATCTATGACCTCCTACTTCAAGGAAGGTCACCTTTGTCTCTCTCTTCTTCTTTTGTGGTCAGCCATCATGTGAAGATTACATATATTATTGAGCCTTTTAAGTCCACTTGATTATGTGGTAAATTCGTAACTTCAGACCGCCATTTGGGTGAGTTTTTTTGCTTGATTTCCCCGGAATCATTTTTAGTATTTATTTTTTTACGATGTCTTATTTTATTTAAAAATTTTTTTAGCGGTCCTTGTGTGGCGTGAGACATCCGGGTTCATGCTTGATTAAGTCCATTAAGTACCGGGTTGGAAGTGAGCCTTTCTCCTCTGCTTACGGCCGCGGGACGCTGCCGGCAATTTCAGGAAAGTCACTACCATAAATTTATTTCAGCTTTAAGCATGTTTGCACATGAACTTTCCTTGTTGGACTTCTACTTGTGACATCGAGATTCCAACCTACCCAATGAAAGGACCTATATATATATATATAATCAACCTAAAAAATAATTTTTGTTATAATCATTTGTATAAAATGTTGTAATTAATTGTAATTGCCACTATGGTGCAACAAGTTCATGATTTAACTTTTTTGTTTTGTCTTTGCGGCGCCCCCAAGCTTATTTATATCTGCTGTGTGTAAATGTTGTAAAATCGAAATACTCAAATCGTGATATCAGTTGATGTGAAGAAAGTTCTGTTAAGTATGTGAATAATATATTAAGAAAAAAAGATATTTGGGACCACACCCGAAGCACATATTCTTTCATATAAATTAAAAAATCATTTCCTTTCATTATTTAATTGATACATTTTTATTGTTTTTTATACGTAGGTTGTAAGAGCCAAGTGATGAGCTAGTCAACGCATGTTTTTTACTTTGATACTCTATCTACACATGCAGAACACTATGCCATTGAGCCCAAGGTCTCTGCCGAGAAGCCTAAGGGCCGGTATTATGACCTACGGCTAAATTTTCAGGTTAGCTAGCCTTCAGGTTAGGCTAGCCTCCGGTTAACGAACGAGGGGTGTATTATGACCCATACTTAGCCTGCGGTTGGCTAACCGGAACCTGACGAAGCGTGTGGTGTAATAATGGGTGTGTTGGTAATGAAATAAACCAGAATTTGGTAACTTTTGTTGCAAGACAGTTTTTTTTCTGGTAGAATGTTAGTCAGCTGTTGGTTTTATTGTGATTCGGAATGTTTACAGATGCAGTAAAGAAATATGCCGCGAACTTTATCTTTCAACAGATATAATTAAATTAACCAAAAACTACTTCGACGTCAAACCTTCTTTGTATTAAACCATAAAATTACAATTTACGATTCAAAACCGTGTGTTTTCAACTTTACTCTTGTATTGAAACTCATTATTTTGTTAGGTTATATATTAAAGCCCAAACTAACGAAGTAATTTTATACAAACAAATAAATAGGGATGACATTTTTGCTAGAGAACACTTATTTCTTTCATAAATTTCTTTCATAATCAAATAATATAGACCCCGTTTCGGGAAAATACTTGTCGATTTTCATTTCACTGGTGTAGGTTTCATTTTTGTACTAATAGTTTCGTATCACATATCCAAATTAATCCGATCCTGATGGAATTAGTTTGTGGTATAGGATGCTTGCTGTTTTAATTTATTAGGTCCAGAGATCCTAGATATATTCACTGGGGAAATAATTATGATTGTAAAATGTATACGAAAGTAATATATTTTTACAAGACCTGACATAATTGGTTTGTATCGTGATATGTTAGGTATTTTGAGTTATGTACAGGATTTTTCAACATTCTAAATTAAAACAGCAAGTCTAATGTAAAACAAGACCAACATATAAAGGGTCATGCCGATAGGATCAAGGGATAAACTTGGATACGGGAAACAGAATAATTCCAGTGCTGTTTTCGTTTTGCACTTGCGTGGCAGGTAGATAATAAGTACCTAAAGGTTTGTAAGATAGGGAAGGGATAATTGGGTAACATTTATTTTCACATTCAATTGTATTCATTGAATTAGAACCACGTCTGAAGTCGTATGAAGTGCATTTAATTCCCGGCATATGTCCACTGTATTACGAATAAAAATTCACAGATACAACTTCCACGAAAACACGCATTTTATCTATATATATAAAAATGAAACCCGTTTTCCTTGGTCACGGCATCACGCGTGAACGGCTGGACCGATTTCACTAATTTTTTTTTTGTTGTGTTTGCTATGGTCAGAAGAAGGTTCTTATGAAAGAAAAAATTAAGAAAATTGTGCGGAAAATTAGAAAATTTAAGAATAATGAATTACTATTTCCCTTGGTCACGCCATCACGCGTAAATGACTGAACCGATTTCACTAATTCTTTTTTGTTGTGTTTGTTATTGTCACGAGAAGGTTCTTATGAAAGAAAAAATTTAACGGAAAATTAGAAAATTTAAGAATACTGAACCACCATATATAAAATTATTTCCAAACTAACCCAACACTTTGTACAATATAAATATTTTTAAAGTAACCTTATGACATTCAGCTTTAAGCGTTTACAGTTTCCAGTGCGGCTTGCATTTGCAATGTCAATAAATAAATCGCAAGGGCAGTCGCTAAGTGTATGTGGCATCAACCTAGAAAATCCATGTTTTTCACATGGCCAATTATATGTCGCCTGTTCCCGTGTCGGAAAACCATCAACATTATTTATTTACGCGCCAGAACATAAAACTAAAAATATAGTTTATCAAAAAGCATTAGAGTAGAGAGAAGCAGTGAGGGGTACAGAGACTATTAGTTGATTTATAGAGCGCGCGTGGTATTGAGCTCATTGTTTACTTAAAAATGCCAAGTTGTTCAATAGCAATTTGTAAAAACATTAGTGGAATTATTGAATCCTATGGAATAAACACTACTTTGACAATATATATTTTGTTTTTTATTTAATTAAATTAGTAAGGTCCTTTTCAGTTATAGTGATACCAGGGAATTATGGATTCATTTTTATATGGAGGATATTATAGATTCCAGTTCAAATTGAATAGGTACTCATACCTAAGATAGGTCAGCTATACAAAATAAAGTAGTGCATCATTGCTACGCTAAGGCGGTACGAAGTTCGCCGGGTCAGCTAGTAGGTAATAATAACCCTCGTTTTTCAATTTTAAAATTCACTTATTTACACATATTCTTAAGCAGGAACATTTAAGTTTATATACATTGCATACGTTTATGTACTTCGTGATCAATTAAAGTCAATAATAATAATACACGACTCGACGAGAATAGAAAAGCGTGACTACACTTTCATGCCATGTAATTTTTAATAAAACTTTGACGAATACGGCGAAGCATTTTATATTTAGTAATAAATTATTCCATCGCATCCTGCACATATTCAATAGAATTCCTCAAATAGTCATCATCACTATCAACAACTAACCTCGCCTGATACATCGCCATTTTATTTTCTGTTGCTTAGCCTCCGGTTAAGCAGCTAGCGGCCGGTTCATCCACCCGCTAGGTTAGCCGGAATTTAACTGGAAGGTAGACGTTAACAGGGAGTCATAAAACCGAAATAATAGCTAGCCTGCGGTTAAATTTTAGCCGGAACTTAAGCCGGGGGTCATAAAACCGGCCCTAAGATGTATATCAAGTTCTGTCCCTGCCCGAACACGCCCGAATATTCACCTTCAGCCAACCTCGGGATTTGTTTTATTTTTGCGCAGGAAAAATGAATTCAAATATTAAAAGTGGTCGGTTAGGTTAGCTACATTAAAACACTTTAAAACACTATGGACGGTTAGTTAGGTTAGTATAGCTACATTAAAATAAACAGAGAAATATAAATATATATAAATAAACCCGAGGTTGGCCGAAGGTGAATATTCGGGCGTGTTCGGGAAGGGACAGATCTTGATGTACATCTTAGGCTTCCCGTCTCGGACGCTTCTCTGTTGTGTCCATTACGAGGCTAACCTAGCCAAGTGAGGGAGAAACGGCAGACTTGAACTCACTATTAGCTCCAATCGGTTTACTGAAGACATAGACCAGCCAGTTCCTTTACATAAATAGTCTTTTTCTTTCTGACAGAGTTTCTCGGTACTATGCAGCAAACTAGGTGATCCTTACACCGCCGCAGCCAGTAACAAACTAAAAGTCCATTCGTCTGGGACTCGCTTATATACACAAAACCGGTCAAATAATATACTAGTCAAAACATGGTTCATTTACAATAATACACTAGTCAAAACCACATAAAAAAAAAAGAACCACATTTGGAAGAAAATTTGACAAAAAAATGGGCACACAATACACACGCAATGTACGCACTGAACACGCAATGTACACGCAATGACCACACAATGTACACACTTGACACGCAATGAACACACAGTAAACGCTGGGAACGAAATGGACACACAGTACACACACTGGACATGCAATAGACACGCAATTGACACAATACACGCAATGGACACACAGTACATGCAATGGACACTCAGTACACTTACAGGACATACAATGGACACACAGTACACATTCCGGACATGCAATGGACACACGATACACACAGGAAACGAAGTATACACACAATTACACACACAGTACACGCAATGAACACACACAACACACACAAACACACAGAACACGCATTTGACTAAAAATAAGCACATTTTGATTGTGCTTCCGATTGTGCTTATTTTTTTTTTTCTGAATGTGCTTCCGATTGTGTTACCTCTTTTTATTGTGCTACCTTTTTTTTATTGTGTTTCCAATTGTATTTCCTTTGTCTGAATTTGCTTCCAAATGTGCTTCCTTTTTTAATGTGTTTTATTTTTTTAATGTGCCTCCTTTTTTGAATGTGCTTTCTTTTTTTAATGTGCAATTCTTTTTTTAATGTGCACCGATAAGACTGTAGTCAGGGCATGAATGGTGTCATGGCTCAGAGATGCCTGGTCTATAAGCCTGACACTGAACATGAACATTTTAAAATGCTCTCCGAGTATAAAAGAAAAACGCCTCTTGGTTACTGATTACCTACTGGATGCGCCTGGCTACCAACTGGATGTGGCTGGCCACTACTGTTGGTGTCTAGGCAACAACTAGATGTGGCTGGCTACCTACTGTTGGTGTCTAGTCAACAACTAGATGTGGCTGGCCACCTACTGGATGTGCCTAAACCCGAACTAGACATGTCTAGCCTTCGACTGGACGTGTCTGTCGCTGACTGGACATGCCTGGCAACAAATTTAATATTCCTGGCTGCAGATTTCATGCCTGGCCACTGACTGGAGGTGTTTAGGCAACATTTGGATGTACCTGGTTAATAGACTGTTATGTAGAAATGCACTGAAAACACATGCAAAAGGACTCACTGTGCTTTCTAAGAGAATAGCAGAAAGTGAGAAACGCTTATAAATTTCTTGTATTTTGTACTTGTAGATATTAAATATTACATGTTTTTAATTATAATTTCTTTTTTTTTATTTCTGGAACCTGTCTTTTTTATTTTACTTTTTTTTGCATTGATCAAATATCGAACTGAGGTGATCGATTTTTTTTGTGGAATTTTTTCAATATTTATAGGTAAATAGAGATTTTCAAGATGGCGGTCAAATGAGAAGATATGGACGCCTTGGCAATAAATTATTCCTGCACTCTAGTAGGAAAAAATTAAAATAATATGGCGGTAACACACTCTAGTAAACGATGTATGTACTGACACTAGTGCTCCTAGTAACAAGTATTGAAAACAAGATGGCGGCAGCACTGTCTAGCAGACGCCGTGTGTACTACGTGACACGAATGCCCGTGGTAGCGAGTACTGTAAACAAGATAGCTGTTCGATATCGAACAGGCGATGCTATCCTAAAATGTGTTTTTTTATATACCTTATTTATTTTTTAGTCGGGTAAATGTCTTGATGGCCGAGCTGTTAAAGGTGTGTGTTTTACAACCCAGAGGTCAGAGCTCTGCTGGTTCGAATCACAGAGCTTCCAATGTATTTTGCATAAAAAATTAAATTTATTATGTTTATAGGGACCATAACAGCTCTGGTAGGTAATGAATCATCGACCTTATGTGATGAGACAGGGCGATGCTACGCTCTCTAGGAGAAAACAGCGGAAACAAAGATGTAGGTATCCACGATAGCGGCCTCCAGCAGAACAGTAAAAAACCGATATGGCTGCCGTGACATCATCCAATATGGTGACCTGCAGCAGACGAAAACCAAATTTCGGACATGATGTCAGAATCGAAAAAAAAAGTGCCTGTGACATCAGATCCCCAGAATTAAAGACGGCGGCTGTAATGAAAATTGCAACGTTCTAGAATCCAAGATGGCGGCCGTAACGAAAAGTGGAACGATGTTGTTATACACATCCTAGGTGGCGTGCATAACATAAAGTTCAACATTAGTGAGCGGGACTATCGATTTAAAGATGGCGGATCCAATATGGCCATCATGGTCAATGTGATCCAAAATGGCCACCGTGACGTCAGGGTGGTCGGTAATTGACCCGCTCCGCGCTCCCCACTCCGACTCCAGCGCCATATAGGCACTACTCTCAGTCCCGGGCGCGAGGGGGGGGACCCCCGAGGTCGCGCGGGCGCTGGTTCGAGACCCGCCCACGCCACAGCGCCAGTGGGCGCCGCGACCTCCGACACAGAGGTCGCCGGGTCACCTTCGACCCCGGCTCGCCTCGGCTGCGGCTGCGGCTGCGGCTCATGTGGGATTTACAGGGTGATCTACTCCAAGGCCGCTCCCGACCTTTGAAGTCGGTTGTTATTTTTTGTGGAAATGTAAATATTTTACATAAATTTTAGTGCTACTGCACTGCATGTATTTCCGACGTTAAACGTCTATTCGCTTCTTACAGTGATAGTCGGTCGAACTTTATTTGTATGACAAAATACCATCAAATTTCGTCGAGAACAATAATGCGTCAACAATGGTTGAGCCCACAACGGATAGATCACGTGTGTACGTTTTTGTAGCGCAGTATCTGTTTTGTGCGGAACCGACCCTAACTGCGCCTTTATACATTTTTTTTACATCTTTAATGGGTACTGCAAAATTCAGATAAAACCTTACTTCTGATAACGACTTTCCAAGACATCATACATGTTTTAATATAGCCTTTAAGGGGTTCTCTATTTATTTTTAATTTCTGACTAACGTTAAAAAGAATACCTCCTGTTTAATTCCACCTCTTCCCCTCCTCACCACCCAAACTCGGAAGCTGCTCGGCGGTACAGCAGAGGCCGACCTCTTGACGACGAGAGCCAATCAGAGATGAGAGTTCCCACGCCCCCCCCCCTCTCTGGTATTGGGGCAGTGCGGGTTTTGATTGACCGCGAGGGGGTGTGCCCGAGACGGCCATCAGGTCGTCCGTTGGCTACTGGACTGTCCGTGGTCACTGCTCAAGAACAACGTGCCCATCCTTGTGAACCGAGCAATCACATTTGCGCACATTAATTTAAACAATATATATATAACTTAGCAAGAATGTGCTATCTTGTTTGATTTCAGTCAGTGCGAAGGGCCACAGCCCGAGACTTGGCCCGCAATCCGAAGGTTGGACGCCGCTGAGCTAGAGTATAATACCGGACAGGCGAGATTACTGATTATTAAACGTTCAAGCAATAACAAACGTAAAATTTAATCATAACTGCTAGGTTCTGGAACACCTCCGGTAATTTTTGATAATGTGCCTATTAGGGGAGTTATGAATATTGTTTTGACCTTTTAGCCACTATTTTCTCCCTCCCCCCCCCCCCTTTTTTGCTGTATTTTTGGTCGTATCAAAAATGGACCCAGACAAAATTGTTTTGTAATTACTCTTTCTAGGTATTATAACTTCAAACGGATGCGCAGTATTTACGGCAATTATCATACCAATAAAAAGTTTTATATGTATATTCTTTGACGTGGATCAAAAACTAAAAAAACTAATACATTTTTCCGGATGTCACAAAATGGTAAAAACTGCGGAAAGTAAAGTCTTTCATACAAAAAATTGGTTGTCTGTAAAGTCGGTTTACGGACGATAGTTTAACGTGACAACGCCATAGCAAAATATTGATGAAATTATTGCATAGTTTTATGAATAAAATTGAATCATTTTTATTGAGTTATCACTATTTTGTATGGATACAAAGGAGTGAAATGAAATCTAAATATGTTTATTACTTTAACAAAGAGATTATTTTAAATATAACTTTTATACATGTTTGCTATTTAACTTCTTCCAATCTGTGTTATTCTGTCAAAATAGGACGATGATAGGAAAAGTAGGAAACGAATGGGAGTGTTTCAAGTTTAATGAGCCTCGAAAAAGTCAAATCGATGGTTGTTTCAATCGAGTGGAAGAGAAATAGATGCGGCGCAAGCGTATAATGAGCGTAACGGGACACAACGTAACGGGACAATGAGTCGTACTTTTTCGTGCGTGCTGCCGGCGTTCATCGATTTATTAGACGTTTTCACGTCAAAAGTTAGGTGGACTTGCATTACCGGCAGTTACTATTAGGCCTATTCGGAGGGGAGTAAATTAGCTTCAACTACAACATATAGTTAAGTTTTCTAGGTTTTAGGGAAACAGTCGACTAAGATGCAGAATCCTTAGGACATTTTGTGACAATAGGGCAGTCGAGACGCCCTGAAACAGCTCTGAACACCCGGCCTGTCCGCAGCTGAAGCGACGGGTCAGATCACGCCCAAAAGCAAGCATCAGGTCCACAACTAATCACATGTTACCGCATCACGCAGGTTCTTATTACGCTGGGCTTTAAAACAATTAACGTTCTTCAAATGCACCAATTCGTACATATCCCTCTAAATAACACGCCAAGACGCCAGGACGTGGTATTACGCTTTCCAATCCGAAGTCAATTGAATTGGGCGTGTATACGGAAATACACAAGTCAAGTTATTATGTAAACACAACGTGTATTTTTTTTTAACAAGGTATATTGTTGATTTGCAAAGTTGTTAATGATCGTTCACAAAAGCTTTGCTATGAATAACGTAATAGGTATGGAGACTATGTTCATTCGGTAATTGTAGCCAAATTGCTTAAATAAATGACGTCAATTATTTTTCTAGCTCTACTCCCACTATGTTTATTACTACATACTTAGCACACATGCTCGTTCCCAATATATTTTACAGTACTATTATTGCCATTTGACATATTGACAACATACAGTAGTATATATTGGTTCCTCCTGACACTGGTGTCGGTGCGTGGATGGTGCGTCATCTTGGTTTCAAAAATTTAATAGAAAATCTTGCTTACGTCACACCAGCTATCTTAAATTCTAGAACCTTCCGCAATTTTTAACAGTGACGTCACGTCCACTATTTTTTTTTATCAGAAAAATTAGGCAAAAATTTTAAAACTTAAAATAATATTTGAATATTTTAATTAAAAAACACACATCAAAGAACCCGGTGAGGGAAAAAAATGTGGAACCTTCCTCCACGGATGCCACCGGTAGACTGACCTCCCACCACTAATGCCAAGGCAGATATTACGTCAACCAGTATAATGTCATGACAACCTTCTTTACATGCCGCCCTTTTTAAAAAAAATCGGTAACTAATAAGCTATAAATTTGGAAAAAATTCCAAAATTCATAAAAAGATCTCTTATTAAAACAATTTTTGGTTCCTGTCTTCAGTCCGATCATTATTAAATAAAAAAAAGTAATTAAAATCAATTTAATATGGCGAAAGCCCTAAAGCGAAATATATTGAAATTCTGTAATTATTAATATAAAAATTCAAAAATTTTTAAAGATCAATAAAAGAGTATTTTATTAAAATAATTATCGATTCCATCAATTCATGTTCACGGTTTGGTACCAGGCAGTACAGAGTTTATTAAACTAATTAATTATATATTAAACAGTCTAAGGTTCCCCGTAAAATAAATAAAAATCTCACCAATATCGCATGAAACAGCTAGTCAGAGGAGAGAGGAGTTAGCACATGCAAAGTGACAGTCGTCACTCATGAAGCGAGCGTAGTGTGTTCGATTCTTACCATAAACATAGCAGCATTTTAATATTTTTTTTTGTTCTTGCGTACATTTGTCTTAAAATACCTAAACTCAAGTACGTTCACCACAATTTTTTTTTTATATTCCCGAGGAAGGAATAACGAGACTTGCCTGTCACTGCGGGCAGGCAGACTTCGACCCCCGCGGACGGGGAGACTTGCAAGCCCACAGAAGCGGCGAGAGGCCAGTTGGCTGCTCGCTCGAGACACGCGGTGCACTGATACACCGGCCAGGTCGCTAACACGAACAAAGTTCGTTGAAATCATAACCCGTACATGAAAAGTATTGTTGGAGTCGCTTCAAAGTAGGAAAAAACAGAATTAGAGCAGAAAACTAGACTACAAACGTAACATTAACACCCATTAAAATGCTGTAGTGCACGTGATCTAACACAGAGACGATCCCAGACCAAAAAAAAAGCCACCGACAAACTGACCTTCCACCACTAATGCCAAGGTATATATAATATTGCCAGCTAGTATGACGTCACGTCCGTCAACTTGTTTTCGTATGCTGGAGAACTCTGCCACCATGTTGGTTTAATTTTTACCCACAAGAGTGGGTAAACCAAGAGTGGCGCCAACCATCTTGAAATTTGGACGCCATCTTGGAAATTCATAATTATTTAGCTATAAACTTGGGAAAAATTCCAAAAATCGTCAAAAATTCTGCAATTAATACAATGATTGATTTGATTAGTTCCTGTCCTCGGTTCGATACTTAATAGACTTAAAAATATTTTAATTTTATGAAAAAACAATAATTTCAATAAATATAATGGAAAGTTCTAAAATAAGCTTAAATTCCTCTAATAACAGCCAGTAATAAGTTGATGAAGACATATTGACCGCCATCTTGAAAATTCGTTATAATTAACCTAGAAATTCGGGAAAAATTCAAAAAATCATCAAAACAATCTCTCATTAATTTACTCATTCATTGGATCGATATCCTTCATCCGTTTGATCCTTTGTCAATACAAAAAAATAATTAAATATCACATCATTTTAACATAAAAGTAACAGTTACGAAAAAAAAACAACAATCTTTTACAAATAAAATTTATTACATAATTTCTACTCTACTATAGGAACACTTGCGAAAGTTAGCAATCCAATAAACCTTTAGTTCTGCTTCGGCGAAAACTGACTAATTCTTAGCTCTAATCGGTTTACTGAGGACAGAGACCAGCCAGATCCTTTACCTACATAGTCATTTACTTCCAGACAGAGTTTCTCGACACTATGTTTAACAGACTGTTTCAAATCGACGTAATTGTAAATGGGAGTATTCTCTGTCTTGAATACACTCTTCTTCACTTTGTCCTCAAACGGATATGGTTTGCCATACACACAGTCCAAACACATGTTATATTTTAAAAACTCGTTTGTTGCTACTTCAGCTGTAAGATTATTGAATCTGTTCTGCTTGATATCTTAAAGAAAAGTACAAATGTTTTTGGACTCACTAAACGTATTTAGAAAATTGTAGTCTCTTAACGTTCCACGAAATAGAGATTTTGCCAAGTGGAATCCATTATCATTTACCTGTAATGCACCAAGCACAGTATTAGGCTTAGAATCATGTACAGGCTTCATCGCATTCGGTTGCTGAACATCTTTTTTTTTTTGTGCTTGTACGCATACGACTGTCCAAGCCAAAGTAATCAGTCGAAATGTCTGCACGCAGTTCAACAGTTAGGCACACGGACTTCGCCTTTACATTTTTTCGCATGCCATCGCAAACTGTCAATACGTGTAAACCAAACATTGCACTCATCGCAACAAAACTTCATTCAAGATAGACTCTTCATGCATTTACTTCGCTCATGTCTTCGTGCATCATGGACAAATGCAAACGACATATCGCAGTAGCCGCAAGGATGTCTAGACGATGAAAACGAAACTTTCAGATCCGAACCGGATACTCATGTTGCTGCAGTTGTACCAATTCCTGGTGTACTCTTAAGCGAATAAATCAATCGCTGTTGTAGCGAAACCTTTACTTTATTCCGCGCAGCAGGACCTTTGCATGTCTTCAAGTGTCTTTTCAACTTAACATGCCTTGCCAATTTCTTGCGACATTGGTTACAGCCAAAAGTTGATTCTAAGCACATTTTCTATTCTCGTGTTGTTGAGCATTACAGTTGTTGAGAAAATCTTGTCACAGTCAGGCATCGATGCTTGATAGTAGTTGTCGATACACCAACCATTGAACTCTCTATCAACGGCGAAAAGTCATATGCCTTTTTCGTTGAATGTGCGTAATTAATTGGGTAGAATCGTATCATACTTATGGGATCGTATCCTACCGATGGTTAGTATCCCTCTGAAGAGAGAGTATCCCGCTGATGAGATCTATTCCTCTTGTGTAATCTATCCCTCTGATAATATCATATCTCTCTGATGAGATCTCTACCTGTGATAAGATCATATCCCTGTGATGAGATAGTATCCCTCTAATGAGATCGTATTACTCTAATGAGAATGAATCTCTCTGTTGAGTTTATATTCTATTTCATGTGCGCGGTTGTTTCTTGGGGGTAGACATCGCGCTATCCACACTCCGGGGCCGTTGGCGCGGGCGGTGATCGCTGGAGCAGCCTTGAGCGGGCTCCACGTGGCGGCGTGCGGCTCAGGTTGAACCCCGCCATGCTGCAGGGATAGGGACCCGCCTGCGCCTGACGCCACACCGACTTTAGGGAGTATCTGGGCAGAGGGCAACACAACAGGGGCTGAGCTTATTGTTGTCCACCGTGCCACTGGGCCTTTTCTAAAGAAAATACTGTTCTTTCATGTATATATTAATTTAATTACTTGTGTAAATCAGTATTGTTAAACAGTATTGTGTGAGTATTGTTTTAGCTGTCTAACTAAATATTTATGTTGGTATAATGCTTTTCACGCTTTAGTTTTACATGTGTAATTATGTCACTAATTATTATTTGATTAATCAAATTACACACCATATTATAGTTACGAGCCCACGAGTGTGTAAATATTTAAAGTTCAACTAAGAGGCGTGAATATTTCTCGATCGGATTGTAGCTGTGGGTGACTGTGGCTCAACGAAGTAGCATTGAGCTAAGTCCTATTCGTATGCAATGTTGTCACTTTTACATGTCAGATAAGTACCTACCTAAGACTACACACGTCTATTTGGACAGTTAAAGCTGCATAAACTACCTGAATATCGGCAAGCCCCAAGTTTGACAATCATTTAAAATCAATTTTTTTTAAATATACGAGAAAAAAATTTCAGTTGCTTTTTTATTTAAAGAATCTACTAAATATTTGTTCGTGTGGAAAAGAGTTATTTAATTTGAGATCATACCCGCGTACTAACTATTCTCAATCATTATATCATGTTCTATTAAAAAAAAATATCGGTAATTTATCTCTATCTATGACTAATAAGAAAGAAGTTTCACGTCTGTCGAGCGTGGACTTCGCGCACACATTTTTTTTTTGTTTTTACAAAATAATAGGTTAAGGGCGTGAATACCCAGTTTACGGTAACTGTTCCACCTCGCTTCCAAGTCGCCATATTTGGAGGCGAGTGGACGTTCGCGAAATCTGGTTCCGACGGCACACGAGCAGTCGCTGTAAACCTGTCCCAGCGCATCGAGCTACAGTAGCACGGCTGACCGCCGAGGCACTACAGTCTGTCTCACGGAAATGGCGTCCGCTGTTGCCATAATGATTCTCCCCAGCTTGTGGACATTATATTTATATTTAAAATACCACCTTTAATTATAGATAGTTTGAATTTTTCTATTTTGATTATTTGTTGATTTTTTGAAGACTTTAAATGAGTGTTTATTGACAATATTATTACAGTTGTATTCATACTGACAAAAATATTTCATTGCTAAACACTTATTATTATTATTTCACAGGAGAAACTATTTGTAGTAGTCCGTTACTATTAACAACAAGTCATTCCATAAAATAATGTGCTAAGTTCAAAATATCAAAAAAATATTTCAGTTTAAACGTTAAAAATAATTTTAAAAAGCAGTTGAAAACAAAACGACGCCTTTTCCTTAGAAATAAATGATGAATAGGTACTATAAAATGATGCTCTCGATGAAATACAACACGGAAATTATCTTACAAATTTTCATTGAAATTTTACTTCACAATGGTGTATGAGTATCTATGGTAACAGAACACACGGAAACAAAGGCAGCACTAATGGCAGATATTGTACATTGGAAAGTGAGAGAAAGTCCCATTTTAGAGCATAAATGAAATGCTCTAGAGCGAGATACTCACAAGATGCAGTTTAAAGTGTCTTATTAGCTCGCACTACGCAGACGCTGACTTTCTAGGAACATGGCAACCCAGCCTGATGGAGGCATGGGTTGGATCTGTGGAAGGAGGAGGGGGGGGGGAAGAGGAGGACATATTGTCCTGGGCGCAGGTCTCGTACTATTCGAAAATTGGACACGAAATTTAACGTAGAATTCTCAAAAAAATAATGCTGAGTGTGATAAATGTACTGATAAATAAAATATTTGCTTTTCAAATACTAAAATTTCTGAATACGAATTACAAACATTTCTGCGCTCGCCGCTAGAATTCGCTGCATGAATCGCAAACGTTGCTTGCCACCATTTTGCGCAAATAGCGGCACAAACAGACGGAAATTTTAAACTTTTAGAAACGCCTCCGATAAAAGCGAAACATACTTGAAAAATGCCTAAGCCCCGGCTTTGGACATGATTTTCGACAAGGAAATTTTATTAAAATACTTTCTGGTTAAAATTCACTAAACAGTTAATACTTTAAAGTTTCCGCACACGTAAGAAGTTATACTTTTATGGCATTAATAAAATATTAATCTGATAATTTTTAAAATACTTTAAAACTAAGTACATATTAGTTTTATATATATATTTGCTTTAACGACTGAATCAGTCAATAAATACTTCTTATAAACAAACCTCAACATTATTGATATGAATAAACATTATTACTACATAGTATTTTATTATTGTGTTATTTAAAAAAAAACTAAAAAGGAAAGTGTCCTATGACGAGGCTAGAACCACGTCTAAAGTTTGCCCGTGTGCATTATCAGCGAGCGCTTTACCACTACGCTACTTTTTTTTTTAATATTTCTTTTTAAAGATGGATGGCACACTGGCAAGTTTTGACAGTCACCAGTGTGCCAACAATCTCCCCCCCCCCTTAATGTGGTAGTTTTTAAGTCACCCCGAGTCATTGTGGAATAGTAGTGTTGGCTGAAGGTTGCTATTAAGACAATACAAATTACACCCATGTCTTACCCGGGATTCGAACCCGGAGCCCCCGCACCGTAGCCCGGTGGGCCGGCGACTGCGCTACGGAGGCCGACTCTACCGAGCCTCCTGAAATTCTGAAAGGAGAACATGTGTTATCAGTAGTGTAATGCCAGTTTTCTTGAGTATTTTAAAACGTGAAATTAATTTTTACTCTGACTATTTTAGTTTACACTATCACAAAGTTTCGTTTGGTACGTCCCATAATGTTTACGGAAGTGACTACGTACGGGTTTATGTTGCTCCACGTGGTTCCGCCATGTTCACGACTTCGGCATCAAGGTTACACGTTTCCGTTTGTCCGACTTCCGTTCCATTCACGAAATTACTCCTACAGAATCCCATACACAGAGAGCTTTGAGTTTATACATCAAAATAATTATTTAGTTATTCAATTATTTACCGATAATTTGATTCTACTCATTATCAATAATCAATACAGATAATTTATTATTCAGTTACTAGTGTGTTTGTGCGGCATGAAAAAAATAATTATGTCTGGAACGGTTGAAGCACACCGCACTTTACGCTGGTGTCCACATCACCTCGGATGAAGACCACGTGAGGTACAATGAGGGGTTCCGTACATCACTATGGTATCCACATCACCTTAGAGGAAGTCCTCATGAGGTAAGTGCAGGGGACCACACATCACTCTGGTATACACTGTGACCTACAGGTAACCTGATTTGCACCTTGTTATGAAATTAGACCTTTTTAATGACTGTTTTTTTTATGTTTGTAAGTCTGCATGTTCAAAGATTTTAATCTGAATCACATAAAAGTTTTCTTTCCTCAAATTTAGTTTAAAATTATTTGGTTAATTTTTTTACATAAATTTACTAAATATATACATTCTACTGCATTGAGAGTTGTTCTACCATTATTATTATTATTATTATTATTATTATTATTACAACCATTATTCATTTTAAATTTTACTCTGTCATCTGAGATGTCAGTCAGAGGTTCAAGCGAATTTTTAGATATTATTATTTTTTTGTCGTTTTGAGCGTAACGAAAAATGTAGCACTGTAGCTTCGCTTCACTAACGCTTGTCCGAGGGGGGGGAGGACTGTTGGTGCCCCTCAATATTACCCTTCCCCTTTCATCGCTTTCTTCCCCTTTGCTCGCTACCGGACGTTGCACCCCGCCAGTTGTAAGGATGTTTCACTCCAGGACGTCCAGTGGAAGAACAAACACATCTTGCTAGGCAATCTGCGGTCTGAGAACAAGTGGGTGGGGGAGGGAGGGTGTAGAGGCCCGTGAGAAGTGTGAGGTCGGAGTCGGAGGTCGGGCAGGCACCCGGAGCCTCCAAGGACAAGGCAACCCCCCCCCCCCCACCCCCCTTGCGACCTCTCAGCTCTTCCTGGCAAACACCCACACGCACTGTCCTACCCAAGCATACTGTAACATCTTAGCTCGTGAATGGAACGGAAATGTGTAACCACGGTGCTGCCGTCCATAACGGATGGCGTGAACTAAAGTTCACAAAACCAAATGGAAACTAAATAGCATTAACTGTTGAAGGTATTTTAACAAGATGAGCAGTATTTTAATAAAATTCCTTGTCGGAAATCAGATCCAAAGGCGGTTATGTTTTCCAAGTCTTGTTTCACTTTTATTGGAGCCGTTTCATTATAAAGTTCAACCTTTCGCTCTGTACATCGAATGATTCTGTAGTCGACGTAGTTAATCCGGCAGCGAATCCTTGCGGCGGGTGTGGAAACTACACGTTCGGAAATGTAGTTGAAAACACGACTTGCGTATATTTATCATGCTCGGCATTGTTTTAAAGTTAATATGTCTAACAAAAATGTCATGCGTTTTCCAGTAACTTTTAGGCTAAAAGGGTCTTCTAAGGAGATTCCTCAGGAACAGCTATGATTACGGACAGGCTGGACAGTGATGTTAGAAGTGCCCCAGTGAAGTTCTAACAGTTGGAGGCCTGTGACGGACGCGGCGTCCACCCCAGCGGGGATTGCGACGGCCACGCAGGACGGCGCAGATAACGCGCGCGGCGATAAACACTCGTTACTACATCGCTCTCTGACGGCGCGGCGGGAGAAACTCGCGCGGCTGGTCGGCAGGCCGCTCACGTGCCAGGCGGAGGCCCTGCCAAGTGCGACCAGTGCGACCTGCGCCGTCTCTGTCACAACTTACAAACACACGAGCTATCATGCCTGTTCTACGTTTTGATAGTTCTACCTTTTTTGCTTCGGCATTGTGCGTTTCTAAGTTAAGGGGCCCGCCTCGTGGCCGATTTTTTCACCGCTCGGGCTCAAGAGTTGTAGTTTTTCCTCCAAGCAGGGTGGCGAGTCGAAGAAACACTGAGCAGGGAGGAGGGCAGCTGGGGAGTGGGGGGACACAGCTCCGGCCACCTTCCTCTTCCCTTCTTCCTTGACGCGACCTTGAACGCAACGCGGGAGGAGGGGAAAAGACAGACGCAGAGAATGAGAGAATGATAGCAGGCCGTGGTGATAAGGAACGTGTAGCTGGCGACCGCTCGCTTCCCTGTCCACAGCAATGCATATTTGTGTCCTGAATAATCCACACGCTAGGCTATCCCGTACAAGACGCACAGTATAAGCCTATATTACGCCAACAGTTTCCCAAATTATAATGCTCTATCTGCTTATTATAGAAACACAAGTCTTGCAATTTTTAAGATCGATATAACATTACCTAAAAGTACAGACCTATTAAATTACTGGTAACTGAATGATAAAATTTTCTAGCTCTGCTTGAACCAATAAACATGCCCAGTTTAATACATTTTCCTGTCATTAAACTTTAGCGTAGATTTAACTTATATCGGTTTAAAAAAAACCTTGTTCTAAAGGGGAGTATGTGCAAGTAAAAAAGGTAAACATAATTTCTGATGAAAAAGAATTTTTGGAATTGGTTTTTAAATGACTTTGAAGAAAGCATTTTTTTTTTTAATTTAGTTGATAACCTAATCTGGAACATATGTTTCGTACGTTGGCGTTTCAACTTCTTACACTTCAGAATTTAATCCTCCAGTTATTGTTTGTGAAGGTTAGGACCGCATATTCTTCATTTAAATTAAGCCCATTACACAGCTGCCAAATTTATGCTATACCTTCAATTATACCCATGGGGATAAAAATGAGCAAAAGTTTATCTAGCAGAAGAGAAGAAATAATTAGTTACTCCATTCACACGATACCTAGAATACTAACAGAAAACCTAACAACGCATTTGCCGAAAAATCATGCTTTTTGGGCTAGGATAGACATGTTATTGTCCATTCAACCAATTACTGAAAATATATAAAAAATCTCACGGTGTATTTAAAAATAATGTAACCTGGTGGATGAACTTGGTATTTAATCTTCCTGACTTCACTTGCAAAAAATAAAACAAATTTGTGCGGTATTAAAAAAAACCGAGCAATTGTAAAATTAATGAAGTTTGCTCAAATGTAGTTTATTTATTATATATTCATAAGATAACATAAATAAGACAGCTCATTCAACTAATTCACAATATTAAATGTGCTATTTGTATTGTACTAATTCCAAATGGTCCCGATTCACATATTTTATACGTACGTACATACTGATTGGTTACTAACTTATTCTACTACTTAAAAGAAATTGTAATTAACAATTTTCGTTAACAAGTGAGACAAATAAACACGCTCAGTTTAATGTAGTAGTTCGCATAGTAAACTGAAATCTGAAGTGAAGGAAAACCATCGCATTTTCGTTTAGACTAACAGGTGTGGGGTTTCTATGATTTGCTAAGTTTATTCAGTAATAATATATGGAGAATAATTTCCTAATAAATTTAGATAATTAATTATTTGTTAAAACTACTTGTATTAAACAATCAAACCAAATGACTAAGCTATAAATTTAATGTTATTATAACAATAGGATAAACAAATAAAATGTTTTAGTAGGTATTTGCTGTAAGCATATTTTTTGAATCAGTAATATTTTATCGAAAAAAAATTATATTCCATTACCTAAGTTGAAAAATAGCGCGCTTTATAGACGCACAACAAAGTCAATGGGAACTTTTGTAGGAGATTATGTATTATCAGTAGAGCAATGCTGTAACTATTTTAGTTTACCAAATATATTTCAGAATACTCCAATACCATAAAATTTAATTTGGGAAACTAATACGTTTCCTAATGTTTGCATAAGTTAATATATACAGGTTTATGTTCTTACACGCGGGTCAATCATCTTGGCAACATTGGCTCGTGGGTAAAGCAGAAAAAATCGAACACGTTCTAGTACGGTTTTAGCTAATATTTTCGGTATGAAAACCTTTATTCCCAGTTACAAACCCCTTGAAAGGTTGCTGAAATGCTACCCACACGGGAGCAGGCACGCTAACAGAAAATTTTTATGGAAACTGCTAAGGGAATGGGCATCGTAGTGGTCGCAATCATAAATGTATATATATACATTTGATATGTAAATATGTGTATGCATTTACATATATACATATAAAGTGTGTGTGCATATAAAACTAGATTTCTTATTGTTAATTTTTTTTTCCACATGTATTGTACACCTGTGGAGTTGGTTAAAAACCAGTGATTTTAAACAAGGGACCTTACAGTACAATAAGTTCAAATTAAATTTAAATCTACCAAATTTAGACCAAAGTATCACTCACTTAGATTTACTACACCTCTAATTTACGTCATAAACAGTAGGAAATCAGTCATGGCATATCTCATTTTTATGATTCATGCTTTGCCCAAATTTATGTTTCATAATGTATGTGGCAGTATTGTTTTGTTGTTTACTACATATTTGACACTCTACAGGTCCCATTTCTGTATGGTTCTAACTGCTACAACGACAAATATAATATGTGGTTACGCTAGATAAATTGTAATTATTTCGTATGCTTTAGCCCGAATCAAAAGGAAAGGAACTTGTGTGTCACTGTCATATTAAAACTTACTTAAGCTTTTCCTATTCAGAATTAAAGTAGTTCAATATTGCTGTATGCAAAGTTACTTGCTTACGCAATCCTCCAACATACACTGACTGAATTTCTTCATGGTACTTACAGGCATAGTTTTTTACTGTAACAATATGTAAAGCAATTTCGGTTGCGGACAATCCATTTATACAGAGAGCCAAGATGTTAAACATCAAAAATTACAACTCGATCACAAAACATACCACTCAGTCACACACTTCTTGATAGAGGTGCCTCACGACAGAGGTGTAAGATAGCATAGTTCGAGATTCTCAGCCTGTACCTAATTATTAAGAGCACATCAAACTCGGCATACAGACAGATTTACTTGGAAACAATAAAATAATAATTCAGAATCTAAATTACAAAACATTTCACAGTATTAACTTACGTGACATAGCGTTAGCCTAATAAACACTCTCCCCGAGCGACTGGCTCGGCTCGCCGGGCGCAGAGATGCACGACACAGGGCAAAGCACTCAAGGTCAAAATATCTAACGCGCATTATCTGTTTTGTAAAATGGCTGGCAGAAGATAAAAACAAAAATAATATACAGAATGAAGCACCCAGTGAAATACATTTTTTTTAAATATAAACATTAATGTTTATTTTCTTATGAATAAAGTACGATTTTTACGATTTTTAGAAGTTGAATAAATGCTCTTAAGTTAGATGAAGTCATTATATTATTTTCAGCGAGAGCATTTTGAAACATTAGGCAGCGCAAGGAGCCCCGATATATTTGTATGCAACTTCGTCATATTTTTTGAATAGCCTACTATGTCACAATAAGTGAAAAAAATAATGGAAATAAGAATGCAATTCGACGATATTATAAGGGTTATATATTTACTAGCTGCAGTACCCGGCTTTGCCCGCGCTGAACACCGGGTGATATATTGTCCGCGAGTTACAGCAAAATGGATAGCGATATGTCCAGTGTGTTGGACATTAAGAAATGATACATAATTACTGTTTGTGTATCTGTGACCTATGATTTTCTGTTTACCCATGGCGATCGGTTGAAAGGTTTAGAAGTTGATGCGCTACAGCGCCATCTAGCGGCGAGATACAAAAAAAATGGATAGCATAAAAACCTTCTTCATGATAAAAACACTTCGATGTGCCAAATTTCATGGCGATCGGTCAAACGGTGTAAGAGTTTATCGACGTCATACATGCCAACATCCAATTATATATATTCTTATATTTCGAAATTTTAGGGCTTTCACTTTTGCGGAAAGTGGATGTTCAGGACCTCGAATGGTTTGGAACACTCCATCTCGAAAGAAATGATATTTGAAATTCCTGAAATTTTCGAAATTTTGGGGCTTTGTCCCCAGAGGGGGAGTGGTGATTTTGAGGACCCTGAATGGCTGAGAAACAATAAAAATCGAAAGAGAATGATATTTGAATTTTTTTAAATTTTGGGGTTTTGACCCCTGAGGGGGGTGGGTGTGTTGTTGAGGACCACGAATGGCTCGTAAACACTCCAAATCGAAAGAGAATAGGCTTTTGGAAATTTTCCGAAATTTTTTAATTATTGGGTCTTTGACTCCTTGTGGGGGGAGGGTAGTTTGAGGACCCCGAATGGCTTGGAAACACTCCAAATAGTAAAAAAGTATTCTTAAATTTAAGAAATATTTCGAAATTTTGGGGTTTTGCATCCCCCCCCCTCCCTCAAAATTGGGTGGGAAGTCGACTTTGGGTAAAAGTTCCACCATGCCCCGGACACTTTAGTTCGTAATGACTTAATTTTAATACAATTTCCTCCAATTTTTCGAAATTTTGTGACTTTCACTTTTGTGGAAGGGAGAGGGGGGGGGTGGGTGGGTGGAGGTTCAAGACCTCGAATGTTTCGAAGCACTCCATCTCGAAAGAATAGATATTTGAAATTCCTAAAATTATCGAAATTTTGGGGCTTTTTCCTAGAGGGGGGGCGGGGTGTTCGAGGACCCTGAATGACTCGAAAACACTTAAAATCTAAAAAAAAAAAAGATTTTTTAAAAAATTTAAACTTTCAAAATTTTGGGGCTTTAACCACCTGGGGGGGGGGGGGGTGATGTTGAGGACCCCGAATGGCTCGGGAACACTCCAAAACGAAAGAGATATAAAGGAATATAAGAATGTAGGCATTTACTGTACTCCTATCTACCATAATAACAATATTGACAAATAGAAAAACTTATTACCTACCTATTAATAATTTTCTAAATAAATTAATAAATAACTCTATGTTTAAGAATTTACGTACATACATAATATTAAACTTCAAACTATACAAATATAAATATTAGTAGGCCCTACCAACCTATGAATAAATTTCGAAGAAATTTATAAGTTTACGAATTTATATACCTACTTAATATTAAACTTCAACCTATCCACACAATAAAAACCTAAGAATATTAGTGTAATTATTTTTTTTTTATTTGTCATAATACCTAAAATACGTATGTTTCCAAAATAAAACAAAGTATAAATAATAACCAATTTGACAAAAAAAATTGTACAACTCGAATGACATTGAAAACATACACGTGAAATTTAAAAGAATTATGAGTGCCCTAGGTAGGGAGAAAAAATATAGAAGAAATTAAATTTAATAAATGGGTGCGTGTACTTAGGTACGCGCATGAGAAGTTATACTTCTTTGGCATCATTAAAAAATAGTTTTTAATTGCATGCAAAAATATTGCGTGGAGTCCCTCCGCGCGGAAGAAGTGAAACTTCGTAATGTGGAAATGAAAATAGGAAGGGGTAGAAATAGATTTTTAGTGAAATCATATTGTATCAAATCAAAATAAAAAAAATAAAGGAAATAAATGTGTAACGATTCATAGATTGATCTTCAGAGAGAGAGAGAGAGAGAGAGAGAGAGAGAGAGAGAAAGAGATACATATTGAATGACTATAAAACTTACTTTTTTATGAGAGCAGATTTTCATGAAATAAATCATGAAATCATTCAACGATAAAAGCTGTTTATTTAACTAAGCGGACGGGTTCGCCCGAAGGAGAAAATTGACGCGGCAAGACCTCGTGGACATAGAGAAATGACACACACTCACTATTTATGTGTTTATGAAACATGATTTTTTTCTGCAATTTAAATTGTAATATACAAAAACGGTATTGAAAATTGAAACAAATATGGTGACACTACAAACTGTCAAGATCTTTATTTTTTTCTTACTCTCTACTTAGTTCCTTACAATAGAAAAACGTAACGTAATGGCTTGAAAGCTATTGCACGGCAGGCATAGAGGAATGACACTAACAGTTTGTATATCTATGACACACATTACATAAAATTAAGATATATTTTTTTAACACGTTTAATTTTTTTTTTTTTTTTTTTTTTAGACAAAATATAGCCTATGTCCATCCCCAGGATATAATCTATCTCCTTGCCAAATTTCATTACGATCCGTTCAGCCGTTCAGCCGGGAAAAGGTAACAAACAAACAGACAGACAGACAGACAGACAGACAGAGTTACTTTCGCATTTATAATATTAGTATTGATGAGAATATTTTAAGGAAAAAATATTAACTAAATATTTTTGACAAAAATATTTTTTTTTTGTGAAGACGCGTCGTTGTAGATGGAAAAGAAAGGTCCATTTACAGTTCAAAAATTTTCATTACAAAATTTTAAGTTTTCCGTACCATGAAACAACTAGGGTCGGCGTTACATTCTACATCAGCATACAGTATGTGCGAAAGATTCATCCTTGGATCGTCTTTCATCAGATACACATTCCTAAAATAATTTCATTTCTAGTGATGCATTATTTTTAATTGCACGTTTCCTTTGAATAAGCACAGCAAGTTTAAAAGGAATGTTGCCTCAAATTTACATATATACGTATTACAAAAATTTAACGAACGATTGTTTCGTCAATAGGCCCTACACGTGTTATTATTACATTATAGGAAAGTTTCACAACAAATGCTGATAATCCTTCGATTGTTTAATATTAGTTATATAGAATACGTTATACATAAAACATGTAAAAACGACAGTGTTCATGAATATCGTAAATAGAAAAAACCTGATATACGACAACAGGCCGGTTTTATTAAAGCTTTAAAATTGGTATTATCATTAATATCGATATTAAAGAAGGTAACATAAAAAAATCAATTTTAAAATTTGAGATATTTGCTAAATATTTTCATTGCAGGGTTTTAGGTGGTAAATGTTTTTTTGTATAATTCCAAAGCAAAATTTAGGATTGCAGTTAGCGTAGCATCGGTAGGCAACACGTAGTTCATAGTCAGCAGTCCGGAGTCGCCAGTCAAAATTACATAACATGACCAAGGGAGTATTTGATTAAACCACATCATCGCGAAAGATTTTCTGATAGGTGAAAATATTTTGGCAGCTGGCGGTCTGGCAAGTTGTTTCGGGCCGAAGCCCGGCCTAGCCTCACCACCTTCACCTCCTAGGACTGAACCCGTGAGGGTATTCCAGGAGCACTAGCTTTTCTTCTTTCATCCTGATGTCACCTGGTCTTAATGGCATCAGGATGTTTGGCCTCGGATGTTCATATGCCATGTTTTTGAATGGTTAAACACCATTCGTTTGCCTCAACCAGAAACAACTTATCCATTCTGTTTGAGCCGCCGTGCCTGCAGCCAGAATATAGCTTTGTCAATTTTATAAAATACTTTGTCAGTTGCATCCATGCAGATTTTAAACACGACGGCTGATGTTAAAACTCTTCAGTCATTCCGCGTGGGATCTCTTGTATGCCATTGCTCCGGGACGGTCTGGCAGTCCGAAATGAAGTTAGATGATATCCCACTGCTCGACTGGCGACTGCTGGACTGCTGTCTGTGGAACAGTTTATCTCCGACTGCCGCCTGCCGGTTGCAAGTTGTCAAACTGCGGACTGCGCATTGTGAATAAGGTCCTAGATGCCGAAACGTCCGGCGTCGCCTCTTCGTAAGCAAAAGAAACTAAAAATTGAACATTTATATCCAAATGGTTTTATTCTGCGGGCTATAATGTCAGGCATGCAGTCCGACTGCCGGGCTCGGGTGCTTGATGAGAATGTGACGTGAGACGAGTGGAACGGTATGTGCACAGACGATAACTTTTTTCCGCAATGCGTAACACGCCAGCGCACAGAGAGGTTTAAGTGACACGAGATATTAGTATAAACACAGCGTCGTTTTTTTCTTATTTTAGCGGCGGCTACACATTACACGTCTCTTAGTAACCTGTGGAATTCGTCAAGGTTTTACAATTAGCAGCGGCGATAATGCAATATGATACTTTTTTTGAACCGCTCTCACGGAGTTCCGTTTGTCAACTGTGAGTCTGAGCTTAGCGAGATTGACACGTGTACGTCTCCGAACGCATACACTTCCAACTTCCAGAACCGCACGTATGTTGCTAGACTCCGACGTTTATGGTTTGAATCACCGGAAAAAAACATAGAAGTGTGTACTAATCGTACGGCCATTAATAACATGCAACAAATGCTATTTATGACTTATTATTCTTGTTTTCTGTATAAAAATTTTCAAATGTGTAGAGGTGTTCCCACTACAAACTATCACAGTCAGCCATGGACAGCCGGCAAAATACTATTTGTTTTAATTGTGACTATAATGACAAGCTTCTATGTCCAAATTAAACTTACACTGTCTGAAATACTGCAATATTTATGCATGTTTGCACACACCGAACAGTTTGTAGCTAATTGCTTTGGGCACCAAATTCTGCTTACCAAATAAGAACCCCCCTCCCCCTCCAAAAAAAAGGCTCTTCTTATTCTTACGTTCATTCACAATTGAAGTTAAAAAAAATACTTTTTTAAATGTTACGTGAAATTCTTTATTTCAACTTGGCGTTTTTAAAATGGTTAAATGCATATTTTGGTTAAAAGTGTTGATTGCATATAAATTTCTACCATTAAAAATATTAATGGCCACATATAAAATAAAATTAATAAATACGTAACTAACAAAGCCATATAAAATCGATTTGAATATATCACTTGTATAATGAAATATTACTTATGCCCAACGATTTGGCGTTTACTTCCTTTAATGGTTTTGTTCTTCTTCCGAGGTGCATTCTGTCGTAACCTTGCCTTATGACCCCGCCTGCAATCACGCTGAATTCTAATGTCGTTCGGCCTCAACACAACTAACTGTGGAATACGCGTGTACTCAGCCCGGTCTGGTGTCCACAGGCCCGCCCTAGCCGGGGTGAGTATTCAGTCCGGGCAAGCGAAGCACAACTGAAAGAGGACAGGAAGAAAGGCAGCGCGGAGACCCCCCTTCATCCTGCCTCGTCATCCAAGGTCAAGCGGCCGTGGCGGCGCCACATACCGGGAAGAACATTCGCGCAGCACACGTCGTAGAAATCACGGTTTTTCTCAAAATTTTCCGTTGTGACCTAGTGCAAATTATATACGCAGCGAAAGAGAAAGGATTGGTGCACGATCCAAAAGTGGTTTTACGCAATAGTAATGAAAACTGTGAGCTTGGCGTGCCTCTGAAAATACGCTAATTAGGCTTATTCAGCATGCATTTACTAATCGACTATATGTCTGAGACATCTTAAACAACTTTAGGATCATGCCCGGTACCTTAATCTCTTTTATATCCGAAATCGGTAATCGCATGTCAAATAGTTTCGATAAAAACAACTAATTGTTAAACCTCTGCAGCTCACTTTGCACTGCATGTAGGCGGGCCCCTTAAGTGTTTCTAAGTTATGACAGTTCTAAGTTTTGATACTTATAAGTTATGACTTTCTACGTTACGATGTTTCTAAGTCGTGTGGTTCTGCGTTGTGCGTTTCTATGTTAGGTGTTTCTAAATCATGAAAGTTCTAAGTTGTGTGTTTCTAAATTGTGATGGTTATAGGTTATGACTTTCTACGTTACGATGATTAAAAGTTGTGTAGTTCTGCGTTGCTTGTTTCTAAGTTAGGTGTTTCTAAATTATGTGTTTCTAAGTTGTGATAGTTATAAGTTATGAGTTTCTACGTTACGAATTTTATAATTTGCGTGTTCCTATGTCACGTTTTTCTAAGTTATGACAGTTCTAAGTAGAGTGTGGTCCCCGCGCGCCGGCGAGTCTGGACTAGGCCGCGCGGGTGTGAAGGAGGTCGCTCCGAGCTCTCAGCAAGCCCCAGAGTCCCGCTTCACGTGCCTTGGAGACATCAGCTGGGGCTGGAACCCGGTGTTTGTGTGTGACCTCAACGCGCCATTTTTAAAAACCAATCTACATGTACGAGTTAATTCCGCACTGACAACTGTCATTGCAAAAAAAATATAATCTTTCATACAATACATCAATTTATAAAATTTAAAATAAGTCACAACTTTGACCTAACTTCACTTTGGGATAAGTATTTGGGTTTGTTTAATACCCCACTAATAAACTCTGTTCTCTAGAGACTGCTGCAGTATGTATTTGCATGAGATACTAATAAAAAAAATATTGGACTGTATGAGTAACAATGCTGCTATTAAATACCTAATCAGTTTTGTCACTGACGGAGTAAAATAGAGAGGGATAGAGATAGAGTGAGTGATAGAGAAATACAAAGAGATGGTGAGAGATATAGATATGTATACAGAGAGGTATTGAGCTAGAGATGTATAGAGAATGATATATAAAGATAAATATATAAAGAGATAAAAATAAAGGGTTTTACATAATTATACAGATATATTTAAATAGAGATAGACAGATGCATGGATATATACGAAGATACAGATAAGGATATATAGTGATATATATATGGAGATAGAGAGATATGGAGAAATTAATATAATAGATAAAATTATATTAAGAGATATAGGCCCTATAGATTTTCAGACGGATAAAAGAGAGATAGAGAGAGATTCTTTGTATGTGTGTAGTATATACATACAAGACAATGTTTTTTTTTATAAAATGATCAACTTCAAAGATGTAAACATATTAAATAAAAAGATTTTCGAAAGGGCGTAAGTATAAAATTCAAAATAACAAAAGATGCCCAGTGACGCATATATAACAAACATTTGAATCTAATGACTAAGGCATGCAGATGTATTTCAAATATGATACTTCCATGTTTGTTTATTTGCTACACCCCTCTAAGGAGCAGATGGGGCTCGGGCCCCGGGTGCCAGAGCACGCAGTGGAGCCGGCGAGGGGCGGGGCGTGCCGCGGGGGGTCGCGAGCAGGCGAGACGCAGGGCGCTGATTGGCCGAGCGCGGGCGGGGAAACACGCCCCGGGGAGCGGGCTCCCTTCTCCCTCCTCCCGCGACCCATCAACAGTCGCAACTCACTAACTAACGCTATTGTTTATTTATTTTTTAATCAGAGAACTGTATAAGGATTCATTAGCAACCTAACAACGTAAAAATCGTTAACTTTTCAAAACTAAATGTTAGCAACCTGGTTTTTTTTTTTGTGGTCTTACGTTTCTGGGAATATTAACCATATATGATTTAAGATATTTTGCAATACGGAACAACCCAAACACTATGTTAAGATGCTTTATCTTTTGTTTGAAAAAAAAAACAATTGCATAGCCGCAAAGTATGGGTGCTAAAAATCATAACCTTAATTTCTAATGCAAAAAAAAAAATACACACGTACCTTGTGCTCTCTTCTTTCATTTTCATAATGACCCTGTGCTAACGAATATACATTATTAATAGAAAATTTAAGATAACTGATATCAAGCACCACACGCTTTTTTTCATGAAAATATTTTTTTTTGTTTATCCCTCGATTGTTATCTTTAGTTTATTAAAAAAAAAATATTTATACAGTTTTGTAGTTTTCTGTTCTTGTTGAACAAATTACTTAAATTTTAAGATTTTTTTTTTTTACTTTTTAGTTCATATTGAGTTATTTTTTAAAAATATAAATTCCTCGAAAGGCACAACAAAAGCAATTTTCAAAGTCCGGAAGTGAAGAAGTGATCAATACCTTGTTGTACCAAATATTCGAATATGAAATTCGAGGGTTAAGTATTGACAAAGCAGTTTGAAAAGGCGCCAGAGATGAGCTAATCGCCGAGACTGTGCCTGGGGTAACACGTGTTTGTTGAACCTCGCGCGACGAGTCAGGCGCAGGCGGCTGTACCTGCGCAGTAGGCGCGTGGGAATACCCAGTCGGACGGCGGCATCTCGATAACCTGTTCGGAAACAGGATGCGAGGATGGGCGCTGGCGTGCCCTCGGCTCGAAGCAGCGGCCGCGGCGGACCTACTGGAGTCCCCGCTGTCCTCCGACGACACACGTGCAAATTATAAACAAACAATAACACCCCTCTCTTCCTCGTTTGGTGACAGACCATTTTTTTAATTTTTCACCCCTTTCAATCACACTTTGTTATTCCTAACATAATATTTATTTTTTTAATTGTTAATAAATTATTTTTAACGTGACAACGTCTAATAAATCTATGAACGCCGGCTGCACGCACGAGAAAGTGTCCAGTTACGCACATTATCCCGTTACGCTGTGTCCCGTTACGCTCATTGTGCGCTTGCGCCGCATATACCTTTCTTCCTCTCGATTGGCCTATGCGTCCGAGGAGAAGAAAGACAGCGGCAGCACACAACTTACGTCTACACGTGAACTGTTTCGTCGACTGTTCATAAAGTGAAGTGAAAAGTTAATGTGGTTTTCATTGCTTATTACAACAACAATTTCGGCAATAAAGGTTAATTATTCTTGCATTTTAAAAATCTGATTACCAGTATAATTTCAAGTATTTATTCTTTTATTATTAAAATAAAAATGATTCAATTTTATTCTTAAGAGTATGCAATCATTTTATCAATGTTTTGTTATGACGTTTTCACGTTAAACTATCGTCCGTAAACCGACTTTACAGACAACCAATTTTTTAAAATATTTTATGTAGTAATAAACCTATGCTATAGTTATAATATTAATACATAATTATTACAATATACATAATTATAATAAAATGTATTTATTTCAGAGCTTAAAGTATGTCGACTAGTTTGATAAACTTCATGTATCATTGAGATATAAATTGTTCAATTCAGATGTACAATTGTTATAATAAAAATGCATTAAAATTATTTTACCATGTACGGGTCTCAGGAATAATTTAAAGTAAGAAATTTTATGATTATCTAAAAGAGTTATACACATAATGTTTGTTACAAAATAATAAAATAAATAAATCCAAACAGTCCTGGGTTTGGGATGTAAAACAGGTTTTAATTTTATTAAATATTTAGTAAATATATTAAATTTAGTATGAATTACCTACCTAAGCCTGGATTATAATATAAATAAGAAATGTAAAAACTCAAGAAGCGCAAGACACTAACACCTAAATAACTACACAACGCAAGCATTGGCAAAACTTTCAGCTTCTTGTATTTTGGTTTGTGTTTCCACCTTATTTATTTGTAGTGAAGTATTCCGAAATCTTTGGAAGATGCGAATGATGTGTGTGAAGAAACCTACAATTTTATATATTTTTTATATGCGTCAGGTTTTCACTTGTTTAACTTTCGCACAGTTGAAAATAAATAACACTTTAAAATCAAATTATTGTAAACTTAACACGTTTTCATGACAAAAATAAATAATATGAAAGTAGTATAGGAATGGGGCACCGAGCGCACGGCGCTGGCGCGTGGATTGTGATTGTCGGTCCGCCATCTTGGATTGTGACGTCACGGCGACCATCTTGGAGGAGTGTAACGGGACATAGCGTAACGGGTAAAGTTTGACCTTGAATTTGATCCTCAAAACGGGTCAAAATTTGCCAAAATTGGGCAAAATTTGCCCAAAATTCCTCAAAATTTCCATTTATGTGGAAAAAATTTCCGCCAAAAAATCTCAAAAAATTCCTCAAATTAAAAATTTCTCTTTTCGAGGGAAAAATTCCCGTTTCGAGGTAAAATTTCCCGTTTTTAGTCCTTAAAAATCCCGGCGGCTAGAAATGTCCATATGTAGGCTTAAGCATCCATGTCTACAGCCTCAGATAAGCCTCTGACGTCATCATGGAATATGCCATATTGGATGATGACGTCACCGTTGCAATTTCCGTTACGGCCGCCATCTTTAACTTTTTTATTTATTATCCGATTTTAATGAAATTTTTTTAAAAATTATAAAAAAATTCAATTGATAAAAATTTAATAAATTATTTATAAAAAAACATACTTTTACGACACGGAGTTCGGAGTCCTCGGTTCGAACCCGGTGAGGGCAAAAAAAAATTAAAAATGGCGACCGATCCTTCTCCCGTGGTGACTTTTGGCAGACTGACTCCCACCACTTTTCTTAAAGCATATATATCGTCATCTAGTATGACGTCATGTCCGCCATCTTGTCTTTGATGCTGGAAGCCATCATCTTGTTATCGTCTGCTAGAGTGCGCTGACGCCATGTTAGTTGAATTCTCACCCGCTAGAGTGCAGTAATCATTTATTATTGATGTGTCACCCGCCATCGTGTCATTTGGCCGCCATCTTGGCATCATGTAATTAGTTAGCTAGGAATTCGGGAAAAATTCCAAAATTCATTAAATAAATCACTCATCATTTTACAGATTGATTCGACCAGTTTCAGTCCTTGGTTCGATACCCGATCGATGCAATAATGTTTAATTTTATGTAAAAAAAATAATAATTTCAATATACCATGTTCAACATTTTTAAAGAGACTTTAAAACCTCTACTACCATCATCCTATAATCCATCAACACCACCATCTTGGAAAATTCGTAATTATATTGCTAGGTATTCGGGAAAAAGTTCAGAAATCATTAAATAAATTTCCATCAATATACTGATTAATTAGATCAACTCTAAGATCCTTGGTTCGATCCCTGGCCGATACAAAACAACTTTAATTTAAAAAAATACTAAAAAAGTGTTAGGTTTGAGAAAATAAAAACACCACAAGTTCTTTTAAAAAAAATTATTACCTAAATTCAATACACTACTACAAGTACAAAAAAAAACACTGACAAATTAGCAAAGCCTTTTGGATTCCTCGTTTCAAACAGTCTTCTTATTCAAACATTCTGGCTTGTACTAGAACTCTATCTTTGCTCAACAATGAGAAGTTCACAAGCTAGCAGAATGTTTGAATTTTTTTTCGTTTTTATTTTTAATTTTTTATTAATTTTTTTTGTATTTTAATGACATCAAAGAAAACTTGTGGCGGTTTTCTCCGTGTGCTCCTGATTATTCTTGCCAATATTATGATGGTTTTCTCCGTGTGCTCCTGATTATTCTTATCAATATTTTGATGGTTAATCCGTGTGCTTGCGATCATTCCTGCGGTTTCGGTCAAAGGTCATGGTCACACCCATCCAAGATGGTCACCGTGATGTCGTAATCCAAGATGGCGGACCGTGGGAAATCTGAGAAGCACTAGCAGGAAGGACGAACTTTTTTCTCCTTGGATACTATCGAAGCCAACCTCCCTTTGCGATCGATAGTGAGCGTTCCGCATTCCGCATTAATGAAATATATATTATTTACCTGCAAGCAACACGTGGCGCCATCTGTTGACGACAGCCGGAACTACTTGTATCAATTTGCTTTGCATTAGATAACTTAACTCTCGCTGATGAAATATTTCAAAAACTCTATTTAAGAAATGGTTCCAATTGGTGAAAACAGACAGTTTGTATCTAACATTAGTCACAGAAGCTACCATGGATCATGGTTTGTTATCTATAGCTGAATCGGAAGGAAGCCGCTGTAGATACTGTGGCAAGGATTTTGTCATGAGAAGGAATGCTAGACGTCATGAGAAGAATGATTGTGCTAGAAACCCACTACGCAACATGTTAAGCTGTAATCGTTGTAGCAGGTTGTTAACACGAATTGTCAGCTTAAAAAGACATGGTAGAACATGTAAAGTCAAGACTACTTACGGCACAGAGGACACCGATGGATCCACTAGACTAAAGAAGAGTGATCTGCATTATGACAATAATTTTCCTTGTCCTGAGCGTGATGGTATTAGCTCACCCGATCGTGAGGAAGAACATAAATTGAAGGATGCTAATGGCTTCGGGAAGACTGAAACTAATGGAAGTATCAACACCGTGAATAGTGAGAATACATTCAAGCCTATATTCAGTAGATCCTCCATTCTTTGTAAAAATGATGGACTCCTAAAAAGGAAGCATGAAGACGATAAAGACACTTCGACATCATCGATAGCGAATTCATACGGTAATCTGGGTGAAGAGGATGTCTTCTACAGTGATTGTTACAGTGACTCTGAGGCTGTTGACAAAGGCATAGACTGTGATGAAGCACCTAGAGCTGACAAGATCGAAGAATGTGGCGATGTCCTGAGACCGAAACGATGGAAACGTCGTGTTATAATAAATAAATCTGATAATGCTTATTATGATCACTGGGACGATTGTGATATTAAAAGTATTTATAATAAACAAGCAAGTAAGATGGTGGTAGAACAGATTGATTATACATCATGGAAAGATCCAAACATATTGGTTGACCGGCTAAGACTTCTACATGGCTCGCTTTGTGCAGGAAACTATCCGTGCATCAAAGAAATATCCTTCATACTCAAAGAACTGAGGAAAGCTGGCTACATACAATAATGGCTTCTTTTACTTGTATTTGTGTAATGTTGAGAAGTAATAAAATATTAAAAGTAAAAATTTAATGTTTTTATTTCTTGTATTCTGATTTCCAACTAAGCCTGTGTGTGTTTCCGCTACTGTATGTGTGATCATTACGTTTCCTGTGTACTGTGTGTACGTTCCGTTTTCTGTGTGTACGTTCCGTTTCCTGTGTGTACTGTGTGTACGTCCCGTTTTCTGTGTGTACTGTGTGTACGTTCAGTTTCCTGTGTGTACTGTGTGTACGTTCAGTTTCCTGTGTGTACTGTGTGTACGTTCAGTTTCCTGTGTGTACTGTGTGTACGTTCCGTTTTCTGTGTGTACTGTGTGCACGTTCCGTTTTCTGTGTGTACTGTGTGTACGTTCCGTTTTCTGTGTGTACTGTGTGTACGTTCCGTTTCCTGTGTGTACTGTGTGTACGTTCCGTTTCCTGTGTGTACTGTGTGTAAGTTCCGTTTCCTGTGTGTACTGTGTGTACGTTCCGTTTCCTGTGTGTACTGTGTGCACGTTCCGTTTTCTGTGTGTACTGTGTGTACGTTCCGTTTTCTGTGTGTACTGTGTGTACGTTCCGTTTCCTGTGTGTACTGTGTGTACGTTCCGTTTCCTGTGTGTACTGTGTGTAAGTTCCGTTTCCTGTGTGTACTGTGTGTACGTTCCGTTTCCTGTGTGTACTGTGTGTACGTTCCGTTTCCTGTGTGTACTGTGTGTACATTCCGTTTCCTGTGTTTACTGTGTGTACGTTCCGTTTCCTGTGTGTACTGTGTGTACGTTCCGTTTCCTGTGTGTACTGTGTGTACGTTCCGTTTCCTGTGTGTACTGTGTGTACGTTCCGTTTCCTGTGTGTACTGTGTGTACGTTCCGTTTCCTGTGTGTACTGTGTGATCATTACATTTATTGCATGTAAATTGCATGTATTGTGCGTACATTGCGTACATTACATGTTGGAGCTGATGGAGCTGTTGGAGCACTTGCAGCTAATGGTCAATTGAAGCATAGGAGCAAAATGTAGATGGATCTGATGACGTGAATTGTAGCTCTTGGAGCCTGGCGTATATTGGAGAGATCGCATTTTTTTTTTCGATCAAATGATCCTCTTTTATAATTTGTAGATTTGACTCTAGTATTATTGTAACTGGTTCTTGATTTGATGTCATTAAAATACAAAAAAAATTAATAAAAAATTAAAAATAAAAACGAAAAAAAATTCAAACATTCTGCTAGCTTGTGAACTTCTCATTGTTGAGCAAAGATAGAGTTCTAGTACAAGCCAGAATGTTTGAATAAGAAGACTGTTTGAAACGAGGAATCCAAAAGGCTTTGCTAATTTGTCAGTGTTTTTTTTTGTACTTGTAGTAGTGTATTGAATTTAGGTAATAATTTTTTTTAAAAGAACTTGTGGTGTTTTTATTTTCTCAAACCTAACACTTTTTTTAGTATTTTTTTAAATTAAAGTTGTTTTGTATCGGCCAGGGATCGAACCAAGGATCTTAGAGTTGATCTAATTAATCAGTATATTGATGGAAATTTATTTAATGATTTCTGAACTTTTTCCCGAATACCTAGCAATATAATTACGAATTTTCCAAGATGGTGGTGTTGATGGATTATAGGATGATGGTAGTAGAGGTTTTAAAGTCTCTTTAAAAATGTTGAACATGGTATATTGAAATTATTATTTTTTTACATAAAATTAAACATTATTGCATCGATCGGGTATCGAACCAAGGACTGAAACTGGTCGAATCAATCTGTAAAATGATGAGTGATTTATTTAATGAATTTTGGAATTTTTCCCGAATTCCTAGCTAACTAATTACATGATGCCAAGATGGCGGCCAAATGACACGATGGCGGGTGACACATCAATAATAAATGATTAATGCACTCTAGCGGGTGAGAATTCAACTAACATGGCATCAGCGCACTCTAGCAGACGATAACAAGATGATGGCTTCCAGCATCAAAGACAAGATGGCGGACATGACGTCATACTAGATGACGATATATATGCTTTAAGAAAAGTGGTGGGAGTCAGTCTGCCAAAAGTCACCACGGGAGAAGGATCGGTCGCCATTTTTAATTTTTTTTTGCCCTCACCGGGTTCGAACCGAGGACTCCGAACTCCGTGTCGTAAAAGTATGTTTTTTTATAAATAATTTATTAAATTTTTATCAATTGAATTTTTTTATAATTTTTAAAAAAAATTCATTAAAATCGGATAATAAATAAAAAAGTTAAAGATGGCGGCCGTAACGGAAATTGCAACGGTGACGTCATCATCCAATATGGTATATTCCATGATGACGTCAGAGGCTTATCTGAGGCTGTAGACATGGATGCTTAAGCCTACATATGGACATTTCTAGCCGCCGGGATTTTTAAGGACTAAAAACGGGAAATTTTACCTCGAAACGGGAATTTTTCCCTCGAAAAGAGAAATTTTTAATTTGAGGAATTTTTTGAGATTTTTTGGCGGAAATTTTTTCCACATAAATGGAAATTTTGAGGAATTTTGGGCAAATTTTGCCCAATTTTGGCAAATTTTGACCCGTTTTGAGGATCAAATTCAAGGTCAAACTTGTCCCGTTACACTCCTCCAAGATGGCCGCCGTGACGTCACAATCCAAGATGGCGGACCGACAATCACAATCCACGCGCCAGCGCCGTGCGCTCGGGGCCCCATTCCTATACTACTTATGAAAATCCCGAGCAAGACATTTTTCTTTCCTTACTGTTACAATTTCATGTTCTAATGTTGGCGACGTCTTCTAACTTCCGTACTTCGTAAGCAGTTGCGTGTTACGTCCTAGCGCTCCTGCGTTTCTTGCGTGGCTCACTGTCTGACACCACTCCCCTTCCCAGAAGGTCAAATACAGGCATTTATTTTTTTTTTTCGCTTAAAACCATTACTTTCCACATTGCAATTCTTGAAACCTGTCTGAACCTGGTCTGGCGTGAGTTGCTCCAGTCCGGTCGCCAAGGTTGTCTGGGCTGCAGAATCTGGATTGAAAGCTTACCCTGAACACTCAGAGCAAAACAACCTAAAATCTCCAAAGGTATTTTGTGTAACAGTTCACGAAATCAAACCGTTTAAGTATTAAAAATAATGAATATTATAACGATTTTAAATTGCCACTATAAAAAAGAAACATAAATCTTCATCTCTTTCCAGCCGAGCTCTTTTCACTCTTCAGTGGACGTAGAACACGCGTCTTATACGCACCGATCAGTCCTGTTCGCCTGCAGATCAGTTCGCGTAGACCCCACTTCTTCCCCCCCCCCCCCCCCAATATCACCTTTTTTGTTCAGACATCGTGCAAACATTCTTCTTTTTTCAATTCCAGATCTCGTACCATCCTGATCTTTGGCTGATTTCTTGCTTAACCGATCTTCTATACAATCTTATCTTCTTTCTTCGGTTATCTTCTTTCCTTGTATCTTCTGAGTTTTGTCTGCAAGTAACCTATACTTATTTAAACTTCTTTCAACTTTATTTTAAATTCTAATTTTCTAACACCAGTTAGCTTCTTCTCCTGGGTCTCGCTTGTTTATAAGCGTATTGTTATTCAGTCATAACTGTGTTTACCTCTTGCTACTTGTTCCCTTTCTAGCGCCAGTTCCTCCCCCGATGTACATGGGCCGGCCTCGCTGGCGACTTCAAGCACGGCGGGACACGACACGAGCTTGACGCTCCACGACACGAGCTTGACGCTCCTCGACACGAGCTTGATGCTCCACAAAAGCCTGACGCTCCACGACACGAGTTTGACGCTTCACGACACTAGCTTGATGTTCCACGACACGAGCTTGACGCTCCACGACACGAGCTTGATGCTCCACGACACGAGCTTGACGCTCCACGACACGAGCTTGATGCTCCACAAAAGCCTGACGCTCCACGACACGAGTTTGACGCTTCACGACACTAGCTTGATGCTCCACGACACGAGCTTGACGCTCCACGACACGAGCTTGATGCTCCACGACACGAGCTTGACGCTTCACGACACGAGCTTGACGCTTCACGACACGAGCTCACCCTTGAACCAATTGCGAGACTTGCGGCCAGTTACACCATGAGAGTTCAGGCGTGATCTCAAGTCATTAGCTGGTATGAACATCGTCCGACCACATTTTCTTTTGCACCATTGAGTCGTGGGCGCTGAGCGAAGATCATTCGGCGCTTTGATGTGAACCGACTCTGGTCGGTTCATAGCAATGATCTCGGATCGACACTGAGCCAGCAGATATGGCCGGAATTTTCACATAATTATTGCATGTAAATTTAATCGTATGCTAATATTATAGTATTATTTAAAAAAAATTGCAGATCATATATAACATACGTATCAAATTTTACTTATTCTAGTGGTACAATCTCTTCTCACGTGAAATACCCAAATTGTAAATGTTTGAAAAGCTCGTTATTTTAGTTTAATGCTTAAATATTTTATTTCGTCAGATTAGGGCCTACTTTTCATATTTAACAAAACTTTTTTTTTAGTCAAAACTTACTCAAATTTTTGAATTTTTCGTTCTGTATTAACTTTTTAATACCGTTATGTGTTTACAGATGTTATTAAAGTTTAAAAGATAAGGCAGCGACTATAAGTGATGCTATCGTTTTGAAATCTCATCAACCATTTTGTCGCCGATTCACAATATGACTCATTTCAGTAGTATATATTGGTTCCTCCTGGCACAGGGCCCAGACAAATACTGTAGAGGGAGAATACAGGACAGCTCGATCGTTTTCGCGAGAAAGCGACGGTGCTGCGCTCTCGCGGCTCGGCGCGATGACTACCCCTAGCTGCCGCGACCACGGCCGCGCCATACGAAAACCTCTGAAACTAAACTCGCTCAAGTACAAAGAGTAACCGTCAGAAAAGTAATTATTATTAAATATTTTTTTTAAAATTCTATTGCCTTATAGAATGTAAAAATTTTCCCCAAGTCAAAATATTTCTCTTACAAAAACATACTATCGTGAGTTGTAATATTTCCCACTTCCCGCATCAGACTTAGCCAAAAAATTTTTGAAGAAAAGTGATTTTTTGAATTCTGCGCATTCTTTGCGGTTGGTACAGACAAACAGCAATGACTCAATGAGTGATTAGCTGCCAACGTCGACAGTGGAGATCCGGTAAATGCCGGTGTCGGGGTTCGCCATCTCAAATGGGATAATATCTTTGTGACGATATCGTATCATACCAAGTTCAATTTTCGTAAAACTTTGCTCCCTTTTCGTTAAATAAGCTTCCTTTTTATTAAATGTGTTTCACCTTCGTCGAATGTGCTTCCGAATGAGCTTCTTTATTTTATTGTTTTCCTTTCATTCGTATGTGCTTCCTTTTTGTCAAATGTATGCCCTTTTATCGACTGAGCTTTTAAATATGCTTCCTTTTTATCAAACGTGCTTTTTAATGTTGTTTTTTTCTTTTTGAAGAATGTGCTTCCTTTTTTTACATGTTTTTTGACTTGCTTATTAAGTTAATTATTCTTGTTTTGACTCGCATATTATTCCAGCGGCCACAATTACTACATAAGCGAGTCCCAAACGAAAATACCCCCAGTAATAGTATAGGAAAGTATTTCCGGGGACAGGCTTCAGGCTGTGGAGCCGAGAGCCGGTCCTCCATCTTGGATTCTGACGTCACGGCGGCCATCTTGGATGGATGTGACCTTGACCTTTGACCTTGACCTTGAATTAGATCCTCAAAATGCGCCAAAATTGTCCAAAATTGCGCAAAATTTGCCCAAAATTCCTCAAAATTCGCCAAAATTTACATTTCTGTGGAAACAATTCCTCCAAATATTCTCAAAAAATTCCACAATTCAAAAATTAGGATTTCGAAAATCCTCAAAATTCGTTTTGCCCTAGAAAGAACTCAAATTCCTAAAACAGGCTTAAGCATCCTTAACTCAAGCCTCAGATAAGCCATTTCTAGGAATAAGGATGCCATGGCAGCCATCTTGAATGATGACGTCACCGTTTCAATTTCCGTTACGGCCGCCATCTTTAACTTTTTTTTTATTATCCGATTTTAATGAAATTTTTTTAAAAATTATAAAAAAATTAAATAATAAAATTTTAATAATTCTTTTATAAAAAAAACATTATCGACACGGAGTTCGGAGTCCTCGGTTCGAACCCGACGGGTGCAAAAAAATAAAAATGGCGACCGATCCAACCCTCACAGTGAACGCAAGCAGACTGACTCCCACCACTTTTTTCAAAGCATATATATCGTCACCTAGTATGACGTCATGTACGCCATCTTGAAATTTGGACGCCATCCTGAAAATCTTTATTTATTATCCGATTTTAATGAAAAAAATTCCAAAATTCATCAAAAAATTAACGTATTTGAATTCTGTTTGATTATATCGATGTACATCCTTGGTTCCATTCCCGGCGAGAGTAAACGGTCGATCCTCCCTCCATGAAAGCTACCTAGACTGATCTACCACTACCAATACCAAGGTATATATCGTCAACTGGTATGACATCATGTCCGCCATCTTGTCTCCATCCACTGGAGACCACCATCTTGTTTTCGTCTGCTAGAGTGTGCCGATACCATGTAGTATAATTATCTGGTCACCACACTTTTGTCCTCAACTGTTGACATTGAACATTGACCTTGGCCTTTGACCTTGACCTTGAAATTTGACCTTGACCATGAAATTTGACCTTGACCTTGAAATTTGATTTTGTCCTTGAAATTTGACTTTGTCCTTGTCGAACATCATGGATCCGGCATTTTATGTTCAGTACATGCTACCAGGAGCTACCACCTGCTGGAGTACGCCATATTGTGTGTGTACTTGTATTATAGAGTACATTTCCATCTGGATAATTTTATTCTAACCCGCTACAGTGCAGTAATCATTTATTATGGAGGTGCCCCCCGCCATCTTGAAATTCGGCCGCCATCTTGAAATCATGTAATAACGTAGCTAGAAAAGCGGGAAAAAAATTAAAAATTCATTAAATAATTCACTCATTAAAGTAATGATTGATTAGATCGACTAAGGTCCTTGGCTCGATCCCTGGCCGATACAAAATAACTTTAATTTAAAAAAATACTAAAAAAAGTGTTAGGTTTGAGAAAATATAAACACCACAAGTTCTTTTAAAAAAAATTTTATTACATATATTCAATACACTACTACAAGTACAAAAAAAAAACACTGCCAAATTACCAAAACCTTGTGGATTCCTCGATTCAAACAGTCTTCTTATTGTACGGACTAAGCCTTTTACATGACTTTAAATGTCTATCCGATCCGTTCATCACCACAGCCAGAGACGGACTGAAGTTCATAGCACTGATATATAGTCTCATTAGCCGGTACAATACATAAGTCAAATCAATAACCATGTTCATTATACGTCTCGGAGCATTTTTTATAATGACGATGTAAGCTAACGAGACGTGAAATTAGTTTATTGCACTTATTGCACTGAAATTGTATTCTTTGAACATTATTAGAACAACCGCTTCTTTCATGTCTGCGAGCATTTGAGGTGATAGTAAATGATGCACCACAGTATTTGCACTGATGCGAAGTACGCTCTTCATTAGTGGAAGTATCCATTGCTGATGATGAAACTTCAGATGATAGTGGTATCACATCTGTTGAAATCTCCTCCAATGTTGACATCGTCGTCGTTGCCAACGGGATCTGCACCTTCTCCGTCGTAGCTGTCGTAAAGGTTCCCGCAGTCGATGGTACAACCTCCATCGAGATCGACGTTAAAGTCGGTAAAGATGCCATCGAGTTCGCAAGAACAGGTAATTACGCGATTTATGCACCAGATTAAACAAACTAGGTGATCCGTACACCATCGACGACAGTAACAAACAGAGCGTCCTGATGTCTAGGTCTCGCTTATTAACATGCACCGTATGGAATAATACGCTAGTCAAATCAAGAACCAGTTACAATAATACTAGAGTCAAATCTACAAATTATAAAAGAGGATCATTTGATCGAAAAAAAAAATGCGATCTCTCCAATATACGCCAGGCTCCAAGAGCTACAATTCACGTCATCAGATCCATCTACATTTTGCTCCTATGCTTCAATTGACCATTAGCTGCAAGTGCTCCAACAGCTCCATCAGCTCCAACATGTAATGTACGCAATGTACGCACAATACATGCAATTTACATGCAATAAATGTAATGATCACACAGTACACACAGGAAACGGAACGTACACACAGTACACACAGGAAACGGAACGTACACACAGTACACACAGGAAACGGAACGTACACACAGTACACACAGGAAACGGAACGTACACACAGTACACACAGGAAACGGAACGTACACACAGTAAACACAGGAAACGGAATGTACACACAGTACACACAGGAAACGGAACGTACACACAGTACACACAGGAAACCGAACGTACACACAGAAAACGGAACGTACACACAGTACACACAGGAAACGGAACGAACACGTAATATTCACGCAATTTACGCAAAGTACACGCAATGTACGCAATGTACGCAATATATATGCAATGTACACACAATGACTACGCTTTGTTCGCGCAGGACAAGCATTTAATGAAAACGAAGCACGTTTGGACGGAAATTCTATAAAACGAAAGCTCATTTAACGAAAAGGAGGCGCATTTTCTCGTTCATTCAACTTGGTAGGATGCGATCGTCAATGATAAGTTAGGATATAATCTCTCCAACAGTCTATGAATCCAACAGTTTATATTTACATTAGCCATCGACTCCAACAGTCATTGGCTCCAACAGTCATTGGCTCCAACAGTCATTGCCTCCAACATACATTGGCTCCAACGACCTTTTGGTTCATCAGCTCCAATGATATTTGGTTAGAATGCTATGACTCTAAGAGACTATGAGACTACAATTCTACGAGTGTACAAGACTCCTCCAACTATCTTCAAGTGTACAAAGCTCCAACTACTTCAGAAGCATTATGTTATAAGATTACATGACTGCCTGTTTACATAGCTACAAGGCAACGAGGCTACTTGGCTACGTAGCTACAAGTATACGAGGCTCCAAGACATAATGACTATGCGACTACGAGCCATGAGATAACGAGACTATGTGACTACGGGTATTCAAGCTTACGAGACTGCGAGGCTACAGAGCTACGAAGCTTCTAGAACATAAGTTTACGAGACTGCGAGAATACAGGACTACAAGTCTACACGAGTACTTGACTACGAAGCTACAAGTCTACATGGCTCCAATTGCGGCATCTGTCTTCGGCTGAATTTTCTCTTAGGCTCCAACTGCTACAGCAGCATTATGTTATAATATAACAAGGCTACTTGACTACGAAGCTACACATCTACAAAGCTCCAACTATCGCATTTGTCTTCGTCGGCATTTTCTCTATTTTTCTCCCACTGCTCCAACAGCATTATGTTATATGATTCCATGGATACTTTGTTACGTAGCTACAGGTCTACGAGGTTCCAATGCATCATGTTTACGAAGCTTCCAGAACACAAGGTTACGGGACTGCGATGCTACAGGACTACGAAGCTTCCAGGACACGAGGCTACATGGCTACGAGACTACATGACTCTAACTGATTACAATAGCACCACTCAGTGGTGAGAGTTAGGTTATCTAATGCAAAGCAAATTGATGCAAGTAGTTTTGACTGTCATCAACAGATGTAGCCACGTGTTGCTTGCAGGTAAATATTAATTAGTTATTTTATGTGGGATGCGGGATGCTCACTAACGATCGCAAAAGAAGGTATGCTTCGCTAGACACCAAGGAGAAGGAAGTTCGTCTTACATGTTAATGCTTCGCTGATGTCTCATGGCATATTATTTGACTGAGTAATGGTTGTTTATTTCTTTAATTCCACCTGGTAAAATTATTGCAAATGTCAATTTATTAGCAGAAGTTCACTAATTAAATGCAACCTTGAATAAAAATGACATTTGCAATAATTTTACCAGGTGGAATTAAAGAAATAAACAACCATTACTCAGTCAAATAATATGCCATGAGACATCAGCGAAGCATTAACATGTAAGACGAACTTCCTTCTCCTTGGTGTCTAGCGAAGCATACCTTCTTTTGCGATCGTTAGTGAGCATCCCGCATCCCACATAAAATAACTAATTAATATTTACCTGCAAGCAACACGTGGCTACATCTGTTGATGACAGTCAAAACTACTTGCATCAATTTGCTTTGCATTAGATAACCTAACTCTCACCACTGAGTGGTGCTATTGTAATCAGTTAGAGTCATGTAGTCTCGTAGCCATGTAGCCTCGTGTCCTGGAAGCTTCGTAGTCCTGTAGCATCGCAGTCCCGTAACCTTGTGTTCTGGAAGCTTCGTAAACATGATGCATTGGAACCTCGTAGACCTGTAGCTACGTAACAAAGTATCCATGGAATCATATAACATAATGCTGTTGGAGCAGTGGGAGCAAAAGAGAAAATGCCGACGTAGACAGATGCGATAGTTGGAGCTTTGTAGATGTGTAGCTTCGTAGTCAAGTAGCCTTGTTATATTATAACATAATGCTGCTGTAGCAGTTGGAGCCTAAGAGAAAATTCAGCCGAAGACAGATGCCGCAATTGGAGCCATGTAGACTTGTAGCTTCGTAGTCAAGTACTTGTGTAGACTTGTAGTCCTGTATTCTCGCAGTCTCGTAAACTTATGTTCTAGAAGCTTCGTATCTCTGTAGCCTCGCAGTCTCGTAAGCTTGAATACCCGTAGTCACGTAGTCTCGTTATCTCATGGCTCGTAGTCGCATAGTCATGATGTCTTGGAGCCTCGTATACTTGTAGCTACGTAGCCAAGTAGCCTCGTTGCCTTGTAGCTATGTAAACAGGCAGTCATGTAATCTTATAACATAATGCTTCTGAAGTAGTTGGAGCTTTGTACACTTGAAGATAGTTGGAGGAGTCTTGTACACTCGTAGAATTGTAGTCTCATAGTCTCTTAGAGTCATAGCATTCTAACCAAATATCATTGGAGCTGATGAACCAAAAGGTCGTTGGAGCCAATGTATGTTGGAGCCAATGACTGTTGGAGCCAATGACTGTTGGAGCCAATGACTGTTGGAGTCGATGGCTAATGTAAATATAAACTGTTGGATTCATAGACTGTTGGAGAGATTATATCCTAACTTATCATTGACGATCGCATCCTACCAAGTTGAATGAACGAGAGAATGCGCCTCCTTTTCGTTAAATGAGCTTTCGTTTTATAGAATTTCCGTCCAAACGTGCTTCGTTTTCATTAAATGCTTGTCCTGCGCGAACGAAGCGTAGTCATTGTGTGTACATTGCATATATATTGCGTACATTGCGTGTACTTTGCGTAAATTGCGTGAATATTACGTGTTCGTTCCGTTTCCTGTGTGTACTGTGTGTACGTTCCGTTTTCTGTGTGTACGTTCGGTTTCCTGTGTATACTGTGTGTACGTTCCGTTTCCTGTGTGTACTGTGTGTACATTCCGTTTCCTGTGTGTACTGTGTGTACGTTCCGTTTCCTGTGTGTACTGTGTGTACGTTCCGTTTCCTGTGTGTACTGTGTGTACGTTCCGTTTCCTGTGTGTACTGTGTGTACGTTCCGTTTCCTGTGTGTACTGTGTGTACGTTCCGTTTCCTGTGTGTACTGTGTGATCATTACATTTATTGCATGTAAATTGCATGTATTGTGCGTACATTGCGTACATTACATGTTGGAGCTGATGGAGCTGTTGGAGCACTTGCAGCTAATGGTCAATTGAAGCATAGGAGCAAAATGTAGATGGATCTGATGACGTGAATTGTAGCTCTTGGAGCCTGGCGTATATTGGAGAGATCGCATTTTTTTTTTCGATCAAATGATCCTCTTTTATAATTTGTAGATTTGACTCTAGTATTATTGTAACTGGTTCTTGATTTGACTAGCGTATTATTCCATACGGTGCATGTATATAAGCGAGACCTAGACATCAGGACGCTCTGTTTGTTACTGTCGTCGATGGTGTACGGATCACCTAGTTCTTTTAATCTGGTGCATAAATCGCGTAATTACCTGTTCTTGCGAACTCGATGGCATCTTTACCGTCTTTAACGTCGATCTCGATGGAGGTTGTACCATCGACTGCGGGAACCTTTACGACAGCTACGACGGAGAAGGTGCAGATCCCGTTGGCAACGACGACGATGTCAACATTGGAGGAGATTTCAACAGATGTGATACCACTATCATCTGAAGTTTCATCATCAGCAATGGATACTTCCACTAATGAAGAGCGTACTTCGCATCAGTGCAAATACTGTGGTGCATCATTTACTATCACCTCAAATGCTCGCAGACATGAAAGAAGCGGTTGTTCTAATAATGTTCAAAGAATACAATTTCAGTGCAATAAGTGCAATAAACTAATTTCACGTCTCGTTAGCTTACATCGTCATTATAAAAAATGCCCCGAGACGTATAATGAACATGGTTATTGATTTGACTCATGTGTTGTACCGGCTAATGAGACTATATATAAGTGCTATGAACTTCAGTCCGTCTCTGGCTGTGGTGATGAACGGATCGGATAGACATTTAAAGTCATGTAAAAGGCTTAGTCCGTACAATAAGAAGACTGTTTGAATCGAGGAATCCACAAGGTTTTGGTAATTTGGCAGTGTTTTTTTTGTACTTGTAGTAGTGTATTGAATTTATGTAATAAAATTTTTTTTAAAAGAACTTGTGGTGTTTATATTTTCTCAAACCTAACACTTTTTTTTTAGTATTTTTTTAAATTAAAGTTGTTTTGTTTCGGCCAGGGATCGAGCCAAGGACCTTAGTCGATCTAATCAATCATTACTTTAATGAGTGAATTATTTAATGAATTTTTGATTTTTTTTTCCCGCTTTTCTAGCTACGTTATTACATGATTTCAATATGGCGGCCGAATTTCAAGATGGCGGGGGGCACCTCCATAATAAATGATTACTGCACTGTAGCGGGTTAGAATAAAATTATCCAGATGGAAATGTACTCTATAATACAAGTACACACACAATATGGCGTACTCCAGCAGGTGGTAGCTCCTGGTAGCATGTACTGAACATAAAATGCCGGATCCATGATGTTCGACAAGGACAAAGTCAAATTTCAAGGACAAAGTCAAATTTCAAGGTCAAGGTCAAATTTCAAGGCCAAGGTCAAATTTCAAGGTCAAGGTCAAAGGCCAAGGTCAATGTTCAATGTCAACAGTTGAGGACAAAAGTGTGGTGACCAGATAATTATACTACATGGTATCGGCACACTCTAGCAGACGAAAACAAGATGGTGGTCTCCAGTGGATGGAGACAAGATGGCGGACATGATGTCATACCAGTTGACGATATATACCTTGGTATTGGTAGTGGTAGATCAGTCTAGGTAGCTTTCATGGAGGGAGGATCGACCGTTTACTCTCGCCGGGAATGGAACCAAGGATGTACATCGATATAATCAAACAGAATTCAAATACGTTAATTTTTTGATGAATTTTGGAATTTTTTTCATTAAAATCGGATAATAAATAAAGATTTTCAGGATGGCGGCCGTAACGAAAATTGCAACGGTGACGTCATCATCCAAAATGGCGGAAAACACATCACCGGAATTTTCGAGAAAACACAATTACGTCATACAAAATGGCGGATCCAAGATGGGGGATCCAAAATGGCCGCCGTGATCTAGTTGTCCCGTTACGATGTGTCCCGTTACTCTGTGTCCCGTTACGCTGTTCCCGTTACGCTTATCCAAGATGGCCGCCGTGACGTTACAATCCAAGATGGCCGCCGTGACGTCAGAATCCAAGATGGCGGTCATGGTATCCTTATTCCTAGAAATTGCTTAACTGAGGCTTGAGTTAAGGATGCTTAAGCCAGTTTTAGGAATTTTCAGCCGCTGGGATTTTTAAGGACTAAAAACGGGAATTTTTCTCTCTAAACGGGAAATTTTTCCCTCGAAAAGAGAAATTTTTAATTTGTGGAATTTTTTGAGATTTTTTGGCGGAACTTTTTTCCACTGAAATGGAAATTTTGGCGATTTTTGAGGAATTTTGGGCAAATTTTGCCCAATTTTGGCGGATTTTGGAGATTTTTGAGGATCAAATTCAAGGTCAAGGTCAAAGGTCAAGGTCACAACCATCCAAGATGGCCGCCGTGACGTCACAATCCAATATGACGGACCGGCTCTCGGCTCCACAGCCTGAAGCCTGTCCCCGGAAATACTTTCCTATACTACTTCCAGTCTTCCTCTGACAGTGGTGCACAGGGCCGCCGAGAGGGGGGGGGGGGGGGCAAAAGGGGCAAATGCCCAGGGGCCCGGTAGCCTTAGGGGCCCGGGCGCCCGGATGGGAAGTGGAAAATAAATGGCTGGAAAAACATTTTTCCCCTGCTATTAAAACATCTTGTACTATATGTGTGTGTGTGTGTGTGTGTGTATATATATATATATATATATATATATGTGTGTGTGTGTGTGTGTGTGTGTTTTATGTGTTCCTGTGTAACATTCAGTTCACACCAAAATGGGAACGCCAGGTACGAGCACAATAGGTTTGCTTGGTCCAGTATACCCCCTCCTCTTGGGGTCAATGCCATTTAGACTCGCCCTTCTGAAGTAAAGAATGCGGTGATGGGCCCTGGCTGGAGGGGGTTTCATGGAGATATCTAATGAAATGAAACATCTCAAATCAATTAATGTTTCAAATATTGGTCCAAACCAGTTGAAACAAATCAAGCTTTTAAACACACTATGGAGATTAAAATTGGATAGTTTATTTCCAAACGTGTGTATCGCTGTTCGAGTGTTCTGCACAATTCCCGTGACAGTTGCCGAAGCGAAAGGTCCTTCAGCAAAATGAAGGAAATAAAAAATGTACATCGCTCATCCATGTCTCAGGAAAGGATTAGTGGGCTCACCTTGCTTGCCTTAGAGTCTGATCTCGCTCGGTCATTGAACTGCGACGATGTAATTAACGATTTTGCTTTGAAAAAGGCACGGAAAACAGATTTGTTGTGATTACTTCTGAACTATATAATTGTTTGTAAATCAATATTATTGAGTAGCATAATCCTTTTAAATGCATTATATGTTTAAAATTTTAAATAATATACTACAGTGTATGATTATTCTGAATGTAGTGTTTCGATATGAAGTAATGACTGTTCTGTCGTAAATTATTTTGCAGTGTTATTAAATTTAGACATTTTTATATAGTATATGACATTTGAATTGTGTTTTAGTAGGATGTAAAATATATATCATTGTTATTTAAAATGCACGTCATTTATGATTTTACATCGAACTAAGGGTATTAAATTAATTTGTATAAATTATCAATATGTATTACAAATTTTTCAATGTAATGAACGTGGTTCAATGTGTTTCATATTTTCGAAATAATAAAATTTATTATTACTTAAATTATTTTAATAATATTTATATTTAGAATAAATTATTATACTTACGTATTTTAAACACTCATATGATAATGCAATTTCTGATTACCATTTAAGATTTTTTTAGCAGAATATACATCAAAATTAAATATTATTTGTATATTGATGGGATTAACAATGTAAAAGTGCACTGAGATAATACATGCAAATGCTCTCTTTTTTTGCGTAACTAGGAAATCGTTATGTATGTTCAAATGAAGGATGCAATTTTATGATACCATATATATTTATGGTATAAGTAGTACGTAGTAGTGGTATGGAAAAAAAAAGGAAGGGGGCCTACTACCCCAGCTGTCCAGGGGCCCACAAATTCTCTCAGCGGCCCTGGTGGTGCAGTGAGGATTCACTAGTTTGACACATCTCACAATACAAGTTCGGTATCTGGGAATTCGCGTGAACTCGATGGCATCTTTAACGACTGCCCCGATGGACTGTCTGCCATCAACAGCGCAGACCCCGTTGGCAACGTCGACGACAGCGGAGACCTCGACGGCGGTGCAGATACTGCTGGCATCTGCGATACCAGCTGCAGAGGAGGCATCGACACGTGCTGTTCCATCTGTTCAAGTTCCGTCAGCAATCTTGGAGACCTCAATGAACGACGGACTTTCTTCGCACCAGTGGAAATACTGTGGTATGTCACTCACTAAACCATTAAATTCTCGCAGGCACGAAAGATGCGGGTGCCCGTATAATATACTGCAAAGAACACCGGTTCAGTCCATCAAATGTAATAAACTAATTTCACTACTAGATAGTCTAACTCGACATTACGAAATCTGCACGGGGTCAGTTAAGCATAAGCAAGATCCTGTTTACAAATATTGAAGAGAAATATTATATATTTTTAAATATTCATTACTTCAACAAATTAAATACATTAAACCTACTTAAATTTATTTTTGACGTGAAAACGTCTATTGGTTCGGTACAATGACAGTCGGTCAACTTTACTTGTTCAACAAAAACAGTCAGATTACAATCGCTGGTAACTAAGAGACTAATAATGCATCATGCATCAACAATGGTTAAGCCCACAACGGATGGATCAAGTCTGTACGAGTTTGTCGCGAGTATTTGTTTTGCATGTGACGTCATCGCATACCAGCGTAGGCATATGCGCGTGATTGTTACAAAACAATCAAAGATGTCGTCTCACGCGACTCGTAAGTATGCTCGTTACCATAGAAAAGGCAAGTTGTATTAAAGAGATTGATAAATTAAATTACATTTTAATGCGAAACACTTGTTATGATTATATCCCAACGTTTTCACAAAAAAAACCACGGTGCGAAATCCGAACAGCGCCTTTCTCTGATATTGATGCCAATTTTTGACGTGGCAACGTCTAATAAATCGATGAACGCTGGCTGCACGCAAGAAAAAGGATGACTCATTGTCCCGTAACGCACATTGTCCAGTTACGCTGTGTCCCGTTTCGCTCATTGTACGGATGTGCCGCATCTATCTCTCTTCCACTCGATTGGAACAACCATCGATTTGACTTTTTCGAGGCACATTAAACTTGAAACACTCCCATTTGTTTCCTACTTTTCCTATCATCGTCCTATCCTTAACAGAATAACACAGATTGGAAGAAGTTAAATAGCAAACATGTATAAAATAATAGCTAAAATAATCTTTTCGTTAAAGTAATAAACATATTTGAATTAATGAGTGCAAATAAAAGTAAATTTATCAATTAAATTGTACATTTCAATTCACTCCTTCTTTGTATCCATACAAAATAGTGATAATTCAATAAAAATTATTCAATTTTATTCATAAAAGTATGCAATCATTTCATCAATGTTTTGTTATGACGTTGTCACGTTAAACTATCGTCCATAAACCGACTTTACAGACAATCAATTTTTTTTTTTTTATCTCGTGCACCTGTGCTGTCTTGGAGTTTATTTGTGCAGACCGTCTCTTCGTCAGAGAGGTCAGCAGAGACAGGAACAGCTCAGGTCACGGATGGTGGGGGAAGCACTGAACTGAGCCTAGGGACAGGTATTCCCCGCAACCTGATCGCTGATTGCACTACAATTACGTATTCCCGCTGGTTTCTTCCCTGTGATTGGCGGCCGTCTTCAAGAGAGGCCGCCGACTAACTTGGTCGTGCCCGTTCAGGACGCGTTTGCTTCCGCACGAAAACTGCTGCGGTTCGTGTGTCGGAAATTAGGCACGCGTCTGAAAAGAACTCGACCGATCACGGAGCACGGACGATGCTGAAGAGTGTTCGAGACGGCAGGAAAGGTCGCGTCGTGCATGAATGACGAGAATATAAAAAACCCAGTAATAGAATCTGGACTTTTTTTTACAGAACTCTTTTATCCGCTAAATATTCTCATTACGGAGACCTGAAACTACATTAATATTCAATACAGCTTTTAGGTAGGTTAATAAAAAAACCTGCATATTTCCCCCCCCCCCCCTTAACATATGGGCTTGAAACAAAAAAAAACACGTGAAAATAAAATGGCTATACAATTTTTAAAATAACACAAGAAAAAATATCAATAATAACAAAATATATTTATGTTATAAGTTAATGGTAACTTATTAAAACACACTGTTGGGGAATTATAGAAGAAAAATGATTGAAATCTTGTCGCGGGAGACACACATCCCTAGCGTATTTAAACATTTTCCTAACCTAACTAATAACTAAGTGTATTTGGGAGGGGTCTGGGTAGGGAAGACTCTAAGTGCGTCTCAGGCCGAAGCCTATACGCTCTAAGCTTACAGGTTATGAACCATGCAGGAGAGGAACCATGCATCATGTGCTAGGAGGGGATTGGCAAGCCATGGTAACGTTTTAGCCATGACTAACTCCCCTCACTGACTATTCTAGGTTAAAACTAGATAATTTTGGGCCCAGGTAAAACCTGCATAGGCACAAGGAAAACCCTGGGCACTTACACGCGGGATGCAAAATCACGGCCTGCAATAAGGACCCGCCCACTGGAGCGACACAGGGAGATCCGCGGGAAACCTGCGTCAGGACGAACTGGCCGGCAGACGAACCTGGCCGCTCACGAGCGTTTTACCGCTACCCCGTCTCGCTCGCTATTGGTTGAAGTAGTTGACTGCGGCGGCGGGCGTAATAAGGGCAGTGGCTTTGTGTCTTTAGCAAAGAACGGCGTGTATCTTCCTGCCACTGGAGGCGCCTCAGGTACACTCGCATACCTGCTCAGCGCTGATACTGCTGGCCTCCAAGGTAGGCACCCGGGTGTATTGCCTCAGATAGAACAACATAGCTGGAGCGAAGCACAGCTTTAGTTTGCTCATTTACCCATCATTTGATGGGTAAAAAGTTGTCAAAATTGCTTTGAAAAGTGATGAATGTTATGTTTTTTTTTTTCCCCACGTGTGTGTAACATCTTAGCTCTCGGTATACGACATTTCTGGAATGCGACGGAAGTCAATGGACGGAAATGTGTAACCATGGTGCTGCCATCTGTGGCAGATGGCGTGAACCAAAGTTCGCAAAGCCAAAGGAAAACTAAACAGCGTTAAATGTTTACGGAATTTTAACAAGATGGACAGTATTTTAATAAAATTCCTTGTCGAAAATCAAATCCAAAGCCGGGGTTTTTAATATTTTTTTAAATGAAGTCTTGTTTCGCGTTTATCGGAGCCGTTTCATTATATAGGTAGTTCAACCTTTCGGTCTGCAAATCGAATGATTCGATAGTCGATGTAGCTGCTCCGGCAGCGCATTCTAGCGGCGGGTGCGGAAACTACGCGTTCAGAAATGTGGTTGAAAACACAATTTGCATATATTTATCACGCTCGGTATTATTTTTAAGAATCCTGCGTTACATTTCGTGTCCGAATTTCGTATTACAAGTGAATTTGCAACATAAGAACACACGAATTTGCTCTTTACAAAGGTTAGATGTTACACATCCCTGGCGAGCAGTGAAATACTCGTTCACATTGTTTTTTTTTTTCATTTTTTATTTTGTAGTGGGCTTTAAATTACGCCATTTACTCCCAGAGTGGCTGGCTGAACTTCCTCGCACATGAGACGCCACGGACTGGTAGAAGGACGTAGCTTCATTCCTAGGAAAGCTCACTTACTGTTGAGGATCGTGGACTCCACAACGCGGCCAGTACGTGACACTAGGAGTACATTTCCCCAACGTTTCATTCTATACAAATTTTTTTTTGTGAAGGAATTACCTCACTAATTCTTATCATGTTATCGACCGATTATTTGTTTAAATCATTGAAATCGGCTAAGAATGATGACAACGGAATGGCGCATTGACATAAGCGCAAACTGAGACTGTCCTTCCCTGGCGTTTCCCGTATAATTGTAGCATCGATCAGTTAGTTAAATGAAAAAAAAATAAAAATACAATCAACCTAAATTTTTTACAGTACGCACAAAGAAATATCTCAATAACGCTGTGCTCTGGATTAATCGGTTTGTTTTGCCTTTGTGACTTTTCACAGAGTAACGTGGGTTTCGAAAGAAATCAAGTTCATTTAAGAGAATTCTTTAATATAACTTCGTAAAATACGCACAAGCAAAAATTACCTCTAGTTAAATATATTTTGGTTGAGTTGTTAAATGCGAATGATAATAACCTTAACAAACTGAAAGTTCGATGAAAATAAAACTAAGAATATTCCAGATTTTCTATGTATATTTCTGAATAAACCAGAATAATCATATTTATTTTTGGATGAACTGGTTTGTAGTTTTAGTTTGTAAAATGAACTCGAGACATTTCCTGGTTTGTGGTTTTAGTTTGTAAATATATAAGTAAGTCTACATGAATATATTGTACCAAAATCAGAAATACCACAGTAGTACCGGATACAAGCTGTACTCAAAACCGAAAAAATTGTTTAGCGTGAGACGTCACCGCCCGAAACGAGACTGCCGCGAAGAAGCAGCAGTCGCCGACTCGCTCGAGACGCGTGTCCGGCAAACAGCGATGACGAAGGAGAATTCCTTCAGCGATGTTTGCTTGCAAATGGAAGTGAGAAGTGGTGTACACATGAGCCGTCATCGCCCCGCTAGTGGGGGGGGGGGGGGAGGAGGCCCCCTTCATGAGGGGTGTTCGAGAGGGGGTTCAGTAGGGGTGGGAGGCAAAGTAACCAGACATTAATTTTTTTAACCTGAGTCCACCCAGATGACGATAGTTACAAGTATATTGCCAGTAATTAATTTGTAAATCCTCAATACTTATGCGATACGTGCATATCACATTTACAGTATTTGGAATTTTTTTTTTTAAATTGTGGCAAACAAAATTATTTGCCCCCAATAGCCTTAGTTCCTCTCGATGGGTCTGCCTTCGTGACGTCTGCGTAGTTGTGAAGAGAACTGTCTCAGAAGATACACTTTACGTTTTATTCGTGTAGTTGGTATATAAAATTGAATACTTGACAAACATGTAAACTGTTTTGTCATATATTTAAACTGCGATAAAACCACCAAGCGACAATATATGAAGTTTATAATTAATAAATGAAATGATAAACTATCTTAATGAGAGCCTTATATATAAGTAAGAAATAGGTAAGTGTCACAAAATTATGAGAAATCTGTACGGGAAAACTATATTGTTTGCATCTGGTGTAGCAACCCTGGATTTGTTTTAGACCTTCCTAGCGTTATATTTAGATAATATCACGATGGCAGATTGAATAAGAGCCTATGAAGGTTTGTTTCTTCTTGTCCTTGCGGTGTTACACACAGAACATAACAAATGCACGAGTATTTCACGTAATTTCGACTGCTGTGTGAGATTTCTCGCAGCAAGCATGTGGTCACTATCACCACACCATATTGTCTTCTTCAATTTGCCAAGGTTCAGCATTTTCAAAACGTTATGTAAGATTAAAATAAAACATTATCTCTCGTGTAAAAAAACAATAGAACTTGAAAGTTTCATAAAGTTAAAAATAAGCAACACTAAATATTTAATTCAAAATCTAAATACCATACACTTTATTTCTTCCAAGGTTAGATGTAGCTAATAGCTGCTGTAAAAACTGGCTTGCAGCGCCCTATAATAATGACCTTTCGTGGACGCCCTATAAGAATGACCTTTCGTGCACGCCCGAATACTTGCCTTCGTGTAAACACGGAATGCTTACATAATATATAATTAACCGTTTAAACGTTGGCCTGTCCAGTATCGTGGCGTCATCATGCCTGAGTCCTAGCTGTCCTTGCTGACAGGGACATTAAAATCAGAGCATGTAGCGTAGCGACAAGTATCGAGTGATGAAACAAAGATACTACTACACGGAGCTTCAGAAAAATACACGCGATTTGAAAAGTGCTAACGCTACCAGACAGGTGTCTGTTTACGAAAATAATTTAAGAATGGGCGGACGGGTGGTTTTTCTTCTGGATTTCGTTTTTAAACTGTATTTTTTTTTTTGGAGAAAGGAAAGAGCTAAAACTCGTATTTTCAAAATAGTTTTTAGACATGAAACGCCAGGTACATATTATTGAAACACCTCAAGGGACTTGCATTACTTATTTGTCTTAATTTGTCACACAATCTAGTTTTATGATTACCACTCAAATTTCATAGTTGGCCTAATTACGACGAGAAAGTGCGCGCCAGTTCCGAGCCAATACCGCGCTAGAAGCACCAGCGAGCGTCACTAAAGACCCGCACACACGATCAGTCCAGCTCCCAGTATAAACTGCTCAGCTCGAACTGACAGTTTGGATTGAACTGAGGCCCTCTGCACACACGATCAGTCCAGGTGCTCTGCTCGGACCGAGCAGTCCAAACTGACAGTTTGGACTGAACTGAAACCCTTCCCACAAACGATTGCTGTTGCTGTTGAATGTATCGTTTCATCGTAGAATATAAAAGAAACTTTCACTTTTTTTTTATTTAGAAAAAGACAAAATAGCAAAACATCCAAAAAGTATAAACAAAGATATCTGTCACGAAACTCAGTTGATGGACTGATGGACCGATTGTTTGGACTGGCGAGATGCTGTTCCCACACGCGTCCATTGGTACTGAGGGCTCCCGAGCCCACAGTCCGATTGGATAGAAAGCCATCAGTTTTTCAGTCCATTAGTTACGACTGATCAGTCCACTTTCCTTGCACACACACGGCAGTTCCGACTCTTAAGTTCCGACTGATAAGTTCGAGTTGATCGGGTGTGGGGGCCATTACAAAAAAAATGGGGTGTGGCTGGGACACGGACACGGCCGTGTGTTGTACGTGAATACGTGTACGTAACAGGTAACATTTTCTATACAAAATATAAAAAAAACGCTATTGACAAGAGCTGACGATTGAAACCTAAACGAAAGTCGTAGCTTCTCCGAGTCAGAAGTTATACTAAATGGAAATCTCGAAACGCAGCATAATGGCGGCGCTTCCCCCTCCACCGCGCGCGATGCGTCACAGTCCTCACTTAGCGTAACGGATTCTTTGATCCTTTAGCTATCCAGTGGTGTAATTAAATTTTGGATGGAGATGATAGACATGTAGCTGCAACACCAAACTGATATTCGTTTTTTTTTTAATTGCCTCCCACTATGCCACTATGGAAGCAATTTTAAGGACGTATTCACGTCAGAACGCCGAAGTGCCACGAAGGCAAGTATTCTGGCGAGTGCGGATCGCAGGCGTCCCACGCATGTGGACAAGGTGACCGCGGCGACGCTCGAGTGTTTGTCAGCTCGTGGCCGGCCTCGCGGGACTGAAGCACACTCGGGCCAGCAGGCGCGGCGCTTGCGTCAGCAGCCGCCACGCTGCAGCGGTTAGACGGGGAGTCCGAAATTCCGAAACACATACATGCATTTAAAAAACATGCTGGCGTCCGTCGGCTCGGGGCTCAGCCACTTCATCGGCACACTGGCGGCACCTGCCTCCGAGCTCCGGAACTAAGATGGCCGCCACCGTCGGACCAAAAACAAGATGGCGGCACGCTGCAGACCACGAAATGGCGGGCCACTGCAGGCAACACCTGAGGAGAAGTGATTTGTGTGGGATGCCTTGGAGCAGTGTGCAGAATGTGGCCGGGGGGGGGGGGGGTGACTGGATCAATTTGTGTCGATTCTAAAATGGGCCAAAACCCTTACGCTGTTTTTAATGCATTTCCAACGTCTTTAAAAGTCAATATAAAACTATGGGTTTAGATTGTCGTTAAAAAGTATTAGAGTTATAAAATATTATAAACAGCGCAGAAGCATTAACAAGTGTAAATTGATAATTTTTTGTATTTTAGAGAAAATAAAATTAGAGGTTAGGTGCGCAATTTGAGTACATATCATGTTGTTATCCCACGGGGTTATTTTATTAGTTGTAGGGGTTATAAGGTTGTGTGTGAGGGGATGGGACGACCCAAGATGGCGGCAACCGGCAGACGACAAAAAGATGGCGGAATGATGTCAGATTCGAATAAAAGGACTGTGACGTCAGAATTTAAGATGGCGACCGTAACGAAAATTGCAAAGTTTGGAGAGTGGGACGTTCGATTTCAAGATGGCCGTAACCAATATTGTGGTTTAGGTTAAAGGTCAAGGTCAAACTCATCCAAGATGGCGGACATGACGTGAGAGGTCGTTCGGCCATTGACCCCACCGCCACCACACCCGGGACCAGACGCTGGACCTACCTCAAGATATAGCCTACTGCTATTGCGGACAGTGGCGTAATTTCAGCTTATTTAAACTAGGGCGGCAAGGCATACTGGGGGTAGGGGGTACGGAATGTTCCCACGTGTACGTGGTGTCCGGGGATCCTTCCCCGGGAAATTATCAAAAAATTGCATTAAATTGTTAGTTTAAGATTTTTCAGACTATTTTCTCCTCAAATCACAAAATAATTGCTAACATTCTCTATTTACGCTTATAGGTTCATTGTTAATTACTTTAGTTAATACAAGTTCCAATAAACATTTAATTTTTCTGCGCTAAATAAGGCTTGATTATGAATCAAGAAAGTGCTGTACTTGTAAAATTTTATTTTTCAATTTTGTGTAAAATATTGATAAGGTTACGAACGCGAGAGACCAGACCACGATGCCAGGTTCGGAGCTGGCTGGCGGCCACGCACGGCCACTGACGTCACGCGCCGTCCATTGACTTAAGGCATGCCACCCGTGCCTGGCCGGATTACAAGGGTCGTTCCTACCGCCTTCACCCCTCTCTCCACGCAATTCGTCCTTCCTCGGCCTGGGAATTCCTGGCTTGCAGAGGCCGCCGCGTGGAGTGGCATGAATAAACGTCGCCATGCTCGATGTTTTGGGCGTCGGGTTTGCTTGTGATGAAGCGACTCGTCACAGCCGCTCTCGTCGGTTCGAGAAGGGTGCCACAGGTACTTAAGCAGCGACGCCGGCCTCCGCGGTAGTTCCGAGCGAGTTCCCAGAGTTCCTAGGGTTCGGAGAGCGAAGGGAAGTGCGACATCGGCGAAGAGGGTGAGAGACCCCCCTCGAGAGTGGCGCGACGAGGAGCGACTGGACCGTGAGAGTGCGACTGAGTGGCGCGAGACCGTGTGTGTGGACAGGCGCGAGGTGAGGGGCGAACCACTGTCGAGCCTAGCTCCAGTGAGGAGTGCGAACTGCGGAACTTGACAGACATTGAGAGACCTGCGAATAATTTTTAAGTACGATTAGTAATGTAAATATTAGTAATTAACAAAACGGTAATAAAACATGATTGGGCTATCCCTTACGAACCCAGTTCTCGCCGCTCTAAAACGTAACAATATTTTTGCTTCAAATGGGGTGGTTAATAACTGGGTTGGACAATTCTGAGATGGAAACTGCGATCCCTTGCCACCTTCGAAGTACGCCAATGATTGCAGAACATTATTATTTCATTCTTTTATTTATTTTTACTTTACAATACCTATTCACTTGAAACTTCCCTAACATTGTAATAATATAAATAATGCGATTATTTAGAAACATCCTTCGGTAAAACAATGGATATAATAAAATGCTAGGTCTAAATACAAAATGTTTGAATCACAACTTGAACGCACAGGAATGGAATTTAAAAAGATAAAACACACACACACATATATATTTATATTTATTTATTCTTAGCAAAGCCGCTCGCGGAATGATAGATTAAAATTAAAAAAAAAATTATACAAGTTTTGGAATTATAGTAAAATAAAAGGCAATAAAAATTACCTACAACAATGTAAAATATAGCAATAGTAAGCTTATTCTGCGTGATTAGTATAAATATCATAAATGAAGTCACTTTAGTTGACAGTAGACCCTATCTTACGCGGGAGGATCCAAACTTGACTTCAGGTCACTCTGCATCACGTTTGCGAAGGCAGTTCTTTCAAATCTTGTTGCATTCAGCAAACGTTTTCAAAAAACACTCGCAGTTACACGTTCACGCGTATGACTCACGGTAATCTCCACGACTGTACGTGGGCATGTTTGCCTGGCGCGTGAGCGGATCCTGTTCGCCAGACAAGAGCTCGCGTCCAAGAGATGTTCGGCAGAATGGTCTCTCGAGGACGAACCAGGATGTACTCGAGGTCCTCGTGACGGCAGCTTAATGGAATACCTCAGCGTGACGTCAGCACCCGATACGCGGGCATCGCGACGTGTCTGCCGGCCTCGAACAAACATCCACGCTCGTCCTGGAACAGTGGCGAGGAGTTTTGCCGGCGGTAGACAAGGAGGAGGGGGAAGGGAGAAGCGTCAATTTCATAGTTTACTCAAGGAAGGAAAAGTAAGCACGTTGTTAATGAAGTGAATTCGCTTCAAGTTCACTCTCCCTACAAGACAAGATTTTGTTCAGCTTTACGAAGTCCCTGCATAAAGAACTCGTTTTATAATATTAAATTTCAGCAAAATTATTTCTACAAGTTCTAGAAAAAAAGTAAAGCTTCATCATTTAATTAAAAATTTGACACTAAAATTATTTTGAATTTACGGAATTTTCGAAGGAAAATCCGCATGTTATCTAGCTTATAATTGGCACTCATTAGCATTGGTTTTTAAAATAGAAATGATTAGTATTTTACTGAATAATAATTGATTATGTAATTAAAATAATTAATTTTTATTAAAATTTTTTAGGAATAATTATTTTAGTTATATGTTATTTCGGTAAGATTACCTAGTGTAATTTTCAGGCACTATGACGTAGGTTATATTGTCAAAAGATAATATAAAATAAACCTACCCAACAATGCTAAGATATGGTAGCTGAATAATGAAAGAAAGTTTTTTAAAGAAAAATACTACATTTTTAGAGACAGGCGACCATACTCAACACGAATTTAATGAAGTTGTTCATCGTAGGATGTTGAATGGCTGAAATTGTTGATAAGTTATCATTGGTTTTAGGTTGTGACCTACGAATCTAATAGATTACTACATAAATGTTGCTGTAACACTGCAAATTGATAAGTGTAAATGTTACAAATATCCTTAATAAAATATTACTGCTACATATATTTTGATAGTTTTTAATATCGTTGTACAAATTTGATCTTCGTACACTTAGAAATAAACAACCCTTTGTGTAGACATAAATTTACCTAAATCAACCCAAATTCATACTTTATGTTTGTCTAGGACATATATGCCACTTCACTTATCAGCAATTAAGTTAATACAAAAAATCATCCCTCATTTTTGCTGCGTAATTTATCATCCCACAGATGAAAGGTGTATGCTAATAAGGCTGCACTTTTTGCATTTTGCTCTAGCGGGAGTGAGAAGTAAACCACAGAAAAACTACAATTACTTGATTTTTCCTCAAATTTTACAATTGATTCATGTGGTGAGTTTCTAGTTATTGTTTCTCTACAATAGTTTTTGTTACCATACTTTGTGATATTGCCATGTCTCTGAGATTCAGCCAAGTTACATGCATCCTGAGATAACGTCAAAATACAACCCAATAGAATTAATCCAGTTGGTTTGTGTATTATTCTAAGAATTAAACCTTCAACTTAATTTTTGGTAACATATCACACTGCCAATTCTTGAAATAAAATAAGCATTACAATTAATTTTGTGGTTTTAATTTAGGAAGGCATGAAAAGTTAGTCTTTTTTTTCTACAAAACTGAAATAGGTTATTTTAGGCATTTGTATATGTGAATATTTAATTAATAAACATTTAGAATATATATTAATGTTTAAATAAGTTTCATTTAAAATGCTTATTTCACAATAAAATATTATAATTTATAAAATAATATATGCTAATTTTGGAAAAATTGATGATAATTTTTCCAGCCCCTAGTGATGAGAAGAGGTTGGGTTAGCAACAGTGAGTACCAAGTGTCTAAATATGCACATTTATTACGAACCCTTTTGAATCACAAATATTAATGACTGGTAAGCTCAAGGTACAACAATAATAATAATACTCTTGGATAGACTAGAAGCGTGCTCGTAACGTATTTGCGAATAATCAGAACAACAGCACGAAGAATAGCCACTTTTCACAATACCCTTAATGATTAGTCGTCTCCTCTGTAATGCCTCTTTTGCGTTGAACTCAACACAGCACGCCCTAGTTATGCGGCAGTGCATGTATACCTACACCGCCAAAAAAATACAGCAAGTATAAGAGAGGCTGAATAATACTAAAATGAATAAACAAGAAATAATACTTTAGCAAAAACATAAATTACGCAGTTTATTTGATACTAGTAAAAGCATATATATATATATATATATATATATATATATATATATATATATATATATATATATATATAGGTATATATATGACAGGCTGTGTGTATTAAAATAGGCTATGAAAATTATTTACAAATACACACGAATTATTATATACATAGTAAACATAATAAAACATATATAAAAGATTTCCGCTGCTCATCAAAGTAATTCAGAAATGACCTTAACACCAGTATGTAGCAGAGGCACAAGAAAACAGTTTTATTTCAAAAAACTTCTAACCTAAGAAAGCAATGAAGAGTGTTACTGCGGGTTACTGCGTGGGAGGGGGGGGGGGTACGTCGTGTTTACTCGCCTCAGATGCCTTCGTCAGTAGCCACGCGGTCTCTCCCACTTCGCACCGCAACGTCCGCGATGTTTCACCTGCAGGAGGAGCAGCTCTCCGATAGGAACAGCACCAGGAGCCTGCTGACGGGGTCAGTCCCACTGCTCTTCTCACAGCCCGTCCAGTACTACTCGCCCTTCGCCTGTACACTGCGACGGGACGACAGAATTGTATCCCCTTGGAAAGGGTACCTTTCAGACTTATGGTGGCTGTAGTGTAGCTGGGTAGAAACTGGAAAGGTACTCTTTCCTATTTCTTAAAATGTTTCGGTTTTAATGCAAATATGCACTGGAAAGGTATCCCCTCGGAAAGGGTACCTTTCAGGATTTTCTGTACAATGACACAGCAGAAAATAAACCGATTTCTTAAATTGTTTTAGTTTTAATGGAAATATGCACTGGAAAGGTATCCCCTCTATAGGCTCGAAGATGACACAAAAACACTTCACTGGCAAAGTGCGTTACGCCTCAACAGTTATCGTCCCAGCTGGTCGTCGCTCGGCTACGTAAAGCTGTCACTTGTTCGTGGGTCTGCACGATCCTTGAATTTCGCCACGCTTGCCAATGCACCACAGTTGCTGCACTGAAACGTTACACACCGCAACTCTCAGCTTATTTGCAGCACAGTTCTCTAGACGTTGCAAGTTTAACAAAGTCCAAGTCCGATTAACGTCGTTCACGGCGCGCTACGTCTCCGTCTCTCGCTGTTAACGCGTGTAGTTTCTCCAAGACAATTGAATAGATTCACATCTCATCTCAATTCATCGACACACCCCCAGGCAGATAATCCCATTTGGGCATAATCCTGGTTAGGAGGAAGATGGTTCTTTTACATGCCTGACACTGTTACCAGAGTCTGACATGGGTTCCTAAAACCGAGAAAGGGATACGCCATTTCTAATCGCGGCATGTTACTGAGAAGTGCCCAGCTAGGTCGAGAGGTTGAGGAGACCCATCCCAACTTCGGCCCCACCGATGCACCCTCAGCTCCGCCGTCCACCCCCAGACCTCCACAGAGCTAACCCCCTCTGAGGGATCTGAGTAGCAACGACACGGAACCATACCTATCACATCCCTGGGACCCCTCGGTCACCCAGTTACTCGTGATCCAGCTGAGGCCTATCCAACCTCTACTAGCTCAGCAGGCTAGTACCCGAGCTTAAGCAGCTCAACACTTCCACTCGTCAACAGGGTGGGGACCCTTCGGAGTGTTCTCCAAGCATAGGAGGACCACTACCACCACGTTTTCCTACTCCAATCCTGATCCTGAGCCATTAGAGGAAATCTCAGCAGGGAACTATCACAGTAAAGGATCAGTCCCGTGGCACCCTTCATCTTCAGGTATAGTGTTTTCCCAGGCAGCCTCATCGCGAGAGAGCACCCCCTAATCCGGACTTGGATGACCTTGAGTGCTTCAATATCAGCATCTCCCCCGCCCGCAGGTTACAGCTTTGCCAGAGCCCGGGTAGGTAAGGTAACACCAAACCAAGGATTGCAGTTTCTCCAAGACAAGGTACAAGTCCCACACTACTTGTACTACTTCAACTTGAATATTGCTACAACACATTCCACCACAAAGAGTTGTCTCTAACTTCCGCCGTTAATACACACTTGAGCAGTGGCGAATCCAGGGAAGGGGGGGGGGGGGCACCAATGGCAAGTGCCCCCCCCCCCCCCCGAAAAACCAGTTGTCTGCTACATTAATATTGCCGACAAAACTGACTGTTTCTGAAACCAATAAAATATTTTAATATAATTAATGAATTTCTTGTAGAATCATAAAATATGGTGGTTGGATGTAATGTGTAGTGTGAGTAGATTAAATACAAATTTAGTAATTTTAAGACGTTTTTTCTCTGGCTATTCTGAAATCCTAGAGTGCCCCCTCCGAGGTGAACCTCTGGATCCGCCACTGCACTTGAGGGACTCACCGAAATTTTCCAAGTCCAGTTGGTTACGGTTGCAGTTAAAGTGACGGCACCAGTGGTTTGACAGCATAGCGGCGTTGCCGGTGTCTTATTCAGTTGGGCAGCGTAGGTTCCTCCTGCCCTTTCGTCTCTCTCACCTGTCTCCCCTGGGCTCGTCCGATGGAGGCCCTTTTTAAACGTCTTGGGCAAGCTTCTCCCCAGTTGCCGGAAGCTTCGCCGTGCTCGTGGAACAGGAACAGCTGAGCGGAGTTTCCGCTCGATTACCCGCCCGACACGAGGATGACCGAACGGCTCCGAAGATAGCCGAGGCTTTCCTGCGACTCGAATAATTGGGAAGCCTATGATGTACATTCTATATTGCACAGACCCGAATACTCACGTTGGCGCAAGCCTTCTTTTCACAGACGAGAGAGCCAAACCCGAAGTTCCCCGAAGCGTTAGCTACATTATAAATACTTTAAAACATTGTGGAAGGTTGGTTATATTAGGTAAGTATAGATACATTAAAAATACTGTAAAATCATTTTATGGTTGCTTAGAAAATAACTTTTTAATATGTAGATATCCAGGGCTAGAAAACCGTTTACATGATTTCACAGTATCTTTAATATAGCTATCCTAACCAAATCAACCGTCCACAATGTTTTAAAGTATTTATAATGTAGCTAACCTAACCTAACAACAGTAGTACATACAGACACGTAACATTGTTAGTATTATTTTAACCGTTTTTCACTTAAAATTAATACTTTTCGTATATTTATCACGTTCTGCGTTATTTTTAAGAAGGGTACGAAAACTGGTGTCCGAGTTTCGTATTACACGTTTGTTTACAATATGATAACACACGAATTTGATCGTTACCGAGGTTAGATGTTTACACATCACTGGCGAGTATTGAATGACTAGCTCGATTTAAAAAATTGGTTGTCTGTAAAGTCGGTTAACGGAAGATAGTTTAACGTGACAACGTCATAACAAAACATTGATAAAGATTGGATACTTTTATGAATAAAATTGAATCATTTTTATTGAATTATCACTATTTTGTTTGGATACAAAGAAGGATTGAAATGAAATCTACAATTTAATTGAATTTTACTTTTATTTGCACTCATTAATTCAAATATGTTTATTACTTCAATGAACAGATTATTTTAACTATAACTTTTATACATGTTTGCTATTTAACTTCTTCCAATCTGTGTTATTCTGTTCAGGATAGGACGATGATAGGAAAAGTAGGAAACGAATGGGAGTGTTTCAAGTTTAATGTGCCTCGAAAAAGTGAAATCGATGGTTGTTACAATCGAGTGGAAGAGAGATAGATGCGGCGCAAGCGTACAATGAGCGTAACGGGACACAGAGTAACGGGAAAATGTGCGTAACGGGACAATGAGTAATTAATTTTCGTGCGTGCAGCCGGCGTTCATCGATTTATTAGACGTTGTCACGTCAAAAACATTAATTTAATAGTTAATATTATAAAGTTTATCTTTGCCTTTGTGAACTTGGTTTCGTGCCATCTGCCACAGATGGCAGCATCGTGGTCACACGTTTCCGTTCCATGCAACTTCCGTTACATACACGGAATCACTCCTACCAAATGCCGTGTCCCGAGAGCCAAGATGTTACATTAATCAAAAATGTGTTTTTCTATTCCCACAGTCGCAGCCAACTGAGACCAGCAAAAAGATGCAAACAAGCAGACCAAGCTGTTACGCTTGTATGACTCGCACGTTGTAAGCACGTACACTACACGTGACCGCTCGTGCAGAATATGGACCATCGATTGTGAAGCACGGAGGGTTGGGGTCTGAGGCTGGGTCACTTCTTGAGGCACAAGTAGACGTCATCTTCGACAAGGTCGCTGACGCAACCAAAAAAAAACTGGAAATTTGGGCAAATCTAGAGCAAATTTAGGCGAATTTTGAGTGATTTTTAGCAGTTTTTGGAAAAGTTTTGAAGGTCAAAGTCAAAGGTCAAGGTCATCCACGATGGCCATCATGACGTCACAATCAAAGATGGCAGACGACATCTCGACACCCAATCCTGAACCCTGCCGCCGGACCTAAATTTATATACTTTTAAAATGGCATCGAACATAGGTAAGCTAAGAATTTCTTGTGTCTCTACAGTACGACAGACGCTGCGCCATCTCAATATTTCAAGGTTAACTGAGGATTATCAAAATTGCAATGAGTATTTTTGAAGTGTTCATTATTTCTTTTTATGACTCTAAATTATAACATAAAGTATTAAAGGATATTGTACTATTATAAAATGAATTTTGGCACACCAATACGCTTAGTGCATCCTACAATTTTCGCGAAAGTTAATATATGCGGATGAATCTCACCGTTCCGCCATCTTTTCGAGATTTCTGAGACTTACATAGATGGAAATCCTGTATTTTGGGACACATTTCCATTCTAATCGACTTATTATCCATTCACGAAATTACTCCTACCAAACGCCGTATACCGAGAGGTTAAGATGTTAAACACATAAAAAAAAGCAATATCTTTCCGGAGTGCAGCACGCCCAGGTCCGTGCCGAAAACACAGCCGCCACTCCACTACTCCACTACTCCACTACTCCACTACTCCACTCGACCCAGAGTACGGCCAGAAGGTAGACAAGTACACACTGTTGAAACAAAGCTTTGCGGCTAGTCCACCCGCTAAGTGAATAAACGAATTTCATGGACGTCAACCCCGTAATAACTCAGACCGAAACAAGGTTGTCTTAAGCTACAGGAAGTTAATACCTGTTTGTAGCACGCGTGTCCTTGATCCACGAAACGCGCATTTTAAGATTGTTAGGAGTTAATGACGCCTGCCTCTTATTGCACTAGCTTACGTGGAATGTGTCCTTGAGATGGATGAAAATAGCGCATTCCTTACAACTGGATCACTCCTGGAATCAAAATTCAGTTACGATATTTCACGAAATAGCACGTAATTTAGTTTGATTGCTCAGCGTGGAGGCAGCCAAGGTGAGGGGAATTAAAGAAAACGTGCTCCACGCCTTTTCGTTATGTAGCCTTATTAATTCTTAATATTTTAGTTCCTTTTTTGTGGCAAAAAATGAATACATTTATTCTATAGGATGATGTAAGTAACAGTGACACTGGAAGTGAAACTTTTTGACGTGACAACGTCAAATAAATCGATGAACGCCGGCTGCACGCAAGCAAAAGTGTCCCGTTACGCACATTGTCCCGTTTCGCTGTGTCCCGTTACGCTCATTTTATATTGCTCTTTGCTAACCTGAACCTACTAGCATTGCGACCGAGTCCGTGGCGTAATGCTGTTTTCATGCATTTCAATGTAACATTTTCATTGCTCTTTGCTAACCCGTTCCTCCTAGCATTGTTGCAGAGTCCGTGGCGCAAATATATTATTTTTGACTGCATCTTGGTGTTGGGTAAGCCATTTTCCTTCACATCATCCTTGAAACACTCCCATTCGTTTCCTACTTTTCCTATCATCATCCTATCCTTAACAGAATAACACAGATTGGAAGAAGTTAAATAGCAAACATGTATAAAAGTTATAGTTAAAATAATCTGTTCGTTAAAGTAATAAACATATTTGAATTAATGAGTGCAAATAAAAGTAAATTTCTCAATTGATTGTAGATTTCAATTCACTCCTTCTTTGTATCCATACAAAATAGTGATAATTGAATAAAAATGATTCAATTTTATTCATAAAAGTATGCAATAATTTCATCAATGTTTTGTTATGACGTTGTCACGTTAAACTATCGTCCGTAAACCGACTTTACAGACAACCAATTTTTTTTTTCCAGCCGATAGAGTAATTTCATAATCACAGGGTAACGGGAGCGAGTAGGTAACGCATGTAACGTATGTATGTAGCGTATGTAACGAATATTGCTCGATGGTGCGGGGTTGATAATTATTCCATTGAAGACACGGACAGACAATAGTAAACAAAGGTCTATTTTCAACGCATGTTCACGCGTGTTTCAGATATTAATAGTAGGTAGGGGAGACCGGGGTAAGTTGGCGAACGGGGTAAGATGACGAATCGTATGTAACTAATCCAGAAACACAGATAGACGGTTGGCGCACCTGTGACCTTGTGTGTCACCATCTGAACCTACTAGGCAGGTGCAGCGGAATTTTCCAGTCAGTTTGAATGTGGCAGATTTGAGAGGTAGTCTTTTTCGTGAGCCATTGTTGTAATATTGAAGGTACGTATGTTAAGCTATTACGAGAAAAGAGTCTATTTGTTTTAAATGTTTATGTATGTAAAATGAAATGCTGACTTTTGGGAGTATTTTAGTGTATAGATTGTTGAAGAAAATTTTTTAATGTTGTTCGTGATTTTGGTAAAGCAAAAATACGGCTGCTGGGGCAAGTTGACGGGGGCAAGATGACGAATTCGTCATATTGCCCCTGCAATCGTCAACTTGCCATAAGTAATGACAATGTGAGCATTATTTTGTATTAATGTGTTATTTAAACCAATGATGTACAGATATGACGAACATTTAAGTAAAATAAAAATAATAATGAAATTATAAAATATTATAAATAGTTCCTGTGTTAATAGTCGTAACAATTTTTTTTATTTTTTTTTGTAGATGCCTAGGCATATTATAAGCGGAGAACGGAAAGGAGGCGTTGGAGTGACGTAGATATGACTGCTGATGTGAATTTTTGTCGTGATAATGGTATTGTGATGGTCGGATTGCCACCACATACTTCACATAGGTTGCATCAATTGGATGTTTAGTTTGTCGGCCCTTTGAAGACATTCTACTCACATGCCTGTGACAATTATTTGGTGTCACATCCCGGACAACAAATAACTGATCCTAATGTAGGAAATATCTTCGCTGCAGCTTATTTAAAAGCAGCAACTGTAGGCAATGCCATAAAAGGGTTTGAGGCTACTGGGATAGAGCCTTACAACCCTCAGATATTCGAAGAATGTGATTTTGCTGCTGCGGCTACATTGGAAAGAAAACTTCCCGGAAGTGAAGAACCAATGTCCACTTCAATACCAATTTCATCTGATCATGCATCAAACGATGTTTGGCTAAATGATATGCCTAATGCTTCAGGAGGTGATTCATTAGCCCAGTCTTCAAACAATGTGCAGCCAGAACAAAATAGTGATCATATCGATGAAGCAGGGCCTTCTTCTGGGAAGGCCAATGCATGCTCATGTAGTAAAAAGGCATCGTTTTATGATTTAAAACCATGACAGTGGCCCACAGGACAACCACGACAAGGAAAAACAGTATAGTATCAGCTTCAGTAATAACAAGCTCGCCAGTTAAGAACATGTTGTTACGAAGAGATAGATAGAAGAAGCAGAATGAAGAGAAGAAAAATGAAAGAAAAACTAAGAAAACTGAAAAACGAAGCTCTGATCATTCTGTAGCAAAACCATAAAGCCTAAATAGTGTTTCTTGCTCTGCGTGTGAAGAAGTTTACGTGGAACCTCCAAATGAAGACTGGATTCAGTGTTCCACATGTTCTGAGTGGTGGCACGAAAACTGTTTCAATTATGAAGGCAAAGAATTATATCAAAGTCGTTCAAATATGTTACAATATATCTTCTTTACATCCTGCACGTTGTTTAGTGTAGGATATCTATAAAACTATTGTTTACTTTGTCTATAAATATATATATATTTGTTTCGTCATCTTACCCCAATATGTTCGTCAACTTACCCCACTCCTGGGGCAAGATGACGAATGTGCCAACTAATTGGTTTCTTGTCAATAACTTCGGAACTACGCAAAGTAATACAACATTTTTACATATTTAAGTAGAAATTAGTATATACTTCGTATTGGTACCAAATTAGATACTATATATGCTTATTTATCTCTTAAAGGCCATTTCAAAGCTTAACATCGTCAACTTGCCCCGGTCTCCCCTACCCTAAATATTTCCTATCCAACTTATTTTTGAAAATTCACGTCTTACACGTGTGGCAATCATGCACCTAAGGAATGGTTTTTTTTTGTTATGATGTCACAGACTCGCGAGCTTCAAGCGCGGCACAAGTCGCAAGGAAAGTCCTTGGAAACTAGGGATGGGGAATATTTACTGTACCGGTGACTTTGTCACGGCGACTGCAATGTCACGTGTCACGGTGGTGACTTTAGCTATAAGTAACAGGGCCAATGTCACATCTCTTCGCGCTTGTCGCTGCGATGCGTGTCACGGGTCACGTGTCGCTACGAGTGTGTCACCGCGGTGCGAGTCGCTGCGGCGTGGGTCGCAGGTCGCTAAGAGTAACGGCGCGGTTGGCATGTCACGGGTCACGTGTCACTGCAGAGCGTGTCACTGGCGCAAGTCGCTGCGGGCGTGTCACTGCGGTGCGAGTCACAGGTCCCTAAGAGTAACGGCGCCGGGAAATTAATGGTAACTTGCCGCAGCAGCAACACGTGACACACGAGTACTTTCTCGGCGAGATATACGACACTGGTGTGTCCAGTTACTCTGTTCAAAATCATTAAATGATTCACAAATTTTGTGAATCTGAACTAAATGTTATTGTCCAAATTTAAAAAAAAAAGCCAAACAAACACTGTTAATTCGGTGAAGTAGGATATTGCCAAGTTTTCGTGTTTTGCGTATTATTAAAAAATGTGATGATTAATGTTATATTTTAATAAAAAATATTTTATTTAAAAATATTTATAAATAGTATAGAAGATATTTATTTCATGTGTAAAAATGCATAGTTAATAATTCCAATAAACTATGCACTAATTTGGTTTATCAATGATTACATGTTGTATGTCACATATATAAAAATATACAATTATTAGGAGATTATGTTACACTATATTTATTAATAAAAAAACTCCGGTTTTACATTTTAGCAACAAGGTCACTAACAGTGACAATGTCACGGTGACTTGACCCTGTGACTTTCATGTCACTGGTCAGGGCGTGTCACAGGAACAAAATTTGTCACTGCTCCCATCACTATTGGAAACTCATTTGACAACGATGTTACTTGTAAAATTTCAAGGCAGAACTTTGTAAAATTGCAAGGCAGAACTTTGTAAAATTGCCAATGGTACAAATCTCTGCCTTGTAATTTTACAAGTAGCATCGTTGGAAACTGAGTTTCCAAGGACTAGCCTTGTAAAAGTACAAACAATTATTTTTTTGTTGAATGGTAAGTAATTGGAGTGTCGACACCAGAAGCTCTGCTCGCTGTTCGGTGAACCACAGCCAGCAACCACTTTATTCTGTCGAGAGGCACCTTTTTGGGGTGCCTCCCATTTCATGTCAAAATTTTATATTTACAGTAATTATAGAAAAACTTGTAGACCTTTTTAACTGTTTAACTTTCACGAAATGAAAAATATATACAGCGCATATGTTTTGCATGATTAGGTGCCAAAGTTAAATTTTGAACGTTTTTGGGTTGTACAAATAAGGAGAATTTAATTAATTGCAGAACTGAAACTTTTTAGGTTTAACTGCAATGTCATTGGCTACTTCCTGATATGGTTTGCATTTCTATCACAAAAACTCATTTCATGTTTATTGACTGTCAAAATCGTAACAAATTTGAGAATTTCGAAATGCCAGGTAAAATTAATTAATATTTTCTGAAAGAATAAATTTCAAACCATTTCTTGAAGTAGCCAATGGCATTTCAGTTTAACCTAAAAAGTTTCAATTCTGCAATAAACTAATTTCTCCTTATTTGTACAACCCAAAAACGTTAAAAATGTAACTTTGGCAGCTAATTATGCAAAAAGTATGCGCTGTATATCATTTTTCATTTCGTGAAAGTTAAACAATTGAAAAAGTCTACACGTTTATCTGTAATTACTGTAATTCTTGCCCGCCGGCCGTACAGCTGAACGTGCGCTACGCACTGTTCACTCGCTCCTGCAAACAGCTGTAACACCCACGAAACCCGTAATCATGATCGTGATTTATTTCACTGCTCTTAAACCAGATCGTTAACATTATGGCAATCATCAAGTGGAGCTAACCAAACGAGGAATCGATATTTACGAGCGTCGTTCAGGGACGAATTTTAGAGCCACTTTTCTCAAAATGCAATTTTTTTGAGCTAAAGCCAAAGTTGAACTATTTTTTTTTTTGCTACGAAGCTTCAAGAATCTACATACACCCAACTAAATTTTTATTTTGACTTTGCATGACAAAATCATTAAGTTGTCTAACATGAAAATATTGTAGTTTTTTTAATAGTAAAAATCTAATTCTGGAAACAGAAAATAAATTTTGACAGTTTTAATGACCAATCTTGTAAGGGGGCATCCATTAATTACGTGAGGCGATTTTGGAGATCCCCCCCACCACCTTTGGAGAGATGTCAGGATATTTGGCTCGACCCCCCCCCCCAAAAAAAAAAAAAAAATTCAAAATGAGTATTTTTAGTGTAAACACGTTAATATGTGCTTGATTGCGTTGAATTTATTAAAAAATATAATTTTCTGATTTACTTTTATTTAAGACTAGTTAAGACTAGTATTTAAGACAGAATATAGTCTAGAATCACAGTGAGAAAATCAAACAATAAAATACTTAAATAGGAACTACTATTATTCGTAAAATAATATTCATTCTATTTCAGTCTACGGGGACTCATGTGTGGCTTCAAAAGCCTGAGCCTTCAAAACGTCTTCGAAAAATGTATTACTTTATTTTCTTTAATTGTTTCAAGACTGTATTAATTGCTTTGTAATTAGCATGTAAATATTAAATTTCTACAATTTGTATTTTTAAAGTTGTATTTATGTATTAAACAAGGTTGACCATTTTTTATTTTTATTAAAATTAAGATTGTATAGCATTGTCATCATTATATAAGTAATTATTATATTAATGATTCACGTAGGTAATTTAGTAAATTAGGCTGTTATATTATATGATAAATTCTGATTAGTTGCTTGTTAGCACCCAAATATTTATTCATTCACAGCTTATTTTTTAAAAAAAAAACACATCTTTGTAGGTAGAACAATCAGAATGAAATGTATTGTGAGAGATAATATGTGTTCCAGTAAAATACATGGGCTGTTATAAGAGGTTACATAGAGTCGTCTACATCTACGATCGTCAAGCGGAAATTGTGAGTGTGGTATATTTGAGAGGAGGGATGATGAAGGGAGTGGGGAGGGTGAAGGAAATGTGATGGAGGGAATATGGGCAGTTGGGTAACCTACTGAGAATAAAAGCTCTAGTCAAACTATAAATAGTGATGTGCATTTTGTTTTCACTTAGAAGAAAGAATTAATGGTTTTTTTTTTTTTTTTCAAAAATTGAGGAAAAGTGTTAACGTTTAAGAAGATACTTTACACTTACTATGCGTACCACAGAAAATATGTTGGAAATGAAAACTGTAGGAAATTTAGTTCTATTTTAAACATTATATCATAACGTAAATTTTGTGGATTTTCTGCCGTCAAAAGTTATCCCGTGGTCGGCCATATTGGATATTTTTGTTTCTTAATGTTAGCATCGATATACCAAAATAAAATATAAAAAATTGAAATGTTCTATCCCACCTTTTGCAAGGGACACTTCTAAGTGTTCTAAGTGTGACACGTGAAGTGCCGTGTCGGGCGGGAGCTCTCCGCTCGGTCAGTGACCTTGTGACGTAACACGGGTGATGGTCAACGACACAGTTACGGAGTACCTACACTTAACAGCCACTTTAACTGTTGCATCACGCGCGCAAAGACAGTTCAGCACGTGTGCAACAACATACAAGGTGCTTGTTACATATCAACAGGAATTATGTTTCACGCCGTTTCTTATGTTAAACAGCTAAAATATAGACCTCTTACAGCATTGGAATCCCCATTAATGACTGAAGGATTGCAATATAAACTTACTTCTTCTAGAAGCTATACGTAGTGAAATTAATTTTATTCTAGTTCTTTCATTCTTTGCACGTGCCATTTCCACATTTGAAAACTGTTTGTTAAATTATACGTAACGCTTGTCAGGTATAACTGACTCACTTCCCGTTGCTTGAGTAATGGATTCATAATGCCTGAGAAGTGTTTAATAAGCATATTGCTACAAAAACGTGAGCTCATTGATTAGAAATCGGCATTATCCCAGGCAAACAGGCTAGATAGTCTTCAGACGTACTGAAAAAATAAATGATCGCACTTGCAACGAAAATAATTGAACATATGTAAATATATTTAAGACTAAAACCACAAGCAGTGACACATAGTAAAAGAATCCTACCTTTCGTTATGTGACAAAAATTTTATCTAAGAGTTTCAGGTTTCGACGACGTACTGAAAGCTCACCAGATGTGCTAAATGTGTGTGTGTGGAGCACACGCGCGATACAAGTGAAACTTCTTCCTTATTGACTTGATGTATGCCTTTGGACATACGCCATTTCTAAGCTCACGTATGCTGTAGAAGAAAACTAAAAAAAAAAAAAAAACCAAAAGAGTCGCACCTGTGTTTCCGTACCATGTGCGTATCTGCCTGAGGACGGGAGCAGATAGCAGTTCCCGAAACGTCGCTTATTTCTGTTTTGGAAAACCATTGTGTTTGTTTCGTCTTTTCGTTTTGTCGTGTTTTTGTCTCGTTTCAACTGCTGTGCTGAATTTTTTTGGGTTCAATATTTTTTGTGCTGTCATCATTTGTGGGGGTTTCTTCGTTCTGTTAATCCATTTTTCTTTGTTTGTTAACCATATTCAGTTATGGAATATTATATGGTGCTTATATCCTATTGACAACAGTAATATTTTTCCTTAATTTGTGTTTTTGTTTTTGTCTTTTGGGTTTTTTGTAGTTTTCTTCTACAGACATACATGAGCTTAGCAATGGCGTATGTCCAAAAGCTTACATGAAGTCAACCACTCCCATTGCACAAATCTTTCAAAGATAAAATTTCTTGCTTATTATATCATTAGGTTTAGTAAACATATTCTTGTTGCCTGAGTTCACACACACACACACACACACACACACACACACACATATATATATATATATATATATATATATATATATATATATATATATATATATGCAATTATGCGAACGCTAAACCATGCTATCGTGCAAATATGCGAGTGTGAATGTATGCGCATGTGCAAGTGTGCAAGTGTGTTGCGTAATTTCTACTCTCCCTTGCCAACTCCTCTTCTACCACGAACCTAACTAGTCGCCTCCTCCCCCGGTTCCCCCGCTACGTACCAAACTAACTACTATCCTCTTGCGATCGGAATTTTTGTAACGTCCTTCAGCAATGAAATTTCACTTTAATTTTTTTTTCCAAACATCACTTTTTTTTAAAAAAGAAATATGTCCGTGGGAACCACCACTGCAATCACCAGAAACATAGCTAATCCTCTTCAGCGGTAACCTGGCTGCGCCCGTGCGCAGACGGAGGCAGCGCAGAAGAGACGCTCGTCATCTGACAGCTGCGGTCAGGAGCGAGGCACGAAGCCAGATAGCACACGTACTGCTGTCTCGACAAACACGCGGGCGAATCAAGAGGATCGTGTGTGTCCGCGTGCTCGCTGTACACACTGGCGCTGTAGATTATACATGCTTCCCAGATGCTGGGTGTTACCACAACCCTCACGGAACTACTGCAAGCAGCGCCTCACATTTGAAATAAATTCAATTTTTGACGTGACAACGTCTAATAAATCGATGAACGCCGGCTGCACGCACGAAAAAGGATGACTCAATGTCCTGTTTCGCTCATTGTCCCGTTACGCTCATTGTACGCTTGCGCCGCATCTATCTCTCTTCTACTCGATTCGAACAACCATCGATTTGACTTTTTCGAGGCACATTAAACTTGAAACACTCCCATTATTTTCCTACACTTCCTATAACCGTCCTATCCTTAACATAATAACACAGATTGGAAGACGTTAAATAGCAAACATGTATAAAAGTTATAGTTAAAATAATATGTTCGTTAAAGTAATAAACATATTTGAATTAATGAGTGCAAATAAAAGTAAATTTATCAATTAAATTGTAGATTTCATTTCACCCCTTCTTTGTATCCATTCAAAATAGTGATAATTCAATAAAAATTATTCAATTTTATTCATAAAAGTATGCAATCATTTCATCAATGTTTTGTTATGACGTTGTCACGTTAAAATATCGTCCGTAAACCGACTTTACAGACAACCAATTTTTTTAGTGCTACTTTACAGTGTGTAATTATTAAAACTTTAGTAAAATCAAAACATCTGATAAATCCACAGTTTAGATAAACACTTTAGATAATAAAGACGTCAGAAATGCGTTAAAATATCCTCAAGGGGCAGATTGCAGATTCCTGACTCCTCATTTAACTGGGAGGTATTCCAGACTCTCCAAATCCGTCATTAAAAATTCCCTCCACCCTTTTCCTCAATATTCCTCGGCCGTATTCCAAAACATTTATTCCAACAAAAAAAAATTAATTTAACATCCTTTTCTAAAAATTAAACTAACTTAACAGCAGTGCACTCTAGCAGACGAAAATAAGACGGAGGCAACCAGCAGACGAAAACAAGATGGCGGACATGATGTCGTACTAGCTGACGATATATATACCTTGGCATTAGTGGTGGGAGGTCAGTCTGCCGGTGGCTTCCGTGAAGGAGGGATCTGTCACCATTTTTTTATTGCCCTTACCGGGTTCTAAGCGAGGACGTAAGTGCATTTTTAAAATTATATTTTATTGCAATTTCATTAATTAATTTTTTATAAATTTTAAAATTTTAACCATTAAAACCTGATAATAATTACGGATTTTTAAGATAGCGGGGTAACGAACTGTGCAACGATCTAGAATCCAAGGTTGTGTCCGTAACGATTATGTCATACAGTCCCAGATGGCGGCCGTAACGAAAATTGCAACATACCTGAGTCCATGATGGAGTTTGTAACAAGTGCCGCAATGACGTCATATACGACCAAGATGGCGTGGTTAACGAAATGTGCAGCATTAGTGAGTGGGGCGCTCGATTTAAAGATGGAGGATCCAAGATGGCGGATACAAGGTCAAAGTCAAATGTCAAGTTCAAGGTCCAGGTCAAAGTTGGTCAAGGTCATCCAAGATGTCCACCGTGACGTCATAATCCAAGATGGCGGAATCAAGATGGCCTCCGAAAGTCAATACTGTACTTTGGATTTGCGAACCCATCCGAAGCCACCGCCAGAAGCCAGGCGCAGGAGCCCAAAACTACCTCAAAAACTAGGTACCAACCTCGGCATTTAGAGTTTCTCCCTCATGGTTGTGACCATAGCCGTTTCGAACATTGTTACAGCCAAAACTGCTATGTTTTTTTTTTATCTTCAAGTAGTTTATTTTCCATAAGCCGTGACTGCTGAATTATCACTCTCGTTTGGCGAGGGTCCTGGGTTGGATTCCAACAACCTGACATTACTCACATTTATGAGACCGGGTAGATTAAGAAGTAGATCGGAGTCGGCTATAATCTCGGAGGTGCCGTCGCCACCAGATTATGTTATAACAGTGCGACGTATAACGACAAATCACATCTTGCACACAGTTGAGTGCTCTCACATACAGGCACACATACGCAAATTAAACGGCTTGCTGGGAATTCCAAAAAAAGAACTTCTGTTAAGGAACAGTTGTCCTTGAAGGAAACCCTGCGGCGGTCTGGCTGCGAGGACGAGCGAACGCAGCCAGTAACGTTTGAACGCTCCGCGGGGAGCACGCGACGAGCCTGTCGCCTCCGTTCGCCCGTCGGTCTCGTGACCTGCAGCCAATCGGATGGCCCGAAAAAATAAAATCCGTTGCGTCCTTCAAAAGCTTGGCAAGCTTAAGCTGGGTTTACGATTGATTTCCTTAAGAATTATAACTTAACATCGAGCACACGATTAAGTCAATGCTACATTTTCCAGTTTATGATTGACATAGAAGTCGTTAATTCTAACCAATCACAGCACAAATCACATGGTCGGCCATTGTTCGAAACGGAGAAGCAGGTTTGAAATAGGTTATTGACAAATGGGATATCTATTTATCGAAATGGATGATGATTACAAATGACAAATATACGAATTCTAACCCAAAATACTGCCTCGCTCGGTCCAATAATAAGACATAAACTTCCGGTGGAAAGGTTCCGGTTTGTTGTGATTGGTCGCTTCCCTTAAGTCTTAACGAAAAAAATAAAATATAACCATTTCTGTTAAGTCTTAAGTCATCATATGGTTCGCACACGACCCGTCAAAATGCACACACGGCAATCATAAACCATTCCACTAGTTTACATAGAGTCATATGGTAAGTTATCTTTAAAAGATTTGTGCAATGGGAGTGCATGACTTGATGTAAGTACACGACTAAGTCTTAAGTCTTAATTCTTAATTTTCAATCGTAAACCCACCTTTAGACGGACGGACGGATTATATCTATGACTTTGGCCGCGACAGTCAACTGTTGCCAGAACACAGTCCTGTGTGTTGTATAGGGGGACGCCTAAGATGTACATCAAATTCTGTGTCTGCCCGAACACGCCCGAATATTCATTCACCTTCGGCCAACCTCGTGTTTATTTATATATATATTTCTCTGTTTATTTTAATGTAGCTATAATAACCTAACTAACCGTCCATAGTGTTTTAAATTGTTTAAATGTAGCTAACCACTTTTAATATTTGAATTCATTTTACCTGCGCAAAAATAAAACAAATCCCGAGGTTGGCCGAAGGTGAATATTCGGGCGTGTTCGGGCAGGGACAGAACTTGATGTACATCTTAGGCTTCTCTTTGAATAGGTCGTTCAGATGGTTTGTGTGATAACATTGCTCATGTCCTAACAATTGAATCACGATTCTGAATTTTTTTCCAGGAAACGCTAATGCAATACGTACATAAAAACGACATAAATAGCAAGCAATATCTGTTTACATCTCCAAAGGGGAAAAAAAGTCGTTGGCAGCACTTATTTGCGAAAATAAGTGCTATGCCAGGTGCGTAGCGTTTATGGACGAAGGCGACGGGCTATTGTCATCCCGCCTTTGGCCATACGCACCAGCAACCAGCAGTCTGGCGAACAATACAGTGGATGGTTGGTAGTGATATTTTAACACGTTTGGCTCTGGGCGATCAGCGCAGTGTTGACTGTTAGCGAGATTGGACAAACAGCAATATCGCGACAAGACTTTACATCCGCAGAGATGGCCGATACGCACATGGTTTATGGGGAGGCGAGAGGAATTGCATCACAAGCAGTGCGCATTTACGAAGGGCGCTTTCAAACCAGCCATGCACAGAATAGGGAGACCTGAATACGCCTTAACCGGCGACTGCCTGAAACTGGAAGTTTCATACCACGAAATGCCAATGTATAAATACATTTATATACCTATGTATATATGTACGTACCACTTGTAAAAAGTAGTAAATTTTGAAAATAACTACTACAATTAGATTGTTTAGATTGTTTGAAAATTTGTTTGAATGCGTTGCACGTAAAATATGATGGGATTTTAACTAAGGGAATAGTGGAATCGGATTGAACTTGAGGTTGCTTCGTAATTTAGCAAATCTCACTACTGAAGTCCTGTGCACGCCTAATGTATGCAAATATTTGTCTAGTCTATGTGCTGCTTCACTGAAGTGAACAATAATTGTTGGATCAAAGAATTGTAGTCTTTGCGTGTGCTTATAAAATAAAACATTTCACTACCATGTTTGCAATAATAACAAATACCGTGTTATTCTCTCTGTGCCACGCACATCCTTTGTTTAGCATACGCTCAACTTTGTTTACTATTTTTTAATTTTTTTTGTTAATGGCAAACTAGTCTCTACATTAAAATTTTTTTAAACATAAATATTGTATTCTAATGTATCCAATTTATAGGTTGTTTTAAACTTTGTAATTTATTGCAGTATTAAAAACCTTTTCTTCTAATAGCTTTTAATATAACCTCAAGAATTCTATGGACTATGAACTTTAAAGGCATTATATTGTAAGGAAACATTAAGTCAAGTAATTATTGTTACTATCTTTTAGTAATAAGTTCTTTACACTAAGTGCAGAAGTGATTTGCGCTGTACGTAAAGTCTTACTACCTAAGCGATTATCCATGTCCTCGGTTCAATGCCAAGGTCACAACAACCTTCTGCCGGTAACCTCGCAATGACGTGACTTCACAATATTGTTCATCGTTGCAAGATTTAGCATTGACGTGCTATAAATAATATTTTATCACCGCAAGTGCGGTGGCCTGATAACTGGCCACACGGTAACAATGTGAATGCCCATGTATGCTTGTCTGAAGCATGAGGCATACCCTCGCCTTCCCAGCAGCCTTGGAGTGACCTGCGCCGTCTCGGGAAACCTTTATTATTTTGGCAAGTGAAAATTTCCCTTCGGTAAGAACAAAACAAAATCTTTTATGATGTGCTAAATATCTGGACAACATCCTCCAAACTGTTTCTGTCGGGACGTTAATTGAAAAATATAATATTCTATGTTATAAGAAATGTTGAGTTAAAATAATTAAGGTTTATTCATGGGACCCCAGAAGCTTAACATAACAAAGTATAGGCCTACATAATATATATATATATATAAGTTTATCATTGGTATTTCCACATTTTAATATCATGGTTAAAGCGTATAAAGAAAAAAGGTAATAAATCAAAAATGATATAAGGTCTTGTTGATTTGGTTATCTTTTATGCGCATGATCAGTCAGGCCCTTTGCTCGCAGACAACCATTACACCAGAACAAAGGTCACAATGCACTTGTGACCTTGGTATTCCAGGCAGGCCTCTGTTGCTGATAAGTGATAACCTGTTGTCGGGAAGTGAAGGTCGGCACACACTCGCTAGGCGCGTTGCCCTGGAAGGGGGGGGGGGGTTTAAGCCGGGCAATCACCCACGACTAGGGGGCCCCCGCTCCCATGTTTTCCATTTTTATTTTACTGCTTCATTTTTCAAAGTAAGACATTCAAGGGGAAAAGGGAAAAAGGAAAAATTAAAAATTTTATTAGCTTGTCAACTAAATTGCTGGTCAATACAAATTTAATTTTTTTTGGTCGTATTACAAAAACTTTCAAATATTTTATGGCCACAAAAATTCCCGATTTCACCGATCGTAAGCATTTATAAAACTGACCCAAAATTAATATCAAGACGGCATAAACGCAAATAAGGAGAACTTACATTAGCTATAATAATTGTAAAACATTTTTTTTTGTCATGTTAACTTGGGAATACCTTTTATTATGACTATTTCAGTTTAGCAAATATATTCCATGATAGTTTCACTAACATAACGTTTCAATCAGCACACCAATTAGTTTGGTATGTAGGCCTACCCTAATATTTACCAACCGATATTCGGGGTAATGTTGCTACACATGCGGGCGCCATCTCTTCGGGGCTTCTGAGACTTCTGCGCAGACGCAGAACCTTTTCCCCGCATTTCCGTTCCATTTTACGAAATAGCTCCTACCAAACACCCTAGTCTACCCCGAGAGCTAAGATTTTACACTTCAAAAGCCCAGGGCTCCGCAAAATCCAGGTGCGTCATTGTCACTCACTGTGACATGACAAATCCAAGGTACGCCATCGTCACTCGCTGCAAATGGGCCAAGTCCAGAGACGCCATTGTCACTCCTTGTGACATGACAAATCCCAGGTACGCCATCGTCACTCGCTGCAAATGGGCAAAGTCCAGAGACGCCATTGTCACTCGCTGTGACATGACAAATCCCAGGTACGCAATCGTCACTCGCTGGAACAGTGCGAACCCTCAATGACGTGCCCAGGGTTTTGTCGAGCTGGGGTCCATTGCATAATTTTTATAAGTTTTTTTTTCTTTATTATTGTGTTCTAAAATTAAATTATCACTGTATATTCTCAGGGAACGGTAGACTTTTAGAAGTCCGACGTTTAAGTAATGATTTTGCTTAAGAAAAGAAAATTTAACATTTGATTTTTTATAAAAAAATTGCTATTCCTTTTAGAAGGGAAACTCTTTCACTGAGGGGGCAACAATTTTCGCGCGTTACGAAAATTCCGTTCCCATGAGGGGAATAGTTAGATACGTCTTGGGGGGAACCGGCAGTGGAGAGTGCGTCAGCGGCGACGCCACTCCAACGCATGCACTAGCGGTCGAACTTGGTGGACGGCAAGGTGTGAGGAGAGATAGGTACGTAGCAGTTACTGAATTCTCGTAACTCTCCTTTTGTTTGTTACCCCTCAGTTTTCGCAATGACTAACGATTGACGCTACCATATATATATATATTTTTTTAATTTGATATCATACCCGTAATCTTTATTATTCTCAATTATTATCTCTTGTTCAACAAATAAATACAAATTATTTATCCATATTTATACCTAAGCAAGAAGTTTCACTTCTGTTGTGCGGTGACTCCACGCACACACATTTTTTTTAAAATTGTTTGATTAATTAGTTTTAAAAAGTCACAAATATATATTAATGTTATTTAATACATGAGCACACATTTAAAGTTTGAATGAAATAAATGCTGATAATTAACAAAACAGCATCCTACTTTGGCAATACAATTCCTACTGCTTCTGTGGTGAGGCGTGTTGGGCTGGGTGTGGGGAAGGAAACACGTCATAGCAGCCCACTAAGGATTACAATAGTCTCTCCAAATTGATCTTCTGAAACCTTAGGTTTGTTTGACTCGAGGTCTCTCGTGCTCCTCGGGAGTTGAAAGAGTTGGGAGCAAGTTGACCTGAGGGCAATACACGAATATAATACACGAAGAAAACGCTATTTGTTGTAAAACAATGATGGCGGAAAATATAGCAGACATCGTGAGAAATTTGTTTGGGAATGAAGATTTATCTGAAGATGAAGCTGCTATTGATTTACCATATATTGGACTACAAATTATGAGAGAGCTTGATGAAGGTAAAAAATATAAATATTGCTTTTTGACGTTAAACCGCCTGTGATATGCATAAGCTAACCTGTACTAGGAAACGATTGCAAATCTTGTGATTGTTAAATGTTAATGTTTTTCCGCTTCAATGTCGTCATCTATTAAAATATTACCGTCATCACCAAATGTAGCTTGATAACATATTGAATCCATCGTCAAAGTCGCGCCAAAACAACCAGCAGACGACTTGCCCTCGCAACTCTTCCTCGAGAGGAGGAGCATCGAGAGCATGACCTGAGTGACCTGAGAGCAACTTGCCCCCGCGAGTAAAACGACCATCCGCCATACTTCTTCCGGAAAAGGGCGCCCAGAGTGTTGACAGGTCAAAAAGAGACCTCGAGTCAAACAAACCTCTTGTGTCGTCAAGTTGCTATGGAGTTCTTGTTGCGTGTTCACTGATGTTTCGAGGGGTCGAGACCCCACGAACCTCCCCTCCCCCCTCCGGGAGCCAGGCGGTCACCCGGGGCTGGAGTTGCGCAGCTGGGGCCGGGCTGGCGGCACATCTGCCGTCGCCTCTTCGGGCGCGCATTGCGACGACGCGGCGCAAGCGCCGGTAGAAAGCGACACGCGACGCTGGATTCCGCAACGACCGGCGATCTCCATTTGCGTCCGTGGCCGCTCCACGGCGGCGCGCAATCAGCTGTCCAACTGGCGAGCTCTTGGTACGAACACCTCTCCCGGCGGACGGCGTTCAGCAGGTGTCATTTCGTAAATGCGTGGATCAAAAAGATCTGACCACGTTAATTTTGACAAGATGGACAGTATTTTGACCCAATTCCTTGTCGAAAATCAGGTCCAAAGCCGAGGTTTAGTATTTTTTTCTTCATGTCTTTTTCGCTTTAATTGGAGCCGTTTCAATTATATTGTTTAAAAATCTCGCTCTGCAAATCGAATGAATAGTCGACGTAGCTGCTCCGGAAACTAATTCTTGCGGCGGTTTCGGTAACTACGCGTGATTCGCGTCGAGAACTTTAATTGAAAACAAAATTGCGTATATTTATCACTCTCGCCATTGTTTTCAAGAACTCTGCGTTAAATTGTCCATGTCTGAGTTACGTAGTATAAGTGTGTTTGCAAACTGAGTGTTGCATCTCGGAAGGAAAAACAAGAAGGATATTTTTGATCAACGAACGAATGTGTCCAAGAAAAAAAAATTATCAACAAAGTCAAAGTCAGACAAAAAACCAAAACTGTAACCCGGACATTGCACATGCTCTCCTGTAACTCGCTTCCACTCAGGACTGGTGAGTAGCTTCCTCGTGCAGATCGGCAACTGAAAACATAAACTTGATGTAAGCTTTTGGACATACGTCATTTATAAGCACATGCATGTATGTAGAAGAAAACTACAAAAAACAGACATACATGTGCTTAGCAATGGCGTATGTCCGAAAGCTTACATCAAGCCATGCACTCCCATTGCACAGATCTTTCAAAGATAATGAAAACATAAAATTAATATTTATACTTATCAGCATGAGCTTAGTTACAACTGCTATGACTGGTCACAAATAATTGCTGCCTGTTATAATCTTTACGCATTAACAAACACAAGTTACTTTGCACCCTTGCAAAGATTATTAAAGATACACAATACACGTCTCTGCAACAGGATGTTTCGATGTTCAGATTAAAACTGAGGAAAATATTTAACTAGAGAAGTGCTTCAAATAAAATACTAAATTATTCTGCTTCACGAAAAATTTATTTAAAAACTTTTCAAATTAGTTATTTCAAAGGTACTTAAAGGTCTCCGTATCACACTCTTAAGCAACGTGTTCGCACTTGATTGTTTACAACTTTGATATTGCTGCCCGGCTAACTCAGCATTTTGCAAACTGGCTGTGTGTTTAGAAGGGCGGCGGTAAAGTATTGCTGCAGGTACTCGGAGCTCCACTGTCGCCACACTCGCCTGAAGTCACGCACCGACCTCTACCACGGCGCGGTGCACCAAGTCGTCGCCGCTGATGCACTCGCCGGCCAGCGCCCGCCCTGACTTCCTGACTTCCTGACTTCCTGACTTCCTGACTTCCTGACTTCCTGACTTCCTGACTTCGATGACAACTCCGGAGGACCGCGAAGCCCTGGCTGATGACCTCCACTCGTGACTCGCGTGTAGTTGATCCGACCGCGCAGGGCCGGCGCGTCCATATAGGCGAACCAGGCAACCGCCTAGGGCGCCAAGTGGCTGGGGGCGGCGCAGCACGACACACAACAGCTCATATAATATGTTTAACGATTATTGAAACTAGATGAAAATGGATGATTGTAACAGTTTGGAATGTTTATATTGATATAAGTAATTATTTAAAGTCCACGGTGACCTGTTTATGATTTATAATTAGTAAAAAAGTAAAAAAAAAAAAAAAACACAAGCCTGCTTTCATTTGATTTTTAACAAAATCTTAGGGTTACGTGATGTATTTTGAGGCAAGGAAAATTTTTTTTGGGGTGTCCGGCCGGGGGGGGGGGGATTAAGGTTTTTCGCCTAGGGCGCCAATTTACCTTGCACCGGCCCTGCCGACAGCTTTCCTTGAAACGCTAGCAACGTTTAGCTGACAAACAGACCTTCAGTTCCGGCTTCTACTTCGCACTGCAGCGACCTGGCGATGGCTTCGACGCGACTTGTCGGGTCCTTGTTTCTGGCTCGGTTAGGCCAGCTCTCGTCCCGAATATTCCGAGGTTAATAATCCACTGGTACTTGGATCACTCTTGCACGCCGCGCCTGAGATCTCACCTCGTCCATCCAACCCGCTCGTTGCTTACTCGCCCAGCGAGTGAAATGTGTAAACCTTCGGGTGTTCTTTAGTTATAAATCCTGCGTATTCCACCGAGCGAGTTTCCAGGTTCTACTCGCTCGGCGAGTGGTCTATTACAGCGAGTGTGTGGTCTTCTTCTCTCTCGACGAGCTGCCTTGTCGTGAGACCATCTCTGGCTGCTTCTACTCGTCAGGGACCGAGTCCGGCTGAGCGCTCGCCGCGGCAGAGGCTGAGTCGGACCGGAGCTACACTCGGACAACACGCCGACCTCCAGGCGAAGTCACGGCGGCAGCGGGTAGTCGTTGAAGCTGGCAGTCGACGGCTGGGGTGCTGGAAGTGACTGTACCCCCCTGGCCCCTACCCGGCTGAGCCTAACGAACTTCGGCTTCCAGAACAGGCGAGAACAATAATTCCGGAGTCTCGCTCGCACGTGATCGTCTCTTTCCGGCATCGAGGACTGACGCGGAGCTGCGCAGTGAAGCCTGACCGCCCAGGAGAGAGAAGAAAAACAAAAAAAAAAATGGTTGTGTGTAAATTCGGTTTACGGACGATAGTTTAACGTGACGTCATAACAAAACATTGATGAAATGATTGCATACTTTTATGAATAAAATTGAATCATTTTTATTGAATTATCACTATTTTGTATGGATACACAGAATGAGTGAAATGAAATCTACAATTTAATTGATAAATATACTTTTATTTGAACTCATTAATTCAAACATGTTTATTACTTTAACGAAGAGATTATTTTAACTACAACTTTTATACATTTTAGCTATTTAACTTCTTCCAATCTGTGTTATTCTGTTCAGGATAGGACGATGATAGGAAAAGTAGGAAACGAATGGGAGTGTTTCAAGTTTAATGTGCCTCGAAAAAGTCAAATCGATGGTTGTTCCAATCGAGTGGAAGAGAGATAGATGCGGCGCAAGCGTACAATGAGCGTAACGGGACACAGCATAACGGGACAATGTGCGTAACGGGACACTTTTTCGTGCGTGCAGCCCGCGTTCATCGATTTATTAGACATCACGTAAAAAAAAAAAAAAAAACAGAAAATGCCGTGTTTGGCGGGTAGTCTGCTTACAGGCGGCATGCACGTTCAAGTCCAGGAGGAAAATAAGTGTGTTACGGGACAAAAAAAAAACCTGCTATATGAGAACGCTTGAATTTGCTCGTTACACATCTCTTGCAATTACTGAAAGTCTGGTTCACTTTTTTTTTTTAATTATTTCCCTTTGTACATAACCTTAATATCACAATTCAGGAAATATAACTCTCACGAAAGCAAGCTTCTGCGTGTGCTACTAGTCAATGCTACGTGCCATATTTTAACTATGTTAAAAAATATAATGAAAAATGAAATATGAAAAAAGTACAAGAAATGAAAAAAATAATACAAAACAAACAAAATTATATCGAACTATTTTAAATGCATTTTTTCAAAGAACAAATAATATTTAGGGTGATGAAGTATTTCATTGATTCAATAAACATTAAATTTATAATCACGATTCAAATAATAATTAATCTACATTTGCAACCAGTGAAAAACAAAACCTTACTCAAACTTTCAGAAATCTCATCCTGAGTTAAATATATACGTCCAACGATTAATATTTTTTTAAATTTTAAAATTAATTAAAATTTTTATTTTTTCAGCAAGAATAACTACAATTAATTTTTGGTAGCAAAAATTGTAAAGATCTCCGAGAAATGGTTGTATGAAGTAGAAGAATAGGTAAATTTACATTCTTTTTATTCCTTGTAGGATAAGTGAGTGTCAAATAATATAATTGTTTTTAAGTTTATACTAGTTATTAAAACTCCAATTTAAATTGAAACTTATTTGGGTGCGATGAGAATAAAATTTTAATGCAACGTTTTCGAGATACATATTTGTGAAACCTTTCTGACGCGAAAATGACACATAATAAGTTCTTAGCCAAAGAGATATAAAGAGAGCACTATGCTATGCACGTTGTTCTCTTTGTGCGATGATTCGTCCCCCATAAAAAAAAAGAACCGAGAGAGATATATGAAAGAAAGAATAATACAGTATGTGCGCATGCGCCAGAAAATAGCTATAGGTATCCAATCAGTCAGCTGTGAGTGCCTTGCTACCAGTGCTACCTTGTTCAACCAGCAGCATAGAGAGCGCTGTTGAGACAGTCCCTACATTTCCCGCATAGATAAAGCTACCTTTTATGAATTTCATATCTCGTTCAGAGATTTGGCGTGTTCCAAATGGCAAAATTGTTTGAAGAAACATTAACACTCACAGATTTTTTTAAATTGTGTGTGTATTTCAACAGTGAGTAATATTTATTTTTAATTAATCATTAGATTGATCAATAATTATTATATCCTGAATACTTATATTATAAGTAATTATTTTATTAATTCATGTTTACTAATTATTTTTTTACACCACCAGTTACTAGCATACAGTCACAGAGGTGCTGCTCGTCTTGGCACAGAATATGATAAAATACCACTTTTTTGGGTGGTGATTTTAATTTGAATTTTGCATCATGTGTCGATACCATTAATTAACTTTATGTCTGAAAAATTTAACTTAAATATGAATAATGATCCTGAGATTTCAACAACAGCATCTGGAACTACAATAAATTCTGTTTGTAGAAGAAATTTAGAAATGTATGGAGTAAAAAACGTACGTTTCATATTTTAGTTACCATAAAGCTATAATATCAACATTAGTGTAAATATCGAGGAAATAAATTCCAAAATTTAACTGATATCTTGTATATAATGTTTGCATTTTGATACTTTAAATACTTTTCTTAAATGCTATTAATACTATAATTATTTTAGAAAATTGTCTTCTCTCTCTCTCTCTCTCTCTCTCTCTCTCTGCCGTTTTACCCCTTACGATATATGTACTTACGAGTCGAGGTTTGAAATGCCATATAAATTTTACTCTTTCGCGTGTACTGAGATAATCTGCGATGCTGATCAGTGGCGGATACAGTGATATTCACACTAGGACTAAAATAATGAGATGAAAATGCAATGATCCAACATGGCGACCGTAGTAAACTGATACTAAAAAAACTGTGACTGGCCCCATTGCTTTTGGAGTAATGAACCCCGTAGTTCGTGTTTGCGTGCCCGCCCCGAGCTGGAGCCTAGAGTAGTGATCAGGTAGACAGCACCACCCAGCTGCGCAGTAGGAGGGCCGGGTTCAGGGGGGTGACAGTAGATAGGACGAACTGAATCCTTAAAAATTGGATCGTACCATGTTTCACCAACATCGGGAAAAATAGATTACAAGTTTTGATCTCTTTAGTTTATTACATGTCCAGTTGTTATTTATTTGTGTTAATCCAAGTTGCTGTTACAGTACTAGAAATTACTTCTATTCTAATTATAAATAGTTTTAAATTAATTTAAGTTAATTTTAGTGAAAGTAGGCCTATACTGCATTTGGCTGTAATTTTTATCGTTGTCAAGTTGCAAACAAATGGTATGATCGCAAGGGTTTTGTTTACAAATTTAAGCGAACGATCATTTCTATGGGAGTGGCGCCTCTCCCTTTACTTACTCTATGGCCGGGTTGATGGAATCTCGCGTCACTTCGCCGAGTGAAGCGACGTCAAGGGGCAGGAGGAAGAGGAGGCCGCGCAGATGGCCGAGGCAGATAGCAGCGATGCGACGAACGAAGGAATGCTTCCGCCTCCCGGGAGAGCGCGCCGCCGATATGCAGTTCTCTGTATCGGCACGGAGCACACACGCGCTGGCAGTTTTTATACGCTGCGCACATTTCCTTTCGCTGCTCTGATGGTAGAAACTGGGGGGGAAGCAATATTTCACAGACGAGAGAGCCAAACTCCCGATCGTGCATCTTCGGTTTTTTTTATTCATTGTAAATAAATATACAACTCATGATAACTAATGTTCAATTAGATTAGGATAGCTACATTATAAATACTTTGAAACATTGTGGACGGTTGATTTGGTTAGGATAGCTACATCAAATATACTGTGAAATCATGTAAACGGTTTCCCCCAAATAAATACACCTGTTGTGGTACGGAAAAAAAAAAAGCGAGCATGAACTTCGGGGAACTTCGGGTGTGGCTCTCTCGTCTGTGAAATGAAGGCTTCCCGAGACTGGGCGGTGTTAAGTAGACTACACTTTATAAATAAAAAATAAAGCATACTGTATTAATCTTTACATACATGTTGTTCGTGATAAGTTTCTTAAATATCAATTAATTATAACTGAAGGCGTGATTCATTATCATAAAACCAAAGTTAAACCCCTTTTCAACCCTTCTGCGATAATTTTTTTGAACAAAATAAAACCAACACGTGACTCCTATGGGTCATTTTCTCGCCTTCATCTTAATTAGCTTTGGAGATACGATTCTGTATTGGTTGCCTACATTGTGTTAGAGGTGGGTCGAAAAGTATCAACCTGATACTTAGTCACTGATACGCGCCTGTATCAGGAACGGCAATCGAGTACACTTGAAAAGTATCAGAGACTTTAGTATCAGTTCAGAAATCACCCGGAACAACACCACGGCCAATGAGCGCAGTACCCTATCGCAGATGACGGTCACTTGGGCGGAGCTTGTGAAAGGGGAGGGAGCAGGAACGACGAATAAGGGATAAAGAAGGGAAAGAATGTAGGGGAGGAAGCGCAGGGGAAGGCGTTGAAGCCTTGAAGGAGAGGCGCAAAGCGATATTGTTACAAGCAGGGCTGCCACTCATGGGTTTTTCCACCCAGATCTGGGTTTTTCCAATGGTGTTTGGGTTTCTGGGTTTTTAAATAATGAATTCCAACAATTCTAGGTTTTTTATAATGTTAATTATTTTTATACCTAAAACAATAATGAAGGTAGTAGCTACTGTATCTGTTGCAATATCTGTTTGATAAATGCAAACAAGTCTATGTGTTTCACACACAAAAATACATATAAACACAAAACTAGTTTTCAAGAAGCTAAGTCGAATATTAAATTAGACACATTCTTCAAAGAGGCTTGCAGAACACAAAACCAATGCAACAATTAACCTTCAAACCAATCTTGTAGAATCAGACTCTGAATAAAGACTAACGTACATGATGCAGTTTTATAAAAACATTTACCGGTTTAAAGAATGCAGTGATGGTGTTTGTTTTGTCATGTATATATTTGTAGGTTTTTTTATGATATGTGCTGGTCCAAGAATTACTTATACAGCCATTTTGCTGCAGTGTAATTTTCTTGTATTGGTTGTATTTAACCGTTTTCAGTCTTGTAAGGTAATTAATTGTTTTATATTAAAACCAGTTATGTTTATATTTTTGAATTAGTACGCAAACATTTTCAACGATAGCATTTTAGACGCATCTGGGTTTTTTACCCATGTGTCTGGGTTTTTTTTTTAGGTTATCTAGGTTTTTCATGAATATCAGAGTGGCAGCCCTGGTTACAAGTCGTTTTGTTTATTGTCCTACTTCACAGTACGCTCAGTGCGCAGTGCGTGCACCGTCTCGTTCAATAATAAAACTAATGAAATTTTAATATTAAAAAGTACATTAATACAAGATATAATATCTATATTTGTGCACCTAACAGCTATGAAAATGCAAATAAATTCTCAATTGACACTAGTAACAGATGTAATCAACATATGGACTTTCTTTTTTCGAAAACAATTAGTAACTAGTGTTTTTATACATTAAAAATTCACGATTTTATCAAAAATAAAAAATAAAAAAACAGATAGGTACATTAGTGAGCATACTATATCAATGTTTACGTTTCAAATGTTTCTTCAGATTAGTCGATGATTTATAACTCAGTTTTTGTTTACACAAATTACAATTAGCAAACTCATTATTTTCCGTGAAAAAATTCCACACAAATGAAGTCTTTTTCGTACACTTATCCATTCCTTATTTCACTATAAAAATACTAACTACAAAGCATGACAGCCCGCAACATGGTGATACACGGCCAGGACGAACTGCAGTGAATGTTGAACTGATTGATACTGGTTGTATCAGGTGGGCATGAGAGTATCAGAGGTAGAGAATTACCAGGCGTGATAAATAATGTATCAGATTCTCCTTCCGGTCGCACGGTCTGCGTACGCGGAGCTTTGTTGCCTCCTGGGACCGTCTGATACAGAAGTATCAGAGACTTGTAACATGGTACAATGCTGTATCAGTATCAGGTTGGGACAGATACCGAAAATTGCTGTAACAACCCACCTCTACATTGTGTATAGTTGTAAATGTCTAGGAACAGTTGTTTCGGCTGGGTGTTGGCACGTGGAACCCTTATTACAACACTTTAGGAGCGTTATTTTTTAAAAATCCTTCTTTAGTGAGATGACTACTACCTAATAAATTTTCCCTTAGAATTTCATGTTTCTCGGACCCTCGGTCGAATTGTGGAGTTGATATGTCTCCGAGTCAGTTTTTCTTTTTATCCTACTAATATTATAAACGCGAAAGTTTGTAAGTATGGATGGATGTTTGTTACTCTTTCACGTAAAAACTATTGAAAGGATTTGAATGAAATTTGGCCTACAGCTAGCTTATAATCTGGATTAACACATGGACCCCATATTAATATGAAATTCCATCCCGAAGAGAGTGAAAAAGTAATAATTTCATTTTATAACAGAAAAAATCATAGGTCATAGACATACAAATAGTGAGTGAGAGTCATTTCTCTATGTCTGACACACGATAATACACATAGTAAGGTCTGGCAAATTAATATTTTTCTCCTTGGTGAGACCAGCCCGCTTAGTGGAGCTCGCAACGGCTAGAAAAATAAAGGCGCTAATAACAGTTTTGTTCTTAACTTCGTCAACAGATAGAGTTGCCTTGTATTTTAAACGCACCATCGTTTGATGTGTTTGTCATGTCTTTAATTTTCGTTTGTTTGTGCCGTATGCGTTCCCATACCATTCATCCGATTGCGATGAAATTTTGGTGATTTGTTATGCGCATGCCCATGAAGGTTACTGAGACGGTAAAACTATTTTGCAATAGTTGGAGCATGAATCGTTTCAAAAAATGTGTTTATTTCATATTATATAGCGGCACTTCGTCTGTTTTTGTTGTGTAAGTGCGCACGCATGACACAATTTATTTAAAGATGAAAGAGTGACAGATATATATATATATATATATATATATATATATATATATATAGAGAGAGAGAGAGAGAGAGAGAGAAAGCGAGATAGAGATGGAGAGATAAGTTGATATAGAGCGAGGTATAGAGAATGAAATGGGTTGGATAAAGAGATATATCTATATATGTATAGAGCTATATAGATACTTATATATAGAAGATATAGAGATAGTGGTAAGTAGGGGATGACGGAGAAAGTTGACGAGCGGGGCAAGATGAAGAAAGACTTAGTTCCATGTCAAGTTACTAGATAGCACCACCTTACAGACACTACTAGCGCTCCACTATGGTGGGCACTAAAGAATCGCACAGTGAAGCCGCTGCCACCATTTAGTTGTTTGTTAGATGATGTTCGTACATTTGGTCTGACGTATTGTAATTTTCAAGAACTTCGAAGTAATATCTCATGGACAAACAGGTAAGATATTTGGTTATTCAATGCCACACATTATTACCTTAGACAATATACTTTTCTTAAACACTATATATTGTTAACCTTTTATTTTTTTTCTAGCGAAAAAATCAAATATAATAATATTGCTGATCGGGGCAAGTTAACTGGGGCAAGCTTCCCCAACATTAAAAATTTTAATTTTTTTATAATAAATATTATAATCTGCCTTCTGCAATAATTTTATAATTTCTGGAAAATTATATTTCAGATATGGTGAGAAATTATAAAAAAAAAGTCCTCTAGAGGAGAATGGGACAAAAATTATATGGCTGCGGCTTTGTTAGATGTTAAAGAGGGAAGAATGAGTTGCTTGTGTGCAGCAAATGCTTATCACATTCCTGAAGCAACACTGTGTTGCCGTTTGAAGAAAAACGATGATGTTAGAATAGGGTTATTTTTTATTTAAAACATATATCTGTGTGTGCGTTGGTGTGTCTGTGAATGCATGTCTTTGTGTCTTAATTGTTCATGCCCTACAGGCTTTCATTAAACAAAAATTCTAATTAAAAAGTATTTAGCATACCTAATTGTATTTTTTCTAGGAAATGCCTATTCATGGTGGAAGATGTCGAGGAGTTTTCACTGAAGAGCAGCTAGAAGTTTTAAGGAACTACTTGACAGCAATGGATAACATGTTTTTTGGGATGACAAAGCAGCAATGTAGAAGACTTGTGTTTGATTTTGCAGAATATAGTGGAATTTCGCATCCATTCAATGTGGAGACCAGGATGGCAGGTGAGGATTGGTTGGCTAGTTTTATGAAAAAATATAAGTTGTTTTCGGAGACCAGAGGCAACATCCATTGCCAGAGCAATGGGCTTTAGCAAGCCAAATGTTGACAAGTTTTCCTTAATTTTGAAAGAAGTGCGGGAAAAACATAGATTTACAGCTTCTGCCATTTACAATGCAGATGAATCTGCACTTTCCACTGTACCTAATAGGCTACCAAAGGTTATTTCACCCACAAGAAGGAAGAGAGTTTCCAAGATCGTTTCGATAGAGAGAGGAAGAAATGTTACTATTATTTATTGCATTAATGCTTGCGGATATAACCTGCCCCCTTTTTTGGTTTTCGCAAGAAAACGGATGCGACCTGAACTTGTGGAAAGAGCCCCTCCGGGAACCGTTGGGCATTGCAGCGATAATGGTTGGAGCAATGGAAAAATATTTGTTTTGTTTTTGAAACATTTCAAACTACATGTGAAACCAACCAGTGAATTTCGTGTCCTGTTGCTTGTTGACAACCATAAAACACACATAACACTGGAGGCTATAAACTATTGCCGGGAAAATCATATCGTTATGGTCGGATTTCCACCCCACACTACCCATCGTCTTCAACCACTGGATGTTTCCTTTTTTGGGCCATTAAAAACCTATTACAGTCAAGCTTGTGAAAACTTTATGGTCACTAATCCAGGGCAAGCCATAACTGACAAAAAAAAAATTGGTGAGCTACTGAGCACTGCTTATTTAAAAGCAGCTACAGTCGGTAATGCAGTCAATGGGTTCCGAGAATGTGGAATCGAGCCTTTTGATCCCCTTGTGTTTGCCGAGCATGATTTTGCTGCAGCGAACCCCACCGATCATGATCTTGCTATGGAAAAAGCAGTTAATGAACATCAGGCAGAGAAAACTGAAGAACCAGGGCCTTCAAGAAATGCTACTTCCATTTAGCCAGGACCATTAAGAAATGCTACTCCCATTGAGCCAGGACCTTCAAGAAATGACATTTCCATTGAGCCAGGATCTTCAAGAAATCTTTCTCCGATTGAGCCAGGACATTCAGGATATTTTACACATGTTGAGATATGACCTTCAAGAAATGCTACTCCCATTGAGCCAAGACCTTCAAGAAATGCTACTCCCGGTGAGCCAGGACCTTCAGAAATGCTACTCCTGTTGAGCCAAAACGGTGCCGAAGTGTTTTCGATTTCAAACCATTGCCTAAAGAAAGACCATATTTGAGAAAAAGGATAAGTCATAAGCAATGTGCAAGTGTCATCACAAGCTCACCCATGAAAGCGATGCTGGTTCAGAGAAAAGCTCAGAGGATAGAACAAGAACGTTTGAAGCAACAAAGACAAGAGTCTCGAGATGCCAAAAAACGATCTGTTACTAAGAAACTGATGTTCGATTTTCGAGAAGAATCCAAGAAGCTCCAACTTTCGACAGGCATGACTTCAGCTCAAATATCAGAAGTGCAGTGTCCTGTATGTGATGAGATTTATGTTGACCCTCCATCAGAAGACTGGATCGAGTGTTGCAAATGCCACACATGGTCGCGCAAGGACTGCTCGAACTTTGAAGGAGGAAAATTTGTGTGCGATTATTGTTTATAAAAACACCAACTCTGAATTATTTATGTAAGTTAACTATTAATTGTAATTTTCAACAAACCAAGCCTTTAATAACATGCCATGTATGTAAAAAAGCATGTAACAATGTTAAATTAGTTATTTTACAGTAGTTTGCATTCTAAGAATAAATATGTTTAAACTTGTGTCAAAAATGTCATCTTACCCCGTAGTCAAAGTCATCTTGCCCCAGTAACGGGGCAAGATGGCACATTTGCATTATATTTTTAAAAGGGCAGAATTTTTGAGATAATATAGAAATATAGATTTTTCCATGTAGTTACACCACGGCAAAAGAGTATTCTAATCTTGTCTGGAAAGAAGGAAATCGTATTTCCAAAATTAAAAATTATACAAAATGACGAACTCTTAACATCGCCAACTTGCCCCGTCCTCCCCTATATATGTAGATATAAAGAGATAAATGGAGATAGAGAGATACATAGATGTATATAGATGTAGATAGAGATAAATATTTATATGTATAGAGAGATGGATAGATGATTTGTATGTGTGGAACTACTTCAAACATATTACAAAACAAAACTGAATGAGGCATTGCAATGCAGGCCGAGCATCAGCTAGATAATGGAATCTTTTCAATATTAGTAATCTCTTATTTTTCAGCTTTTTTTCTATATTGCTTTATAAAGTCTAAATTACATACTGACCAGGTAAATAACTATACACTGGCAGGACAACGTCTGTCGGGATCTGAATATGATATAAATTAATTTTCACACTTGACATTCAAATTAAGAAGACAATTACTAACTACATCTGATTTCGAAAAAGGTCCCCTTCACCCTGTGTTCAGCCCGGGCAACGCCGGGAATTGCAGCTAGTATATAATACTAGCGTGTGTACCCGTGCGAATAATCGCAAGGTGATTTTATATTTAATTTATCACATCACGTAATAGAAAGTTACCATCAATCGTGAAAGATATTTTGATAGAATAAATAAATTACATTATGTATGTGGTACATAGTATTGTTGGTAGAAGTAGGTGATAGTAGAAATAGGAGCTCACCTTACATTAGTTATACCTGGTTGTGAAAAAAATGTGGTTTTGTCGTTGTATCTCCGGCTCCATACATCGTAGAGAAATATAATATAAATCAGTTTTTAACTCTAATTATAAGATTTTAAACACAAAAGGTTTCATTAAAATCGGCACAGTAGTTTTTGCGCGATACTCGAATAAAGACAAATATTTAATTATAATATATAAATTCAATAAAAAAAAAATTCAATGATGAAAAAATTATATTGAATAACTGCGTGGTTTTTGCTAGAAAGGGATAAATATATTTGAGTTGTTATTGTATTAATATATAGGTATATAATGGTAATTTAAAAAAATCAAACTGGAATTTGTAATTTAAAAATTTACTCAGTTATCAAATTTTCTTGATATATATATATATATATATATATATATATATATATATCAACGACCGAGTCGTGACAAATGGTAGTGAGGCCGTAAGAGATGCACGCTCACGTATAGCTGATACATGTCCAAGTGGAATTCACACCCAATATGTCGTCCCGTATACCGAAATCAACATCGCCATGGGACTCCAGATTTGTGGCCATGCACCTACAGCCTTAAACAGTGTGATATATCTTAATATATATAAATCTCGTGCCGGGTCGGGCAGCTAGTATATATATATATATTTCATATTGAATTCTAGAGTAAGATATAGTCTGTGTATAATAACTCTTCTCAAATTTGACACCTCTCAAAAGTAGCAGCAGTGGTTTACCTAACCCGTCGACACTGTCTGACAACTTCGTGTGATTATCACTGTTCGTAAGCATACGCCATGTGTTGTTTTTCGAGTTACAGTTGGTACTGCCTCCGGGACGTGAGCCGTCCAACGACTGTCCACCGACCACTCGCAGCACCTGCTCATGGAGCGACCAGCGGCCAGCGGCCACTTCCCGGCGTGGCGTCATCAACCTCGGATAGCGTTTTGTTGAGCCGTGTCTATTTCCCGGGAGTGGGCCTGACCCTGTGGGGCGGGAGTGGGCCTGACCCTTGAGGTGTCAGAGCTGTTGCCGGCTCTAGTATCCGAGACATGATCCAACAGGTTCACGGAATGGGTGCAATGATGCGAATACATAGCCTCTCCGCACCAAGTGGCAATCCTCTGCCTCCACGCGGGCTCCGCTGCTGGGGGCGATGGTGTTGACTAAGCTAGGAAGGATTGCCTCAGTCTGTGGTCATAGCTGGATTTATAACACCTCTCCTGTTTCGCGTATACGGCGTACTCCGTGTCCAGGCCGGTAGGGCTGATGCTAAGAGGGCTGGGTTAAAAAACCAAAAGGGGGAGCAATCCCTTATGATGTTAATGTTAATGTTGAGCGGATTTCATTTACGGTGGGTTGGTGGCATACGCCCGTCATTTCCCATTTACATTGTCACCCGTCAAGAGTCTGTGACGACCTCGACGTCTACGAGACGTTCAACTATGACCGCGGTTCGTCAGACATTCGATTACCTACTCGCGTCGCTGCACTAGCCTATTTGATATTGACGCGGGAAAAAAAAAAAACCTGAATTTGGCACGAACGTTCGAGAAACAGGTCGTTTTCAAAGTTACTGGCGTGGAAAAACCCTGCTACATACTACGTTCCACGTGAAGTCCGCGGCAAGTAGTGCCACTTGTCATTGCACTGAGCCATTATTGGTTGATCAACACGCCGAGAACTTTCGAACCTGGAAGAAAATAATCACAACTTGCAGTTGTTTCACGAAATCAGTCGTCCTGTTTTTTTTTTCTCCTAGCAATCGGGTGTCAGAAAGTGCCTGCTGGATGATCAACCCGCCACACACCCAGTAAAAACGGGCTGCGTAACTTTTAGGCTGTCTCAGTGCGCGCGTTAACACCATGGTTCACGATTTTAGTTAATAAGTGTGTTACGTAGAGATGGGTCGTAAAATCACAGCCTGTGATTTAGTCGCAGATATATATTTAAAAAATCGGCCACAGTCTGTGATTCATCTCACGAAGTATCTAGTGATCAGAGTAGCAATATCATCGGTCGCAGTCTTGTGTGCGAGGTATCTAGCGCTCCAGCCTATGTGGCTAATACAGGAATTCGGAAACTGAGATTGCTACTTTTTCACCAGTGGCAAAGCAGCTTTCAGTAAACTGTGACTATTCTCAAACCACCAATAATACAATAATACTAGCAGCTTTAGATCCCTAGAAACTGTGATAGTTCCTAAACCACCAATAGCAGCGCACAGAGATGTTTCGTAAAATCACAACCTGTTATATCGAAGAATCGTATGAGTAACACTCCAGTCGGTATGGAAACTGCGATCGCTATTATACATTAATGGCAAAGCCGCGTTCATTAAGCTGTGAATGCTTCCAAACTACCAATAGCAATGCAGCTTCGGTTCCCGTGATGCGTGATTGATCCCAAACTATAGCTGCACACATTTTCTTTTATGCTCTTGGATATATATATATATATATATATATATATATATATATATATATATATATATATAAATCGTGAATACATCGAAGAACTAAACTCCAATCGTTGTTGACTGACCGATAGATCGCAGCTTTGTTCCTACCGCAATAAATACAAACTTTTGGTCTATAATAATGACGGTTTTGTATTTATAATTTAAGATTGTAATAATCTTTTCTCAAGTAATTCCTTAGCATTATATAGCTACTAGAAGTGTTTTCGAAAAGAAGGAAAAAGACGCGATATTTCCGACGTCTTATATTAACGTTTTGTCATAATAATGATTTTCTGAGCACAATTTGCATTTTATTTTTGGAGTTAACATTATTAAAACATATTATATTATGGATTTACAACAGTAATTTTCTAAAATACATACAGCATACTAATGCAATATTTACCTAACTTTCTTCGTTTTATTATTTTTGTAGCAAACTTTATTTTAGCAGCATATTTTGATTACGTTAGTTACTGTCAATTCACTAAATATTATCTTTATGAATATATTTTTTGAAAAACCAATTTTAAAGTTATGTCATTAGTATTTGAGTTTGCTCAATTATTACTTTTACCATTAGAACAGACAAGAAGTGCTTGGACTGTGATCGTATCACAAATAAAAATCACATACGTATATTCAAAAGGAGCAATCATAGTTTAGACTGTCGAAAAATATCGGTTTGTATCATCTTGAGCTGTTACGTTATCAAAATTTGAGCGAAAAGTTATAGGTAGATATATCAGAGTACATACGTACCTTAAAGAGAAAAGTTCAACCTATTTTATGCGATATCTTTGGACGCAATACAATTTTTACAAAATTTAATAAAAATGTTTGAAATCAGTTTTTAAACATTTATTTCCTTCCGTACTAACAAGTATCTTCGTGCAATTAAAGTAAACAAGTACGTTCAGTAATTTCACCACCGACATGTCTGGTTAAACTTAAGATTACTTTGATAGTTTATTTTAAATTAAAATATTTAATATGTGATACGAAATTTACTAGTAAAATTATTGTTCTTAAGATGTTTTGATTTATATATTTTGATAATTGTGTATCTTACCTAAGGATTAATGTCATCTCTTGACTTTGTTGTGACAAAAATTTAAATCAGAGCAATAGACGCGCTGAATAAAAAAGACGTTTCCTCGTATACTACAACGTTAACGGATAGTTGTCATAAGGCCTACAGAGCGCAATGCAATGCTCGTTGGTCGCGTGGCTCGCCGGCGCGCGCGAGTGCAGCGGTGCGATGTTGTCGATATTTTGCTGTTTGAAATCGCTCTAAGTGGCGACACAGTCAGTGCGTGCAATTTGTTCGATTTTTCGCGACGGGCAAAATAAAACGTTTTTACAGCAGTCGTAAGCTAAATAAAATAAAACTTTTGTCAAAGTATTTATATTGGAGAAGACAGAAAACGAATTACATTTCTGCAAATTTTTCGATAGCAGAAAAAGCTTCAATAATAGCCTTTTCCATGTCGGATTTATCCCAACCCGGTCGGTCTGCCTTTCTAGAATAGTTGCGAGCAGTGGCGTCTCGTCAGGGCAAGCAAGGCAAGCAGTGCTTGCCCAGGCAGTTTCCAGACATTGTATTTTTTAAATAAATATTTTATTCAGAATAGTATTTTACTTTGGCTCGTGCAGTTAGGTGTATGTATTTTTTACACTATCTTCTTGGGACCCAGTACTGTGCGCTGTGCGCTATAAAAAAAGAACTCGTTGACACAAAAACATGCTGTTTTAGAAGCGTTGCTAGGTTTAGAAGCGCTGGTAGGATCGCTTTCAGCAGGAAGGCTGCCGCAGTAGTTTCCTTTCGGAAGGGGGGTGGCATGGTACAAAGGTTCAGGGAGGGGATTGGCTGGAAAAATACGTGGTAGAAGCTACGAAGGTAACGCTTTCTTGCCGAACTGGAGCGAACATGGCCGAAGCAGACGGTGGAATTCTTCCGCCGACTGCTTCGGCTATGTCCGGTACAGTTCGGCACGGCAGGTGGCGATGTCGCGTTTCAGTCGGCGGTCGTCTCTCGGGGCGCGCGCATCTCTCCCGCGGGCTGTTGGCTGGCAGTGCGTGGGGGATTTGTGGGCGTACGATGATACTACACTCCCACTTAGTATATAAGTAATGTAGAGTAGGTATTTTACTATCAGAATAATGTAAGTCAATCATTATTTTACAAAAATAATGTATTTAAAAAAATTGTCAATTTTTCTACCTGTGGAATAGTCAATGTTCAGTTAAGAAAACTACTTAAATAGCACCATTTTGTACCTTGAAATCCATATTTTCCCGGCGGAGGGCCCCCAGACCCCCCCCCCCAACCTCATCATGTTTTGGTGTGAACGGAGTTATTGCTTCCCCTCATGTAAACCTCACGCCTCGCCACTGGTTGCGAGGCATGTTGTTCTATCAGGAAAAAAAAAAAAGGTCGCTGATTGGTCCACGTGACCCTCTGACGTCATGCGTCAAGTGGGCGAAGGTCCGAACCTACCTGGTCCGAAGACATTCGTCAATTTGAACTTTTTGTCCCAACCAGTGTACTTCGGACACAGAAAAAGAACAGAACACTCGCGATATTTGAATTTCCGGTTCCCGTTTGAAAACGTGGTGTTTGTTTTTGTTATTGAAGGAAATGGAAGGTGTTGTAAGTCAAGAAGATCAATTTTGCCTTACTGAATAAATATATAATATTGAATTCCCACAACTTTCATAAGTTCAATCTTAAACTACAAAGCATCAAAACAATAAACAAAAACATTTGGTTTGGCACATTTACTGCGCTCTGGTGACAACTTTAGAACTCAATACATTCGGACATCGGACATCGCAATTGTGGACAGGGCAGTTTTCGATGAGACAATGTGACGTCACTCACATTCGGATAAGAACAAGGACCACGCACAGGTTCGGACTATTGTAGACGGGCTCTAACGTGGACCAATCAGCGACGAGTGTCGTTCGGACACAGTTTAGGACATTGCTATTGTAGACGGGCCTTCAATATGAAGTCACTCACATTCGGATAAGGACACGGACCACGCACAGAATAGGACTATTGTAGACGGGCTCTAATGGCCCGTCTACAATAGCAATGTCCTAAACTGTGTCCGAAGGACACTCGACACTCGTCGCTGATTGGTCCACGTGACCCACTGAGTTCATAATAGAATGTGAACACATTTTTTCAATATCAGTTTATGGACAATGCAACTACTTTTCAGCTACCTATTGATTTAAAAAAGAAAAGGAGATTGGATAAGCCTCAATGAACTGGCAAGTCATTTCACTTTTCCTACAAGGTTGGCAAAACCTACAGCTCTAAATACTACCAGAACCATGGCATTACAATATACTAGGAGATTAAATTGCTGTGACAGATTGGTAACCTACCTCACCATTGCCGTATTAAAAAACCCAAAACGTTGCGGAAATGTTGCTTGACCATGCATGAATCATGATTTCTGTTGTTAGTCACTTCTATTATATACATGCAGTACTTTAAAACTTTTTCCACAATTTGCCCAATATTTTGGGCATCCTGCAGCCCATCAGTTGGACAAATAGCTGTATCCAAGTGACAATTGATGCACCATGGCAACACCCTTCCCAAAACAGCACCACCCAATTTTTTTTTCATGGCTCCACGAAGATCCATTAGCTTTTGAAACACAGTTCAAGCAGGGAATATTATCGCTAATGGTCCTCCTCAAGCAGTCATCCATCAAGTAATTATTGCATTGACAGAAGCCATCACCTCCATCTGTCAATCACGTTAACTGCAGTGAAATAGATGTCCCGAAAAATTCAGTCTGTCCGTCCAATGTTTGCCTCTCTCTTTAACTTTCGACGGACGGACAAAATTACTACCTCCAAACGGTTTTCAAGGAACTATCTTTATTAAATTTCAAGTTTGATGTTTGAAATAAAATAAATCCCCTTTCAGCATTTACTACAGGCACAGGTAACTTTCGAAGTAACTCTTTTAACTGGGAAGTTTTGACTACCTTTAGAACATTTTCTCATAATCTATGTGGTGAAATATTTCAAATGATTTTAATTTAATGAATCCAGCATTCAAAAAATTTAAATTTTTTTATACTATGCCTATTAAGGTAGTTATGACTATTTTACCTTCAAACACAAGATTTCATCCCTTGCACTATAAAGTGGCCATATAAAAATTATTTTGGACCAACATTTAAGATAATGTTTAGAACGTTTACAATTATCTTTTTTTTTTATTTGTGTGTCTAATAAGGGAGTTACAAAATTTTTTGTCCTCCACCTGTTTTTTTCCACCTTGCCATTATAGTTGGTCATATAGAAAAATTATTTTGACAAAAGTTTTTGCTATTACCCTAACAAGATATAATAATTTGCTATGGATGTGGTGTTTTTAATATTACAGTAGGTAGTTAAAAAGTGATTTTCCTGTTTCTCAAAAAACTCACATGAGATTTTTTCTGATAAAAATAGGTCCCAAATTATACCCTTTAAATACAAAGACAAAAAGACTAGTGTCCAAAGATCTTGCCAGAAGTATCTTTCAAGGAAAACAACTTCCCATCGGAGGAGGAGGGGGTAAGAAAGAAAGAAAAAAAAAAAGATGCAGAGTCTTACTCCAACACAAAACTTCTAAACATAACAATAGCAAATACATAATACTAGAATCCAATAAATATACAAACTAAAATTTTAGTGTCAAAACCTGGTTATTCAAGTATTAATTTTTATGTATCATAATAAACTATTACAGAATCATTATTTTTGGAATAGCCAATATTGTAAGTATATGTAAACATGTAGAATTTAGTTTTAATTTAAACTTCTAAGTAAATTGAACAGTTTTATTTTTACATACAAGAATGAAAGGCAATTGTGCTGAAAACAGTGTTGAGTATTAATACAGTGGAAATGAATCAACAGCAATAAATCATTAACTGAAATTCCTTCTGACCACTAAAGCTACAGTTTTACTGTATTCAAGATTTTTATATTCTCATTTATTTTAATTATTTATTTACTCCCCATGATTTTAACTATGACCTACTACATATCTAAAACCCATTTTCTTTTGCCCTATGCAATACTTGTACAATATAAAATTCTTTTAGACAAACAAAAAAAAAGTGTTACAGTATATGTACACTTTCTAAGCATTATCTCTTCACACTTACTGCTGACATACAGTATGTATATTGTTAATTTAGCTAGCCCTTTTACACACTTATTTTACAGCCTGTAATATGTAGCTGATGAATTACTTCAAACATAGCATTAAGAAATTAAAATAAGTGAAATAAAATAAAGTCTTTGGTTTTGCATATGATTTTCAAGTAAAATCAGCCTTGAATTATTATTTCCCTTAGCTAAATCAAACTGAAAAAACAGTGAGTAAAGACATTACTGTAGGATGATATGAAATATGCTATAATTTAATGCTTTCTTGATTCTTGTGGCCAGCTTCGATATTGCCAAAAGACTAAAGAAACGTTAATGGCAGCTCCCTCAGGAAATAAGTTTTATTTGTTAATTTTGTTAAATAAGTTTATTGCTTGGTTCTAAATTTTAAGTAACTATTAGTTTATTTTAGTAAATTGATTTTAGTTAATTTGTTTGGCACGTAAGCACCGATAGAAATAACTGTCTAGTTATTTTTTAGGTAAAGTTGCCAGCCTGGGTTTTATTACATTAGGTTTTTAATCCATAATGTTTAAATTATTTTAAGATATTTTGTTGATTTTACTGTAACGTATATTTTACTTGAGGCCTAAAATACATGAACAAGTATGAACTATAAAATACATTAACGAACTTGCACGCCAATAAAAACTGTTTGCACATCTCTGCCACCAGGCGTGGTAGGAGAGGGGCGTTATGATTGACGTAGTGATGAGTACGAGGCATTCGCGAGCACCCGATGACTGGTGTGTACGTGTGTGTGTTCGCTGGCCGCAAGGGCGGTAGCCACGATCGGGCCAGGTTGTACGGGAGCGATGGCTAGACTTAAATAACTTTACGTAAAAGTTACGTGTTGAAATGCATGCGTGGAGAGAGTACCGGACATGGACTAGGCAAGCAGAATTCGTGGTGAACACGTGCGTGTCCACGAGCCGGGCAGGCCTTCAAGCAGCTGCGTGGTGGATCGCCAAAAATCCAGTCCTTGGCATTGGATCAGGAGACCTGGTTTACGGAGCAATGTCTTCCATGAACAAGTAAGTCATTTGCTCCGTCCCCTAAGCCTTTGCATTCTCGTGGGCAAAATCAGCTGTTATGTTACATGGTGTCCCAGTTTGACTGTACAATTGTTGCGACTTCATACCAACTGGTTATGCAAGGGGACCGCCCCAAAACTTGAATTAAATGATATTGAAATCGAAGTTCATGGCCAGTAGAACTACTTTAAGTAAAATAAGAAAACATGCACCCGAAAGGAAAATATGCGGTACGGCGGCACGCAGACTGTTAGTAGACCCGGGTCGAATCATTTAAAAATTATTGTATAGTACAATTTAATAAGTATTTTAAATGTGTAGAGGCTGGCTCCAGTATGAAAACCAGGCTAAATTGTATTAAGTTATCAAGACATTTGCGGTAATTGTAAGCACGATATACATATATACAAAATAAAATTTACAGTAGTAGCAAATATTTTGTAGCTCTTATTGAATGCAGGCTGATCCATTGCATGTTACAGGAACCATGTTCAAACTCAGAGTTAATTTTGAATAAAGTGTTGAATGTATTTTCTAATTACGTAATTTCTTCTAATAAGGTGATTTCATTTGGTTCTTACTTTAAATTTGTGTATTTGAATGTTTTGCTCTGCTTTTCGGGGCACCTGCTTTAAGGAACAGCAAGAAAAATCACTTAAAAATAAGGTAAAATTTAAAAAAAAAAAATTGTAATTTTTTAATTACTTTAGAGGCCATTCCCAGGCAGGAGTCTGGACTTGTGCTGACTTATCCTGGGCTGAGTAATCCACCACATTCTGTATGTTCTTAACATATGCCATTACTACTTCATTTTTATACAATCAAATCACAATTTCGTATTTTATGTATTTATTTTACCAATCAATAACTTAATTTGGCATGTTCCTAACATACACACAGCAACAAAGATATTAGATACAATTTAAAACTACAAGTAAATTACAACTTGCAAAAGTTTATGAAACTGTACCTTTCAAGACTGATAGTAAAATGCAGTATTTACACAAATATCTAGATGTTAACACGGATTATCACGAATCAATAGTCTTCTGCCTTGCTACCACCACTCAAATGTAAAATTTCACCATCCAAAGCCAGCCAACAACACATCAACAAAATTATTTGTAACAAATCAAAATTTGTTTTGAAGATTGACGAACACATTTCTTTGTAAGTGCCAACAGTCATAAAAAAAATTACATACTCAAATTAAAAAAAAAGTGTAAAGAAATTAATGTTTGAGTTCCAAACTGCTAGAAAAATATATGTATATATATAAAAAAGGAGAAGTCAATTTTGCACAAAAATAATATAGATAGTACACATACACAATGCCAAAACACAGAAAAACAACTGCAGCTCCTATAAATATTTCTTTGTGAATCATTAATGCTGTACATGAATAGTGATACAAAAAATTATCAGCAAGTATACCTGTATTGCCAAAACTTTACTAACACACTCAGACCAAAGTTCAAATGCATGACACCAGTATTAACTCAAAAACTGTCTGTGTATTCCTTGCAACCTTTTACATCACACTGCTAGGTACTTTCTAAACACAGCATCAATAACCAGCATTCCAGAGAGCCTTGCAAATAAGAAGGTATGGAATGTGTAAGGTTGTGATCTCAAGTGTAGGGCTGCAGAATAATATAAATAAACCAACAATCACTTGAAGTAAGACACACTCACGACTTCTGTTGTCTCTCTTAAGTTATACTTTTACATAGCATCTATATATGCAAAATTAAATTAAGTCCTAGGTAATGTTTATACAATTATAATTCTGGCCAATAGACGTACTGAAACTGGTAAATGAATGCTAATACGGCTCAGTGTAATTCAGAAATTAAATGCCGCGAAATTTTCCCTTAAATTACTACAGCCTTGCTGCTCACTAGTACTACCGAGATTCCAGGATGACAAATTATATTTATCATCTTAGTTACAAAATAAATAAAACCAAGCAAGGCTAAAAAATAAATGACCACAAATATACAAATTCAAAATAAGAGTAGCTCGAAAAAGAGAAATCCCCGGCTTTCTGCGACAGACAGCAAATTGTTTATGCCCAGCGCAAGATACACTCAATGAGCACTATAAGGGACAATCTGTGAGAACCACAAGGTACTGGTAATGCACTGTCTACATCTAGATGAATACTACTTTTGAGAAAGCATTTCGTTTGAGTAGGTATGGATATAATGAAACATTTACTAAAGGAACTATGATAAATGTAGCGTGAGTTAAGTAACATTATACAAATTTACTGTAAAATATTTTGTATCAAAATTTCACTAAACTGACAACTTCTATTGTCACTAACGTAAGTCATTTTAACATTCAACTATGTATGCTTGTGTTTGATTTTTTAATACAAGTAAATTCTGTTTTAAACTTAATGCTTAACAAAGGCATGCCTAGGTAAAAAAAAACACCAGTTCTTGCAATGGTAAATGTATGACTTTCAAATATTTTTAGAAACAAGCACACAACTATTATTATTGCAGAGAAGCATTGGTTTTTTTTTAAACCACAAAAAAAAAAAAAAAATCATACAATTTTTTTTTGTTCAAATTACATTTAGATGAAGAGGAAAAACATGAAAAGGGCTAAAAATGATCATTACTCTAAAATTATTAAATATGTTTGAATTTACTCAACATTACAATGCACCTTTTAGCATTATTTTGAGCATCCTACAACCGATGGTGTCTTGCATTCACTAACTTCATTCCATAATAAGACAAACCTGTTTTTTGAGGTTTGAGATTTTAAAATAAAATGCAGCTTACAACACTGCTGACTTGCTATATTTACAAGCCAACACATCAAGATATGTAATAAGTATCAATCAATGAAGCATGTTATTCTTCAAGACGGTAATTCAGGACGCCGGCCACAGGAACACCGTGTGAGGCTACTGCGTATTTCTGACAAAAAGCCATTCACATAGAACAGAACAACTTTCTTATTGAAGGTGGAAGCAGCTAATTAACTGCAAGGTAGACTTAACACAGCCTGTGCTCAAAACCTTCCGGGCAGCACGTGGGATTATCAAAATAATTGAAATTTGCCTTTAAAATAAATATACAGCATGTTCAGAAATTGCTGGGCATAAATTTAATGAGTGGTAGAGAATACCAAAACAAGCAAATTTTGTAAAGGAACATACATCCGGATATGCAACCAAGCTAAGTTAAAGGCGTGAATAAAAACATGCCAATATAAATCTTGGTGCAATTTAACACAGCACCATAGTGCTGTAATATTCAAACACTCAGCGGGAAGCAGGCAACAAACAGATCGCAGATGTTAAAGAGTTAGCAATATGCATTAGCAACTAGGAGTCTGGTGGACGATAAAGGCAGCTTTGACGGTTTTGCGAGTATGGTGCTGTGATTACAGAATTTATGAACACTGGCATCAAAAATTTTACATTAGCAGAAGATGGCATGCACTGATTAGGAAGATCCTCTCACATCTTAACCAGTGATTGCCTGAAATTACGAGTTTCACATCATGAAGAGTGCTGTACACCAGACAGTTGGTTGCTAGTGCGAATGGCTAACTCTAAACAACCGCAAAGCATTTGAAAGTTGCAATGTTGGGATTGCTCTTCCTATCAGCCACTGGTGTGCCGCCTAGTTTCGCACCCTTACGTTGGTGCCTGTACTCTGCAGGGTTTCATTTCAGAACATATTTTCCTGAACAAAAATTATTTGTCTTGACATTTCCTACCCTGCATTAAATTTATACCCAGCCATTTCCAAACATCCTATGTTACTTAAATTGTAGAGCATCTTATATTACCTTATAATTGATAGTGTTTTGGATTTGGATCAACATGGTATGCATAAATATTATATTTACAGAATGGACTTACTAAGAACTTTTAAAATTATGTCTCCAACAGATAAAATAGTGTAAAATTATAGTGTTTATTTTCCTCCGGCACTAGCCCGCAAAAGCTATGAGAGGTTGGACAGACCCTCACCAGATCACGGGTTTCGGAATGATGGGAGAAGTTTAGGTGAGTCAGATAGTGCTCAGGTGTGGAGCTTTAATCTGAGCCAACTAAGTGGTTGGCAAGACATCTCAACTGCGTTGAAATGGCATATCCATTTCCTGTGGACATGGATGCCGCAGGGCATCAAAGTTAAGAACGACGCCTTATAAATAAAAAGGGGTGGCAACATCTGAACCAATCTATTTAAAAATTTTTGTATATTTTAAATTATATTTTTATACAGGCATTTTAAATACAAAAAAGTTGCTACTCTCACAAAATTTTATCATTAATGGTTGCATAGTAATGATCTAAAAGTTCAGATGAACAGAGATTAGGCTATCAAAACTCAACTGTTTAACAAGTGCCCAATACGAACTGCTAATTAAACAGAAATAACACGTAACTATACAATACAACATGATAGTGTTAATGAGATGATATGATACATATCATTTTATATAATTAGAATTTTAAATTTAAAAAATTAGAAATTAAGTATGCTTAAAAGTATCAATAAACCAGGTGAACTTCATATAGTTTTCAGTGGAATAAATAATTCTGATTCAAAAACATAATACTTGCATTAAAAAAGCATTAAATAGGTTTTAAAATATAATTTCTTTTAAAAAACTTTAAAAATATATAAACAGCATAATATATAAGTTAGGATACAAAACTGATGTTGAAGATCCAAGATTCTGCATATTCCCTTGCTCAAAAGTACATGTGTACACAATTAAGCATTTCGGAAACTATCTTAAGTTTTTCCTATTTCTTTTTGTAATTTAATGCTGCATTGCAAGAACACCTAGAAGTACTTAGTGTTCAAAACATGTACTTCAATATATCAACTGGACATAGCCAAAACAGCAATTCAGTTTTGATATAAGATGGATACACTTAATGCTTTCTCAAAAGTTAGACGTACTTATTTTCTTCCACGAATACACATTAATGTTAAAGAAAAACTGCTCGCAGTGACAACTTTGATACAGGCAGGAAAGTGTATAAAGAACACATAGGGGAGAAACTTCCTGTTTCTTTGGGAGTAGTAAGGACTTGTTATTCAATGTGATAAAACATAATCTATAAATTTAAACTGCTCTAAACAACAGGGACATGAATTAGTGAGCAATTTTGAAATAATTTTAACTGTAAAAACAGATTTATGCAAATACAATATATTAACTTTTTACATTTATCTTAAACAACAAAATATTTACACATACTGTACATGCCAAAGTTCTCAATAACCATCTAACAGCTACAAGAAACTACGTAGAATCACTTAATGTTAACATAACTTAGTGCTCGGAGTTGTTCTACAAATGCTACGGACAAGATTGCACAACAGTTACTAATACAATAAATCTGATGTTTCTTGGTAAGACATGAAAGACAAATTCCATCAAATAACACTTTCTGACAATATATTATTAGTTTGCTTTCCAATATAACTATTGACAAGACACAAAACACTTTACTGAATTCCATTGAATTTTCTTCACAACTGGCAGGGAGAAGAATTTTTGTATTGAATTAACATACCCAATTTATTGCGGTTGAATAAGTTACAAATGTGCTAATACTAATTTTTTTTTTTCAGTTCATAGTTCATATTAGCATTCACAAATAAAATAAATGCAAAAATGTTATGTACATAAAAATAAAAAAAACACGTAATTGGACAATATAGATCATACAAAAAAAACAAACAAATTCAGTAATAAAATCTTGCAGCAACTTCAAAACTTCCTCCGGACAATGCAAACGCAGATATAATGTTTACCAAGAGCAGAAACACAAGTGACACTACTACCATATTTAAAAACACTGACTACACTTGCGCCTACTGTGCGGGCCGCTCTGTGGGCTGGGGTGCGGCCGGAGGGGCCGGAGCCGCGGAGCCGGGGTGAGACAGAGCAGCGTACGGATGCTGATGCATGGATCCCGGCAGGTGGTTCAGAAACGGGCTGAAGCCGGCCGCCGCCGTCCCGTAAGGTACGCCGTAAGCAGGGTCGCCGGCCGTGTACGCCGGTCTGGCCGCGTAAGGGTTGGCGGCGTACATGTTCTGGGGATAGTAGTTGGAGGTGGGCGTCGCACCCGGGTTGGTGGGGAATGCCGGGGTAGCGTGGTGAGGGGAGAGACCGAACGGTGACGGGTTGGCGGACGGTAGAAACGGCGAGCCGAGGTCCGTGGGAGGGGCCGGGAAGTGGTGAGGTTCCGGCCGATGGAAAGCACTGTACATGGAGGCCCTCGCGTAGTCGGAATCGTACTGACTCGTGGATGCAGCGCCGTATCCGTAAGCGGCGGGAGTGCCGTACGGGGTGACGGAGTTTGCAGTGGGAGGTGGTCGCAACGGTACTCCGTAGCTTCCGGCAGGGGCCGAAAATGGGCTGGGAGCGGCTCCTGCACTCGAAGCGGACAGGTTGTACGGAGAGGTCGACGGGTAAGCACTCAGCACGGAGTCGAACGGAGTCTGGGACACCGAGCCGGGGACGGCGGCCCCGGGGTACGGAGAGAAGTTGGCCGGGGTCGCCGGGGCGGGCGAGGTGTGAGATGATGCGGTATCTGCAGCAGAGGCCGGTGGCAGGGCAGGAGTGGATCTGGCGCTATTGTTCCCACTGCGTGACCCGCTCGCACTCCCTGGGCTTGCCACACTCTTCGCATCATCTTTCATATTTGCTTGCGATGGTTTCGACTCCTTTTTAGATTCTCTGGCATCAGCGCTCTTGTTACTCTCTTTCTTAGAGCCACTTGACAGTTCCAGTGGTTTCCCCTTATCCTCGCTCAAGTGTTCTGAAAGCACCCTGCCTGTATCTTGCACGTGAGTACTCGGTAGTTGCATCGGAGGCATCACTTGGTGGCCGTAGCCAAAGTAACCTGGTGCTCCCAAATGAGGATGGTTATACCCGGGGCTGCTGTACGTATCTGGTGACTTTGAGGGATCTTGTGGTGAACGACGCTTAACAATTTGGTTCACTGTCTGTGTATGCTGCAGAGACAAACCTTCACTGCTGACAGGTTTATTTTGAAATTGTTTTGACTGAGGAGAGGTGACATTTGTGGTATGATCTGAATCATAGCCAGCTGTAAAACTCATGGTTGATCTGTTGTCTTGCTTTGTGGATTTTGAACCCCGTCCCTTCTTATTTACAGGGCTAGAAGAAACTGTTTGGGTTGTGTTAATGTTGGAATACTGTTGGCTTTGAGCTACAGACTTTCTATTATTTTCTCCACTTCGTACATCTTCATTCATTAGTGGTGTATAATTATATGCAGAGTCAACTTTGGAAGTGTGTTTCATTTTCAAACTATCCTCATTATAGTTCATATTTGGCTCATTCACCTTTCTAATCATATGATCCGGTTGCATTCTTGATTCGTAAGCATAAGAAGCATTCGAGGCAATACCCACATCTTTGTTGGTTTCATGAGCAGAAATTGGTGACCTATTGTAATGATCGCTTCCATGTGACGGAGGCCTAACACTGTGATCACCAGAGGGGGAATCTGCAGAAGAACTAGAGGTCGTGACTGTGTTATCCAGGTTTGATTCTACTTCTCGACGCTGAGTGCTTTGGGTAAAAGTGGCATGTCGATAGTTCTTCAGAGATGCGGTGTTGCTGTGATGACTTTTTAACATTGGAGAATGCATTGCTGGTTCCATTTTTTGCACTGTGACAGCACCACAAGGAAATTCTTTTCCAGCAGTTTGACCAGAAGATACAGACTTTAATAACTCAGAGTGCCTTGATTCATTTGTACTTGCACCACCAAAATTCACCTGAGTAAAGTTTTGTTCTTCACTAGTTGTTTTCTGTAATTTACTGCCATCATAATGAAAATTCTTACTTTCATTACTTTTTAAAAATTCGCCACTATTACCCAGATTTTTTGCAGACATATCTTGGGTATTTTGGTATTCGTTTCTCTGATCTGACCAATTTCTGTTCTGTGAATAATCTCCAGCAGCTCCAGTAAATTTGGTGTTCCTTTTATTAGGATCCATCTTCCATTCAACAGTTTCCTTAGTAAAATGTCTCCCGTCACTCACGTAACTTCCTGGGGTTCCTTGGGTCCGTGTTGTTTTCCATTCATTAGAATGATCTCCCACTGACGAGTCTGTAATGTAACCACCCTTTTTGTGGTTATCTTTGGATTGAGGATTCCAGTTTCTCTGGTCACTATGTGGAGGCAGGTTATGTGAAGATGCCCATTTGTCATTTGCATCAGATTTGTTGCCCTCACCAAAACTTTTTCCAGTACTTTTATTTGACAGTGGTGATTTAGTTTTTTTCTGCCACTCTAATTTTTCTGGAGAAAAATTATTTTTATTTCCACCATGTTGGTAACTTTGCACTGGATCTATATTTCGCTGCACTGGCTTATCCCAGTTTTTGTCTTCACATTGGTACTTTCTTCCTTCTACATTAAAGTTATGAGACTCATTTTCTTGCTGCCAGCTTGGCTTCTCACCCTGATGCCACTCTGGCTTCTCACCTTGTGGCCAACCTGACTTCTCCCCCTGTTGCCAACCTGGCTTCTCTCCTTGCTGCCAGCCTGATTTCTCTCCCTGCTGCCAACCTGGCTTCTCACCTTGTGGCCAACCTGGTTTTTCACCTTGCTGCCAACCTGACTTATCCACTTGCTGCAAGCTTGGCTTCTCTGCTTGCTGCCAGCCTGGCTTCTCTGCTTGCTGCCAGCCTGGCTTCTCCTCTTGCTGCCAGCCTGGTTTCTCTCCTTGCTGCCAACTTTGCTTCTCTCCTTGTGGCCAGCCTGACTTCTCACCTTGTTGCCACTCTGACTTTTCACTTTGTTGCCAACCTGATTTCTCCCCCTGCTCCTGCTGCCAACCTGGCTTCTCACCTTGTTGCCAACCTGGTTTTTCACCCTGTTGCCAACCTGGCTTCTCTCCTTGCTGCCAGCTTGATTTCTCCCCCTGCTGCCAACCTGGCTTTTCCCCTTGCTGCCAACTTGACTTTTCACCCTGTTGCCAACCTGGTTTTTCCCCTTGCTGCCAACCTGGCTTTTCCCCTTGTTGCCAGTCTGGTTTCTCTCTTTGCTGCCAGCCTTGCTTTTCTCCTTGCTGCCAGCCTTGCTTTTCTCCTTGCTGCCAGCCTTGCTTTTCTCCTTGCTGCCAGCCTTGCTTTTCTCCTTGCTGCCAGCCTTGCTTTTCTCCTTGCTGCCAGCCTTGCTTTTCTCCTTGCTGCCAACCTGGCTTCTCTCCTTTCTGCCAATTTTGTTTTTCCCTTAAGGTCTGAAAATTTGCCATAGAATTTTGTTCATCCTGTCTAACTTGGGGTGAAAATTCTTCAGTTGCACATGTAAAATTCCCATCTTCTTTGCCTATTGGCATTGCATCTTCACTCGACATTTCAGAATCTTGCTCCACATCATCTGAAATCCTAGAATATTTTCTGGCTTCTTGAAATTCCATAGATTGGAACTTATCTGTATCAACATCTCTCATAGTTGCATCATCCTTATCATCATTGGCTGATACATTTTCAGCTCCAGAACTTGTATCATCACTAGTTGGTGGAGGAATGTTGACATTTCTGACACTAACTGATCCCATACCAGCACCAACTTTGGTCTTTTGTAACTCTTGATGGAAAAATGGTTTTGCCATTCCAGTAAGCTGATTTCCACCAACAGCCATTTTCTTGTTTCTCATCCCTTGTTGTTGATGAAAATATGGCCGAGCTTCACCCGTTGGTTGTTGACTTACTTTAGCACCCATCAACCTCTGCTTTGCCAGCAAGTTCATCTTCCCTTGAGCTTCGTTGCTGGAACTTGTGTTCCAAGGCTTTAATCCTGTTTCTTGTCTATTGATAGTTATCATTTTATTTGCTGGTCTATTGGGTGTTGACCGACCAGGCGTCAAGGTTGTAGTTTTTGGAATGATTGTAATTGCAGAGTTGTTTTTGAAAGGCAAGACATTGCTGACCTTAGTGTTTGTGCGTGAAGCCACATTGCTGGATATGTTGAAATCTGAAATAAATAAATAAATACATAGGTATGAATATTTATGCATATATTTAATTAAACAATAAATTATATTGATAAGCAATGTAAATGAAATAGAAGCTGTTGCACAGAAAAATCTCTCATGTATATACATTATGTGTGTGCACATTTTTGTGACATTATGGACATTTAAATCTAAAATACTTTTATAAAGGACACTGATTTTCTTGCATTAGCTGTGTGCTATGTCGTCCTTGCATTCCTTGTGAAGTTTGTAAACATACCCTTAAGTGTTTACTTTTTTATTTATTTTATTACTTACAGAATAAGGGGTCCGCCAATCGGAAGATATAAATAAATTGCGCCTAGCTGCTTATTCCGTACACAGACAACGGTGTACTCTAACCAGAGAGACAGCTATTTTACCCCAGCTATCTCCCAACCAGATTCTCTTTTGAGGGGGATAGAGTGCTATTAACAATGGAGAATCCTTGCACAACTATTATAGTAATCTTGCGTAGATTGGTTAAGATTAAGCTCTATTTGCAATATTTATGTATTAAAAAGTAATACACCACCAAGTACACATAATGTTTAAAATAGTATTAATATTATTCAAATAAGCTATAAATACTATACATACATAAAAAATGATTGACAAAGGAATTCTTCATCAAAATTTTAACACTGTATTCACTTGGTGCTGTACATTCAAAAGAGGAAATTCAAAATTTCTTACACAGTGTTTCAGAATTTTCAAAACAGTTGAAAAGGTGCTTACTTATAGACAATAATCATAATGTGTTTATATTTCAAATTAGCTAAATATGTAAGTTAATTTTGGTATTGCATAAGTAATTACCATTCTGGCTTTTTATTTATAAACAGTAGCAGGTGGCAGGGGCGGCTTAGAGAGTAACTCCTGTACCCGAACAGAATGGTACAATTAACTTTTTGACACCTTCTTCCCCAACTTCCTAAGTACCCCAGGACTAAAAACCACACTGGGTCATTTCTGCACTAGCTTTTGTGTTAACTTAACACATGGTGTAAAATCATATATTTATGCTATACTTTCTTTGCTAAATAGCTTCAAAATTTAATCTTAACTATTAAGACTACATAGTTTCTAACTTGTAATTTTTTTTATTTAGAACATGGACGTACATTAAATATTTTAACATTATATGTATTAAAACAATTTCGCAATTGGAAATTCAAAATTCAACTACTAATAAATGAAGGAATAATAACCTCAGTCAGCTATTTTAGACCTACATCAAAAATCCAAATTGCACTTATTATTTTCTGCAAAGTCTTTAATGGTAGCACATTAAATGTAAACACTCAGCACTAAAATACATACAAGACAATATTTCAGAGTTAACATATTTGGTAAAGCTCTACATACGATATAAGAAACATTCATAATTTTGTGGCACAACTAATAAGTCTTTGAAGGGATCTGAAGAATACAATTCAATAGCCGCTCCATTTGCACAGAGTCTTTGCCACATAAAAAAGTTCAATCGTCTCTCCTTTTAATATCACAATGCCTTGCAACATATTGTTAATAAATAAAATAAAGAATTTTACAACGTCTGTAACGCTGTAGTGGTACAGCGCAGTGGATGCAATTGGTGAGCTATCGACACTGAAACTTGATTACATGCGCAAATTAGCGATTTTCTCTGCACAGCAAAATGTTTTTATTTATTTGTACATTTTTATATGTATTAAGTTACTTTTTTTAAGGGGTGTCACATTTTAAAACTTTTGATTATTGAATCAAATGGGGTCCTCACAATTTAAGCTTTTGGCTGTCGGTCAGATCGCCGCTAGCTCTCCAGTGCTGAGCTACAAAATGTGCCACACCATCCCACGCTGTGTTGACAACATTTCAAATTGCCCCTGACTTGTCGCACGAATGGCATCAATTATCCCGTGCCTCCAGACACACCACCGTTCCCTGCGCTGGCGCGCACGAGCAAACACATGCACGACACTGCTTCATGCCTGAGCACGACGCCGGCACAGCCTTACGCCATTTTGTTTTATTACCAAGCCACTTAAGGATTCAGAATAAATATACAACAAAATGTTTGTATCTGTTTAACTAAATTACTTGACACAAAATAAATGAGCTCCCCCTCTGATTCATCACTTTTATAAAATATTTAATTTTGTCAGGCCCACACACACACTCTTCCAAAGGAATTGTATAATGTACTTATTGATCAAATTTCAATTTCTCAAATCCAAATCTCGAATTCGAATCCAAAGAGTACTTTGAATATACCCCTCGAATCCGAATCTAGGTCTCAAAGGGTCCAAAATATAATAATGTACAAGAAATGAGAAAAATACTAACTATGGAGTTGAAAGATTCAACCCTTTAATTGTTTTTTTTCACAACCTAAGTTTTCAGAATCAATACATATTGTAATTTTATTTATATAGTTACATGTTAAAGGTATACATATTAGGGAATGGCAACAGGACAAGCACGAAAAAAAAAAAAAACTGACCTAATGATCTTCAGAGGATATCAGTGTTGAATTTTTAAATTTATTTAGTTCTTCTAATATATTTCTTAGAATCTTTTCCCTCGAATATTGAATCCTTACTAAGATTTTTATGATAATTGTAAATACTTAAGAGAAGCTCTTGACTGTGTCAATAGGCATCAACCTAACCAAACATGATGCCAATCAGCGTTGGCTGCATTTTATACACGCACTACACAGTGGCGACGAAACTAATTAAAAATTTGTCCGTAAAAGAATTTACACATTGTATAACTTCGTATTTCTGATAATTTAATAAATATGTAAACAATTTCCTAACAAATAATGGATTTGAAAGTAAAAAAAAAAAGTAAAGTTTTATACAGAAACTACGTTTATTGGCATCTTCAAAATAAGAAATATTAATGTGCATCATACATACTATGAAGAAAATAACGGGACCAAAACATTTGAATGTATTTGGTGAGAAATCGTTTCATATTTACGTAAAATAAATCCATATTATAACTCACATACAATACATGAATAGCGAGAAGAAAGTAATTTCAACAATGAAATTTAATGGAAAGTATAGTATTATATTTAATGACACGTAAATGGGACCTACATAAAATGTTAACTGCAGGAAAACATACGGAACGCAAATACTGGGTTTCACTGTATGTGTATCTATTTGGGACAATATCTAACAGAACTGAATAATGGAAATTGAAAACGAATTAATGAAAATCAGGTTTGAAGACCAAATGAAGATAATTATCTTAATTTGGACCCCAAATTCACTTCACTGATTACAAGCAAAGAACACGTACCTTTCTTCAAATCTGACGGTTTGATCTCTCCCTCCTTTTCCGTTGCTGCTTTCTCTTGGACATTAGAGCCTTTCCCGGCACCCCCGACTTTGAAAGCAGTTCTGATAGCAATTATCTTTCCATTCTCCAACTGCATGTATATTCCTTTCGGGCTCTTCAGCACCATCACCCTCTGCCCAGCTTTCAGAACTATTGAGGCTCTGTCGGGGGAGTTGGTGGGTATCACCACATCTGCAACAGGCTCTCCAAATTGCAAACCTTTCGAAACAACCACACAGCATGATGAAGTGAAAAAATATTTATGATTCTTTATTATTCACTAAACTAATTAATTCTTTCAGTGAACCTCTATCTATCTTTCTTACATGGGTTGTTCATATCTAGGAATTTCTTCACTTAGTCCTGCCAAAACTCCCACAAAAACAATGCTAAAAAATGTGTGCATGTAACATTCTATTAAGATGGTCTTTTTGTAACCACAGTTCAAAAACACAACAGCACTGTCATCAAAGAAAGTGTGCTTTATTCATTGAAAATTTTTAAGATACTTTAATACAAACACCCATGAATAGAATTTAATAGAGTTGGATTGAATCTGGTTTCATGTTGGTTGGTTTATATATTTTTTTGTTTTAATTATTTTTACACTTTCTTAATAAAATAATTTTTAACTGCACAAATTATGTGGCATGTCGAGTGATTCGGTTTCATGGAATTTGGGAGTTTTAACACATTTATTATGTCAGTAGGATTGTTGATAAAAAAAAATTTAACACACATAAAAAAATGCAGTTCCATTTCTGCAGCAAATAAACTAAAATAATTTAAGTTATTAGTTGCAGCAATAGAGGAAAGTCTGTTATTTTTTATTGTAGCCTGGTTCAGTTCCTTCTCTTTATAAAAAAAACTCCTCTATCAACAACAAACAAAAACTACCAAAGTTTCTAGCATATAAGATGACACAGCATAAAGACAAGGCCAGATTTTCAGTAATGAAAATGGGAAAATAAATTTGCACCTGCCCATAAGGTGTATGACCACTGAAACTTGCCCACCAGCATTTTTGGGAACAAAAGGGGCACATTAATTTTAACTACCCTGCTTTTAAATTATGCAGCATAAAAGAAAAAGAATAAATCATAAAAAATGTCATACATACAGAGCAACAATATGTGTTGGGTTGTGTGGATAAAAGGGTAATATCAGGCTGAAGTTAGTTCGTAGTTTATTTATTAAAATTTTTTTTTGCTCCAACCACTTTAGTGCAACAGAAGCATTAGTACCAAGTAATATAACATGAGACGACCTATAGTGCGAGACGAGTAGCAACTTGCTTAAAACTCTCCTTTTATAAGCTGGGAAACATGCTGTTTTGTTATACACAGTTTTTACTGCATTAGTGTTGGTTTAGCTAGTTAATTTAACATCAAAAGGGTTCAGTATGCATGAGATCATAGAATGGCCATTTATAGAGAGAACTATAAGCATTTAAAAAGTGAAGAAAAATTATGGGAGAACTGAGTGCAAAATGACGAGGTTTCTAGTTTAAATCCTTGAATGCTATTATGTCCAAGAGAATAAGAATGTTTACTAAATGGTAAATATGGACACTTAAGGAAAAAAGAAAAGCTGTCCTTAGAGATAAAAATTGATACACTGATGATACACAAAAGAGAGGGAAACGATATAAGAGGAGGAACAAAACAGTACTGAGTTAACATTTCTTCCTTTTATTACATTATTGTTTTTTCTTTTAATTGGATAGCCTTAAAAAATATCATGCAAAGTTATTTTAATAGTGAAAACATTTCAAACAAATATGATAATATGCAAACATTTTTTGTTTGTATCTTTGAAAATCATTAAGGTTTAGAAGAGTTGCAAGGCATTTCTTTGGAACTAGGTACTGCATTTTTTTACCATTATTTTTAACTAGTACAGCAAAACCTTTTTGCTGCGACCCCATTTATTGCGACCACCTCTCTATTACAACCCGATTTCGAGGAACTGTGAAAAAATTTCTGAAAATCCGAAGAAAATCGGACAGAAAATAAGTTTCTTGTGGTGAGTAGCGTGTTACTGCGTTTCTCTTGCCGAGTGCTGTACTGCCGTAGGCAGCGCATATATAAAAATAGATACCACTTCCTGTTGACCGCTGTCAGCGCTTGACAACCCCCATTCCACGTCCCTTTGCCGGCAGGGTGCAGATAAAGGTTTTTGTGGCAACGTGTTTACGTTTAGCTTTTTGTGAGTGTCTAGTGTGGTACGCAGTTAAGGCAAAGCTACCTGCTAGATTTCTCTTGATTTTGATTACTATCGGTTGACAATGTTTGCCTAGTTTTTGAAGTCCGATTTGGTATATTTTCTGGCTTGAATTTGTGAACTATTGTTGATAACTTATGCAGGTTTTTTTCATCCCCCCCCCCTCCGATTTTGTGTATTATGACTTAATAAATAAAATACCATTAAACATTAATTAGGTACTATTAATACAATGCAGGAAAAACCCTCCGGCCGCAGCGTGTGAACATGGTAGTTGGCCGCTCGCTCGCCCTTGCTCACCCTCTTCCCGTACCGTGCGCTGCTTGTACTTGTTAGCAATCACGTTATCTGCTTCATTTTAACAAGAGTAAAAATATATTAAAACTGTCAGCAAATAAAAGCTTTATGTGTCTGCAAAACAGGGCACAACACTGTCCCGCCAGTTGTTTTCATTAAAAACGTGGCTAAAGAACTTGCATGGATCAGGCTGAAAACATCCGGCAATACGTGTAGGTTATAAGGAATCTTGTTATGAATTGAGATGTTATGTTTTTCACTTTTTCGAGTAGATATACACAGCGACCGACTGGATGCACGCCCGCCTCGACTTGTTTTAACTGCCACAGCAATGTTTATTTTGACAGCTCAAGCAATTATCTTTTCCCGTGGGTTGATAGAAAAAGGTCGCTTCACCCAGCATAAAAAAAAAAGGCTACGCCACTTATTGCCCACGCAGGAAACACACTGGCTGCCGTCTGTCTCCCCTGCAGTTATCTTCTAACATTCCACGTCTCGCCTCTCGCGCGAGCAATAACGAAGTGACCACGCATTGGGCCGTTTTATGCTTTGTTTGGTGACAGCAACTTGATTTTATTCGGTATATTCCTTTTCATAGGACCCTTGCTATTAAAATACATTTATATTTAAGATTGAAAGCTTGTAAATTCCTTGCCAGAGATGACTGAACGCGAACTTGGTGTGAAAAGTGACATATTTTGACATACTTTTTTTTGGGCTTTGGGGGAGGGGGGGGGGGGGTGTAAATATTTACAACGATCTTACCCCTCCCTCACCGCTTTTGTACCCCATTCATAATAGCCTAATTTTACGGGAGAAGGGAGGGTGAAAAGATCATTTTCTCACTGAAGGTTTTCTAAGGGGAGCGAAGTGGGGGTGTTATAAGGGAGGATACTAGATGGTTTGTGTGTCTGGGAGGGATGAGCTAGCCTTGAAGAATGTTACCGAGGGGAGGGAAGGGTGAGTTTATGCGACATGAGGCCACTGGGGAAGCCTTCAACTCACGTAGTTTCGGTTCCCTGTAAGAATTTCCAAAGATTTCCGAAGTTTTGGGTTTGGGTATTAACGCCACTTCAGCCGCTAAATCAGAAGTTTCCAAATTTCAATTTTTGAGAGAAATCTGAAGTTGCACGAACGTGGTAGGGAACCCAAACTACGTGAGTTGTAGGCTTTCCGAAGCCGCTGCCGCCAGCCAGCCGGGTGAGGGGAAGCCTACAACTCACGTAGTTTCGGTTCCCTGCAAGAATTTCCGAAGATTTCAGAAGTTTTGCGTTTTGGTATTAACGCCACTTCAGCCGCTAAATCAGAAGTTTCCAATGAAAACAAGCATGTTGTGACTGACCTAACCTAACCTAACCCTTCGATTTTTTTAATTTCAATTTTTGAGAGAAATCCGAAGTTGCACGAACGTGGTAGGGAACCGAAACTACGTGAGTTGTAGGCTTCCCCTAGGCGAGCTTCGTGTGCGCCCACTCGCGTTGCAGAACCTACAGCTGCCATATTTTTAAAGGAAATGTCTTATTTTTTTTCATTCTTACATGAACGTTATTGAAAGTATTAAAGCAGACACAAAAATACGCTGTGTATTAAAATTAACAGATTTTAATGATCTTTCATTTCGTTTTCTTTTTAAATTTTTTTTCTGATTTTCACATGTATTCCAAAAATCACTGCTTCATTAAATCCGGGGTTCGTGACATCAGGGTTCTAGTGTATTTAACTACGGCAAGTAGAAAACGTACATGTAAACTAACCAGTAAAAATAAACTGTCTTTTGACATATTTTCTTTAGAGGTGGCTTGTAGGGCGACGGACTTGTCATGAAGGTTGAAGTGGGTTTAAAGCAAAGCCGTCTAGCATTGGGAGTGACAGCATCCTGCCATTGTACGGCTGGTTTCTTAGCGAGTAGTGGTTTTGTAGAGGAGGGGGTGGGGGGGTGGGGGGGTTGAAATCAACTGAAAATTTCTGAAAACATCTATTATGACCCCCCCCCCCCCCTCTATTACGACCCTATTCCTAGGAACCGTGAGGGGTCATTTCAGAGAGGTTTCACTGTATGCTTAATTTTGTTTTGTATTTCAATAAGTTATACTTGTGTGTGAACTAAAAGATATTAGTATTTTATGTCTACATAGTTTTACACGATTGATGAAAAGTATCTGCATTAGTAAGATTTTCATTATTAATTTTGACTCTCATTTCATTACTACAGCTTTTAAAACACTGCAACTACTATTAGCTCAACTTGATTTTTTAGAACTAAACTGAATAAAACTAAGCCTGGACTCATCTCTAAAAATTGTGTAAATTAAATGATGTAGCAATGTCAGTATTTTATTTTTTGTGAAATAGGTTTGTGTATGCTCTTGTGTATGATCATCAGAAAGCTGAACTTAATTGAACTGCCTCTTGGTAATGCCCATAGCTAGAGACCTGAAATTTTCGCGATCGCGATAACGCGAAAAATAACGCGAATTTCATTGATTTTCGCGAAATAATACGATTTCGTCTAGTTTTCTGTATACACGCGAAATTTTAAGAAATGTACGGTAACAAACTTGGTTTCATCTTGAGTTCGCCGGCATCGCCATTGTCAGAACTAAAACTAACCAACCTTAGCGGTAGCCTGCCACTGTTTACGTTTCGAAAATCACATACTTTACATGTATGTATGGAAGAACGAAATATATTGCTGCTAAGATGTGACCACAACACAAAATAAACATAATGTACGCAACCACAACTCCACGTCATACATGAGCGATACTGTTGATGTAATGGCTGGAAGGAGGCGGCAAGTTGTGAGCAAGCGGAACCAGCTTGGCCAACCCTTCAGCAAGAAATGTCCGTAAGAAAATGTCATTTGGACCGTATTTCCCGATCCAGGTCCGTACATGAATTTTTTTTTACGATTATATTAATAAAACTATTGCACAATAATGACTTCGTGATTTAATTTTGCCATGAAATAGAATTACGAAATAAACGAATTAAAATCTTGTTCTCACACAACGCAGTTATGGAATAAACGATTTGTGACGCCACAAAAGATTGCATGCTGGGAAGAATCAGCTTTTATTTCACAAACAACCGGCACTGGCAGTCATGGGCACGTCTGCCGTAAGGATCAATGTTATGTGTTTGTAACGCGATTCCAGCTGAAGTATAAGATAAACACCGTACAACCATACATTGCCACTTCTTTCGTTTAATGTATCGTATTTTATTGCTGCATGGGAACATTAAAATAAAATAACTTGAGTTTGTGTAACAATATGCCGAAAAATGCTGCAAGTGCGCGGCAACGTGCAGACGATTTCAAAAGCGACGGGCTATATGCACCCGATACGGCGACGTTAATGTGCAAATTTTGTAATTGTAAAGTCGCATTTGAGAGAAAAGACACCGTGATAAAGCACACTAAGAGCGAAAAACACATAACTAAAAGAAAAAAATATGATGATGGGTGTGCTGATAAAAAAATTCAGAGCTCTGTTGCAGAGTGCTTTGGTAGTGCTAAACGTAAAAAAGCAGACGTCGAACATTTGGCACTGAGGACAACAGAGGCCTTCGCTAAAGCTAACATACCTCTTCAAAAATTGGATGATCCTAACATAAGGGCATGGTTAAATGAATTTGTGGCAGGTTCTGGAGACATGCCTTGTGTCAAAACACTGAGGGAAAAGTATGTTCCTAAACTTGCTGAATACCACTTTGAAAACGTGATGGAAATTGTTAAAGATAAACTAATTTTTATCTATTCGGATGAGACTACAGATAGTCAGGGAAGATGTGTTTTTGTGGTACTCTTTCTAGTGCTCCAAGAACCAGTAGGCGAACCTCAGGTAGTAGTAGCTTCAGTTAATTTTCTTGCAAAAGCGGATGCGACCACATGTGCACAAGTTATTTCAGAATGTGTAAATAAGTATGCAATTTCATACAAGAACATCAGAGGTTTGGTTACAGACTCAGCTCGCTACATGACAAAGTGTGTCAACAGCTTGCAAGTTCTGTATGGAGATCACGTACTCCATATTCAGTGCTGGGCCCACAAAGTTGCCCTAGTAGGAAATGTGTTGTCATGTGAACTTGTTGAGGTAAACAATGTCGTAGTGAAGGTAAAGTCTGCCTTTTTAAACACTGGCAAGAGGAAACACCAATATTTGCAATATTTGCGAGAAGAAACTGTGAAACCAGATAAATTGTTTCCAATGCCAGTCAATACTCGTTGGAATTCATGGTTTCGTGCAGTGTTCTACCTGGCTGAATATTTTTTGGAAATCATTAACTTTTTCAGAAATAGTGACTTTCAGGAAACTAACAATGCAGGAATTAAGTATCTGATCATGCTTTCAGACAAAGAAGTATCCGTAATTTTAGCACAGTGTATTTTTGTACAGCAGCATGCTTCTGAAATAATGGATCTGCTAACGAAACTTGAAGGGTCTAAGTACCCTACATCACATACTCTGTATGGGGATCTGGAAAATATACAAAAAGGTTTGGACTGTGCAGCAAAGGGTATATTTTCCAATACGTTCGAAAACAGTAGTGTCCTCAAAAATTTGAACACCACTGACATTGCACATGTGAAGCACAACTGCCAAAAAGCCACAACACTGTGCATGAACAAACTGCAGACACTCATGAACAGTGATCCTTGTGCACATGTTTACAGGTCATTGAACCAGCTTTTCAACCCTAAGAACATTCTGCTTAACAAAACTGAAAACATAGTTACACAACTAAAATCCATTGCTGACCTGAAGATGATAGACAGTGTTGACCTTTTTAAAGGGTACCAGTCTCTAAAAGATGCAGCAGAGTCACTGTGCAGAGCTGGTGAAGTTGTTGATGTAGTGAAAATTCTCACTGCACTGACAACTGACTGTCAACAGTTTGCTTCAGCTGTGCTTAAATCAATATGGATGCCTACAAATAATGTTGAGAGTGAGAGGTTGTTGAGTCATTACAATATTGTTGTTTCAGATAGACGGCAGAACTTAAAAGAAGAGAATATTGAAGTGTTTACAATGCTCTCCTTTGATGATTGATATATATATATATATATATATATATATTTTTTTTTAAAGAATTTTATGCAACAGTTATGTTAAGCTAATGTGTGTGTAAAATTTTTACAAGGAAATTATTAACACATAGTGTTCAATAGTGAAATGAAATGTTTTTGTGGTTCTACATATGATGAACAGTTCTTTAATTTCTTATATTATGTACTGAACAATGCATTAAGCAACCAAGTGACTAAAAAATTTCTGTATGGAAGTTTCACAGTCAGTGGTGAGCAATTTTTATGTACAACTGGAAATTTAATGTTTTCATTGTTATTTATTTTTGGTTTAAGTAAATGTAAAGAGTGTGTTTAAATTAGGATAATTATAAGCTATGCCAAAGAAAATTAATTACGTAACAAATATTAAGCCTATACAGTTAAAACTATTTAATTTAATTATACAGATAAAAAAATAACACCGCTTTTTGGCAAAAATAACACCGCCAATTTCAGGTCTCTACCCATAGCCATAAAACTGACGGTTACAGAATCTTTTGTAAGAATGTGAACATACTATTGAAATCTGTAGTATTTGTTATACTTCGACCATCATATCATGGTATTGTGATACTAGTATTACACTTATATTCCTAAGCTTCAAGGTTTGTTAACACTAAAACAAAGTCTGCACTATTATTTTGAACATATATAGTTTTTTTATGGTCCCCTGAAAAACCATGAATAAAGATTATACTATTATTTTGAACTGCATTATTATTATTATTATTATTATTTTTGTTGAAATTACCAGTCAAAAACTAAATTCACCCAATGCAGTTATGTGGTTTTCGCTGTTGCAATGTTTGCTCAGTTGCGGTAGTGACTGTTTGAAGGGGGTTCCCCCCCCCCCCCCCCTTCAAATGGTGCCCACCTAGTGTCTGTTGGCTGCCAGCTGCCACGTGATTGCAGTAAAAATAACGGTCTTGTAACTATTATGTTTATAGTGTAAGTGTTTCAATGTCGTGATCACAGTCATAGTCCATATTGACCTTTGGTGGGAAAATAACCAAATAAAATAAATAAAATAAATAAAGAAAATAAATAAGAAATACATTTAGATTTCTGTTCAATATTATATAATTTTATTTCTCGTTACTGTTTAACCTTTGCACCAACTAAAAGTTTACATAACAAGAACCAGAATATTATCTAGATGTATTCACGTGAGGCATAGGCAATCACGGCGTAGTCGGTTGAAGCGACGACGTGCAAACATGCCGACGATGCAAAGGGTTCAAAAAGCCCCATGCATGGATTTGTGTGGTAAACTCCCTTAACCCTTTTTCCTTTCAATCAGTCATATGGTTGTGTATATATATATATATATATATACACACTCTATAAAGTTGGTAAGCAAATGTTTTGATAAATCGCATAGGCGTTATGTCATACGAGAGAGTTATTGTATGCAGTCTGGTGGAGAAATTCTACCCACCCAATGGCAAGGTCATTTCCTGCGCGCTCATTCCTTGTCGCTGCCACACCTCCGCCGGGATCCATCTGGACCGGCCCGTGTTCAAGGTGGTGATGGTCGAACGGGTCTGACCCCCGGGGCCACGCTCCATCTGCGAGTTCAACTCGGCCTGCATCGGCCGCACACTCGCTATCGGTTTGGCCATGACCGTGCCACCACCGTCTGTGCGGATGGCTCTGGAAACAGCGAAGATAGAAGATAAACAATTTTTTTTAACCAAGGTCTTCTTTAGAAAGTCACATAAAAGCAAGTGATAATCATACAGAGCTGGCTTATGCTCTTACATACACTAAATGTTCAAACTGAAAAACAAAAAAAAATATTAAAAAATCATCATTCACATCCATTTAGTATGCTATGTTAAGTGAAAATTTTTCAAGGGACTACTAGCAAAAAAGTACAAACTGCGGGAAAGTGTAAATTGGTGGAAAATCTCATGGTAAACTTTTTTTTTCTAAAAGTCTTTATGAAGGAATATTTTGAATATCAGACTATCAGACTTGAGATAAATTTATATGCATTAACACCCCCCCCCCCCCCTCCGTGGAAAAGCAGAAAATAATCTTTAGTGTTGGATAAGCCAGGGCCTTAAAGAAACCCGGCGGTAACTGAGAGCTAAGAGCTTCCAAATAAAAATCTTCCGAGTCATCCATACACTATAAAAAAACTATCGCTAACAAATTCAGACAATGACTGTGAAGGCTTACAAAACCTAATACACTTTAAAAATACCTTGACTTGTGAGTTAACAGCAAACAATGTGGTAAAGTTTCTCCATTATAAAAGCAGCAAGCATTATAGCAGTAAATTACTTAGACATAATTTTCACTAGTACACTTTATTAATTTTATAAAGTACATCCCATCCCAAAGGTCTACCGCTATACTAATCATAAAATGTGGCACAGCACGCAAATACTACCGTATGTCAATATGTCATTCGTAAATAATGTGCACCTGATTTGCAGTCCACTCTGCCCGCCAGTGTTCCCCACGCCGGCAGGGTAGTACGAGTACTGAGGCCTGTTGTAGTTGATGCTTGCTTGTTTCTCCAGCTCGTAGCTGCGCTTGGCCAGACGCTTCTCTGCCTGCGACAGCTTTTTCTCCTTGCGATCCACCAGCAAGCTTTCGTGTTGGAAAGGTTCCTGCAAGTACAGAACATGCGCATACAGAAACTATCTCCACACTCTCTATGTACTAACTCTACACCACGTCTATATACTAACTCACATGGGCGCAAATCCGGGCAAGAGGAGGGGAGCAGCCCCCCAACCCTGGAATTAAAAAGCCCCTCATGGTAGAGGCCTGCTTGCACTTGAAAATTGTAACTGTGAAACAATAAATCCATGGACAACATCCCACCTCCCTCCAAGGAATCCTATATATTTTTGATCCTGCTACATCACCATGTATATATACATCACATACGTAGATTTTCGTCATGGCAATCACCGAGGTGCAAGACGGTGCATTGTCTTGGTGAAACAAAATTCCACCCCCCCCCCCCCTCCCCCTGCAAATGTGGTTGTTTTTCTGCAATTTTGGCCTTCAGCTTGTCAAGTAATGATTCGTAGTATGCTCCTGTCATTGTTTTTTTTTTCTTCCCTTTTTCAAGATAACTGATTACGATCCCTCCATAACTAGCCCAAAAAACAATCACCATCACTTTACCAGCAGAAAGAACAGCCTACTTTTTTTTTTTTTTTTTGGTATTTATTCCCTCTTTGCAGTTCACTGTTTTGACTGTTTTTTTTTTAAAATCCGGAGTGGAATGGTGAATCCAAGTAATGTGATGAAACATGATGAAACACTTGTACAACTAGTGGTGAAGGAGCTGCAATATGTTCACTTGTCACCACTTCTGGCCAACACATTTATCGTACACTTCAAGATGAAAGCCATTCAGGAAAGTGAGCACCAGCCCAAATGCTAGTATCAATATGTGGAAGATACTTTTGTCATCTGGCCAAATGGGCATGACACCTTGTCACTATTTCTGGAACATCTCAACAACCATCATGAAAACATCAGATTCACCATGGCAACAGAAAAGGAAGGCACTCTACCATTCCTGGATGTTCTTGCAAGTAGAAGTGGCAGTACATTAAAACACAAAGTGTTGAGGTAGCTTACAAACACTGACAGGTATCTAAATGCAATCTCCACCATTCTCCAGCCCACACGAAATCAGTAATCTTCACAAAGCACAGAATATCTGTGATGAATTCAGTATGAAAAAAAAATTGCAACATGACAAAATGTCTCAGTTAGCTAATGGTTTCACACAGAGAAAAAAAACATCCAGGATCATGAATTGAAAAAATTGGAAGAAATAACACTGAAAACCAGGACCACAAATAACATTTTGAAGCACTGCCATACATCAAGGGGACTACATAAAAAACATCCAAAGTATTAAAAAAACATGACATCAAAACAATGCAGAACCCAGTCAATAAATTGAAGACATTTCTAGGCATTGTGAAAGACAAAGAACTGCCCAGTAACCTCTCAGGAGATTATAAAGTTCCCTACTCCCGCAACAAGACCTGTATAGGAAACACGGGAAGAAGGATCTCTATTCGCCTAAAAGAAGATTTAGCAGACCTCAAATACAATAGAATACTTTCAGCCAAAACTCAGCACTACAGTAAAACTGAATAAGCCAAACACAGTTCAATATTGCCAACTACAACCTCAGATTAATCAGAGAGGCCATAGAAATCATAAAACACCTTAAAACTGAATAACCCAAACACAGTTCAATATTGCCAACTACAACCTCAGATTAATCAGAGAAGCCATAGAAATCATAAAATACCCTAAAACATCAACAGAGAACACAGCTACAGATTAACTAATATTTAGAATTCTTTGTTATACAAAAATCACTAATAATCATGATCAAAGAATTGGCAACAGTCAAGCTTGTGGCAGCCACAAGCAAATGCTTCCTGACTGGCCAGACCACCTGCCAATCAGAGCTGACCTCAGGAACCACTCGAAGCTCAGCTGTGATCAGGACACTGCCTCAACCGAGAAGTCAAGAAGTTAATAAAAACCAGAAAAAACTATAAATTTAAAATCAACATAAAAATATTGTGTAATGATCACACCTTTAAATAATATCTGCTTAAAGAAATTCTATGAATATTATTTTTATAAATTAAAAGTAATGAAATTTTCAAACATTATGAAAAATCAGTTTTTGAACTATCAGCTAGTAATATTATGGTAAAGCAAATGCTTTGCGGTTGATGATAAAACTAAACTTTTGCAATGAGATGTGTGCATCACAGTTAAAAAGCCCCAACAGTAAAAACTGTTATTTCATAATAAACTAATAAGTTATCAAAGTTAACTCACATTAAACCAAAATTTCTATGAATGAACATGAATTCAACACGGGAAGTGCTCTGCAATGATGTACAAACCTTGGATAGACAGGAGCTGAACTTGTCTAGGACCTTCTGCATGACCACATCAATGTACTTGTCTTTCTCCTTGCTGAAATCCTTCACTTCAGAGTCTTCCTCCTTGTCCCAGCACAGGTTCGTCACATCCTTGATGGAGAGGTGGGCATCGGGGTTGCACTCATCCACCACCCTGTCTGCCATGCCCTGTTTGTTGATTTGCCGATCGTAGATCTTCTTCTCCAGGCAGTTGTCCATCACCAAGCGGTACACAAAGCACGGCTTCTTCTGCCCATATCTAAATGAACACACCATACAATCAATACTGTATGGGAATGCACTGTTAGGTAGCGATAAAATTAGGTTTTTACACCACACAATTAATGTGTGCATTACCCAGTGAACACATGACTTCGGTCTGACATCACTGGTAAGTCATAGCTAGGTAATGAATTTTTATGTAATTTTGACATACCACTGACATCTGTTGTGACCAAAAAATTATGTAAAGATAAATATCATGCTGACATCATACTGATGATATTTATAGAAATAGAGAGCTGAGAAAATCAGTACGCAATCTGTTACTCAACTTTACAGAGAAGAGTGTTAAAATTATATTATAACTCAATAACAAACTAATAAGGCTTTATACCTGATGTGGCGTAGGAAACTTGTATAGATCTTGTAGAAAACATCCAGCTATACATAAAAAATGACCAGGTTATCCAGTCATACTACATATACACAGCAACTGTCCGGATGCATGCCTGCACCAACTCCCCTAGTGGTCTAAGCTACGTGTGGCCAGTGATGTTTATCTTGGCTTGACAGTTAGGGCAAAAAAAAATGTCCCTTTTACCCACACAGCACAGAGTTGCAATTCGTCCTCCCCTGCACTCCCCTTCCATCCCTTAGGAAGTCTCCACATCTCGCTCACGTACACTACATAAAAGCGATGTCATGGCATTTAACCTTCTTGACTTCTCTGGCATGGTATATAATAACTTAATGAAAATTCCTTTAATTTTTTTTATGAATACAGCATCAAAAGGACTTGGCGCTTGTTAAAATATATAGTTGGACCACACATTGTATCATGTTTATGCTCGTTATGCTTACAGTAGGTGGTTCAATAATTATTTTTTGTATCTTTTCTTTTGGGAAGATGTCTGCTATTAAAATAAATTTACATTCTATTTTTAAAACTTGTCAACTTCATGCCAGAGATGACTGAACACGGACTTGGTGTGTAAAATATAATTTTGATATATAGGGGTCAGGCGTGGGTCAATAGGGCAAAAATGTTATTTACGACCCTCATATATTACAACCCTATTCCTGGGAACAGTGAGGGGTCATAACAGCGAGGTTTTCCTGTAGTTGGTTTTAGCATCTCTGTTTGTTAGGTGCTAGTTTCTTCTTCACTGTAATAAAGGCTCATTGATTGGACCAATCTGTACAATGAAATATTTTGTAGTCAAGTATTTTTTTTGTATCAAAGCTTGTCTTTAATTTTGTACAATACAATGCTATCTACAACACCCCTGTATGTTTGGCTGGTACTTAAACCTAATAAGTATCAGGTATTTAAGTGATAAAAATCTGTTCGGTTACCTGTAAACTCTACAAACAGCCTGTGTATCATGGCATGGGTTCCAAGAGGCATCAAAAACAACCACACGGTTTGCTCCCACCAAGTTGATTCCAAGAGAACCAGCTCTTGTTGACACCAGGAAGAGATGGATGTTGGGATTTGAGTTGTACTCATTGATCAGCTTCTCTCGTTCCAGAGCCGATGTGCTGCCATCCAGTCCTAGAAGTAACGTTAAAACCACAATTACTCATTAAAAAAAAAAAAAAAAATTAAAAAATGCACTGCAAAATAATTACTTTCCAGACTAAGAATATGAAGATTTTCACTCGGGCAGGATTGCTTTAAAACATTTTTATACTACAACATACTTGTTCATTTCTGCATAGTATTTAATAATTTTCTTTGATTGAGTATATTATGTATTTTTTCTACATATGTTTTTAAGAGTTATCTTTAAATTTTGTAGTGAAATAAAAATCTACATGAATGCAAAGAAACCTTAAATATGGGCACATAAAAACACATAATTGTATTAATTAGTGTATGAGCTTGACATAAAAAAATAGAAACTAAATATGACTATAAATTAGCATATACTTCACAGATCGGTACTAACTGTAGTAGTTAATACTGCGGGCCCACTTCTCCTCTTGGCCAGGCACATTGCTACGCTGGAGGAAATCTTCTATTAGATTCAGGGTGAAGAGTGACTGGCTGAAAACTAGAAGGCGGTCACCCAATGCCATGGACTCCTCCAAAATGCAGAAAAAAACTTCCATTTTAGCAGAATTCGCTATTGAGCCAGGAACATAATTCTTCAATAGTTCTGTAGCCTGTAAATGACAAACATGTCCATGATTAATGTTTTTGAAACTAATCAAATTTTTTAAATCTTAATAGCAAATTAGAATGTCCCTTTTACTTTAAAAGAGTTTGGGTTTAAATTACAATTTTTTACAACATAATGAAAAAAATCAACACAAGACAGTAGAGTTAGTATTCTACATAATTGTCTCTTGACTCAAATTTTTTCACAGCTTGACACAAACTAATCAATTACTAACCTAGGTTAGTGCATTTCATTCCCAGGTGAATAAAAAGATTTGATTCAAAATAAAATTTACACCAAGGATTTTTTTTTAGTTCCAATGAAAAATTTTACACTTATAATAGGTTGATTTTACAGTCCTGGAGCAAGCACAGTAAGTACAGTAAGTCCTCGGTTTACGTCGGGGTTACGTTCCTGAAAACCGCGACGTAAATAGAAACGACGCAAAATGAGCCATGTTTCATGCCACCGGCCGGCCACGGCCCAAGGTCGGCCGGAAGCGCTGGCATACAGACGTGACAACGGGCAATTTTATCAGCAAATGACAACCGACAGCGTGGGAAACAAGTCCAACTAGTACTTCTCAGCTTTATAGAATGGTTATTTAACCAGCTGCTTTATTACCTTTATTGATTGAAATATAAAAACAGATATATAGTACATACTGTACGTAAGAGCAGGAAGCATCCCTCATGATGTATGATAAGATAAGGCGGTGAACATGTAGCTTACGCTACATAGCATAAATTAACTACCGAAGGAAACAAAGAATTATAAACGAATTATATACGGTGTTTTGGTTAAAATAAAGATTTACGGTCATTGTAAACGACGTTATTGTGAATCGGCGACAACTTAAATTGAAACATGAGTACTCAAACATTAGCGACGTTAATCCGAAACGACGTAAATCGGTACGACGTAAATAGAGGACTTACTGTATATCTAGTATTATTTGTGTGTATAAAATGTTATTAAATATAAAATACTATTGAAGGAAAAAAAAATAAACCTCCGGCTGCAGCATTTCACCCATCTTAGTTTGCCATCACTGATACTTTTCTCCTCCCCTCTTTTATTAATTCCGCCCAAGGACAAGCAAGTTAATCTTCAACAGCTTGCGTTAAAAATGTTTATAAATGCACATTGATGACTTCTGAAAATACTATTTTTTTTTTCATTCAAATCAAATATCAAGTTATTCACGATTAACAAGTAATTCTTAAAAACTCTTTCGACAATAACTAGATACAATGTCAAATAATTCTGAAAACATAAGCGATGAGACTGAGTGCCAAGATAACAGTCAATGCATACAATTCATATTTGGACTTTGTGTATAATTAAGGTTAACATTTAATAGATTTTCATCAGAAATAATATATTTTAAACGAACGCAACTATTTAAAAAACAATTGTTTGCGGTAAACGAACATTGCTGATCATGCACAACGATGCCATATTTATAGGATTTGGCACGTTAATTTAAAATTTCTCTAAAAATTGCACAGTAATCCACTGTTTATTATGTAAAAACCCCAGGATACAACTTTATTTTAATGCATTATTCATTAAGGTTTTAAAGGGGGGAGATAGCAACATGAATTTAATTTTTGCGTCATCACTAAAGTTTGGATTCATGGCCACATAGGTTACTGTGACAAGTCGCAGAAAAAAAGTTGTTTACAAAGGAAAACTAAGCTACAGTGATCACAAGAATACACACAGTAATGTACATAATAAATAAACTTCAAACTATTCACTTTCAACTTGTTCCGTTTAAACTTTTCTGATGATTTGCTATTGAATGCAGTGCTGTTGCAACATAAATGGCATGAAATGCTTTCACATAAAGCCAGAAAGTAAAGCATTAATATTACAGGTAAAATGGCGGCGTAAGAAAAAAAAGGTTAATCATGGAAATTTGTAAATCCCAGGTATGTAAGAATGAAGTTTTACTGTACTTTTTACTACACACAAGGCCAGAATTAGCTAATAATAACTAAACTTCCATAGGTTATTTTAGTAGCTATAGGTAACAAATAATTGTATTATAATTCAAAATTTTCAAGTACTCAAGTACCTATTGATGACCAGAATAGAGGGGAAGAAACAAATAGTTCTGTGTACACCTATACTGTTTAATAAAAGTTATCATAGGCATTCATGGTTAAGAAAAACACTGTGCTGTAATGACAAACACATTCATTAAAACATTGTACATATTAGTGCGAAATATTCGTCAATTTTTGAAAGCCATTGGGGAATTATTTGTTTATCTAGCTAAGGTGAAAAGAGCTTAGTTGAAAAATTGCAGGTTGTGCCTACAAACTATGTCACTTATGCCATTTTTCTTTTTTGGGCACCATTCACAGCTTAGTTGAAAAACTACACTCAGTGCCTACAGTCACTTGTAACTTTTTTGAGCACTGTTGATTGGTAAACCTTTGCAACGGATGTGAGTAGCAACGTTGCACATGTTAAAATAATACAATGGGTTGCCGGCAATTAGCTATAGGGGGAGGAAGTCACTACTAATTTTCTCTCACGCCAGAAATGTTGGAATGCGGAAGGAAAGGTGAGTATAGTTCATTTGCGGTAAAATAAATACATATATTCACGGCCCTGCTGAATTTTTCCATCCACGAAATTTCAAAGGTTGTGATTTTCCGGCACAAATACTGCTGTGAGAGTAATAAAGTGTACCTTAGTCCATGGTTTGTTTTAAATATTTTAATGTCCGATGCCATAAAAACTGATACAGTATTTAAAAAAAAATTGGTTGTCTGTAAAGTCGGTTTAAGGACGATAGTTTAACGTGACGTCATAACAAAACATTGATGAAATGATTGATCCAGAAGAAAAGGAAATATCATATTCGGCCTGAGACTGAGCCGTAATAGGCTTCTGCAACCAAACCATTTAGGCATTAAAAATATGATATTCTTTGAGGAAGTAATTTTTTTTTTAATTTGAATCATTTTTACTGAATTATCACTATTTTGTATGGATACAAAGGAGTGAAATGAAATGTACAATTTAATTAATAAATTTACTTTTAGTTGCATTCATTCATTAATTCAAATATATTTATTACTATTGAAATGTTGCGTGCGCCAAATTTATTTTTAGAAGTACAAAAAATTTTTTTACACCTGCAAGGATTCGAACCGACAACCTTTGAATTGAAAGTTTGCGACGCTGACCGCAAGACCACGAGGTCATACATGATAATAAGTAGTTTCAAATGACATATATATACACATTTATAAAAATTTTGTTCATGATAGGGGTATAATATTATTTCGTTTTTATAACACGATTTGATAACAAATACGCATCCCAAATACAACAAACTTATTTATAATGTGTTACAATATTTTTTAAAACATTGTGCAAAAGATCCTGGGTGTAATTTGAATTATTATGTGTAACTGTAAAACACCATTGTTGGTTCAAAACGTATTTGAATTTTCAACATTACTTTTAAATAACCCTACCGATTGTGCTGAAAATCGGTGGACGATCGTTAAATTACATAATATTAATAATTCAAACGACGAAAATATGATTGAAAAGTCAAATCGATGGTTATTCCAATCGAGTGGAAGAGAGATGCCACGCATGCGTACAATGAACATGAAGAGAGATGCCACGCATGCGTACAATGAACATGAAGAGAGATGCCACGCATGCGTACAATGAGCAAACACGTCACATCCGTATTGGGACACTTTTTCGTGCGTGCAGCCGGTGTTCATCGATTTATTAGACGTTGTCACGTCAAAAAATGGCTGTTGCATGGGCCTTAAAAATATTAATTTTACCGGGAATGGACTATACAACACTGAGTGGTGTTTTTTTCTCATGTCATAGGGGAGGGAACATAGGAATGTTAAGAGGGAGTAACAAGATGGTTTGTGTCTCTGGAAGGGATGAACTTTAACCTTCAAGAATGTAAACCAGGGGAGGGAAAAGTATGCCAGACATCATGATGCAGCCGCTGCTGCCAGCTTAGAAGGACGAGTTTTGCGCACTTACATCACACAAGCTACTGCCACCACATTTTTAAACAAAATGTCTGATATCTTTCTGTTATGATAGAAACATAAAAGAGAGTACTAAAACCCACACAAAATACACGCTGTGCATTAAAAAAACAATATTTTTATAAGCTTTGATTGAGATTTTTTCAAAATTTTTATTATTTATATTTTGGTGTTAAAGTTTCCTATTTTTTGATAGTTCCTGAGAAAGTATTCGTAAAATCTCTGCTTTGTTATATCTGGGGTTTGAAAAATCGGGGTTCTAGTGTGTAAGGCATTTGTAGGTACCGTGGCGAAATGCACTTTTTGATGTCAAAAATGTGTGAACCACAACTCAACTAAGAAACTATTTGCAACACACCTTCACTGTTATACAAGCACTTATATGGTTCTATGTAATAAACAAAATAGCAATACTTATGAATAATAATAACCAAATCCATACATACCCAATCATACGGTATTCCTGGGTCATTGTTCCTTGGAGGGTTTGTTCCAATATCTACCAGTTGTTTCCCATCAACAAAACATAATTTTTTGGCATTGTCAGAGTACATGCCAGTAGAAGCTTCTTTAGTTTCACAATCAATTTTTGATGTGTCAATGCAGCTTACTTGGTTCTGGGCATCAGCAGTTTCTTTATCTGCTTCATTAAGCAGTCCGTCAAGATTCTTCTTTTCTTCATCCGCACTGTTACTCTCATCAACGTTCACCCCTGCCGAGTTTGACTCCAATTTTATGGGACTGACCCCTTCAAGTTCCATTTTTTGAGTTTTATTTTCATCTTTAGTGGGCATCTCAAACTCAGAACTATCATCTTTACCTGTGGAGTCTAGTTTTTTCTCTGCTTCACTTATGTTCACTACAGAAGTTATTTTATTCTTACATTCAGAATTGAGATCAACATTTGGCTCACATTTCATCAAATCTGTTGATTCCGTTGCACAATAATGATGCTTGTTTGGATCCCAAGACAGAGATGGTTTAGTGTCAGAAGATAACTCAGTGACTTTCTCACTTGAATGAATTTCCTCATTCTGTATATTTCTGGAGAAGCTACGATTCTGGTTACAACTATCCATTGTAGTTTGTTGACTTTCAGGACCCATAGGTTGGTTTTGCATTCCAAAATTTGTGTTACCGAAAGGACTAAAATTGTTGGTGAAAGAATTCACTGAACCTGCATACAGGTTATTCTGATTTTCGACAGAAGTCGAGACATTTTGATCACTTGTTGAATTTCCTAATTGATTCTGGGGATCAACTTTATTATTCTGTGGATTTTGAAGGTTAGAAATTGGATTTTGTTGACTGTTGTCCAAATAGGATGAATCAGGCATGTTGGATAATGCTGGATCCTTATCATTAGCAATCCCAACTGACGTTTTTTCCGAACCATTTCTAACATTCTCCTGAACTTGCTGCATATTTTCTTGAGTGCAACTTAAATTACTCAACGGAGGATTTACTGTATTTGTTGAAGAACTGTGTTGGTCATTCCCAGAATTAGTTTGAGAATTGTGTTGCATATTCTCCATGTTTGTTCCACAATTTTGTGATAAATTTAAATTCTTGTGCTGATCATTTCCTGTACTTGAAGACAAATTGTGATGAGCACTCAGAGAGGTAGTTGAATTCTGATGGGAAGTCGGTGAACAATCACCTACATTCAGCTGAGGATTTATGTTTATTGGTTGCTGCTGAGCATTAACAGTGTTCACAGGAAGTTTCTGAGATGTCATTTGGTTCATGTACATCTGCTGAGAATTCATGCTATTGCTGTTTAATGAATTTTGTTGGCCATTCATGGTATGCTGAACATGCATAGAAGTCTGCTGCAGGTTTAAGGTATTATGCTGAGTACTTGTATTCATGAGATTCTGCTGAGGATTAGGATTCATGGGATTCTGTTGCACATTAGTGTTCATTGGGTTATGCTGAGCACTTGTATTCATGGGATGAACAGCATTTGTATTCATGGACTGCTGCTGTGCACCTGTGTTTAAAGGATTTTTCTGTGGACATGAATTATTCATTGGACTTTGCTGTACACTCAAGTTATTAAAGGAGGTTTGCTGAATATTCACAGAATTTTGTGGGTTAGAATTATTCATTGAATTCTGAGCATTTACACTGTTTGTAGAGTTTGGCTGAGCATTCAAGATTGGCATAGAATTTTGCTGTGCACCCATAGTAGTAATAGCATTCTGTTGAACATTCACATGACTCATAGCACTTTGTTGTGGAGTGACACAGCTCATTGCATTCTGTTGGATGTTCATGTGGTTTGGGTGAGCATTTATTGTGTTCACTGCATTTTGAAGAACATTCATACTGTTCAGTGGGTTGTGCTGAACAGCCATGCTGCTCACAAGACTCTGCTGTGAGTTCAAATTGTTAATGGAATTCTGTTGTGCATTATAACTATTCAATGTGTTCTGCTGCGCATTCAAACCACTGACGGGAGCATGAGGCAAACTCGTGTTTATAGGAGTTTGTTGGGAATTCATGTTCACAGAATTATGCTGTCGCATATTCATGTTCATTGGGTTTTGTGGAACATTCATACTACCCATTGGGTTTTGCTGAGGATTCATGTTGTTAACAGAGCCATGTTGTGCATTCATGCTTTCCAATGAACCTTGCAGTGGATTCATACTGTCAAATGAATCACGTTGAGCATTAATGCTGTTGAATGAGCCTTGCTGCAAATTCATGCCATTGAAAGCACCCTGCTGTGAATTCATACTATTCATTGAGCCCTGTGGTGCTGCATCAATTCTGTTCAATAAGCTTTGAGGAGGATTCATGTTGTTGAAAGAACCCTGTTGAGAATTAATGCTGTTCAGTGAGTCCTGCTGGGCATTCATGCTGTTCATTGGATTATGCTGAGGATTCATGTTCTGCTGACCACTCATCATGTTCATTGAACTCTGGTGTGAATTAGCACTGTTTGGGCTCTGACTGGTATTCATATTTATGGAGTTTTGTTGAGAATTCATGCTATTTGTGGTAGTCTGTTGGGAACTCATGCTATTCATAGAGTTCTGCTGGGAATTTGAAGCACTCACAGAACTTTGCTGAACATTAATGGTGGTCATGGGATTTTGCTGGGTGTGCAAACCATTTCTAGAGTTGTGAACAGAATTCAAGTTGTTCATATGACTTTGCTCAGTATTCATGTTGTTCACAGGATTACGCTCAATATTCATGTCACTGTTCATAGAATTTTGCTGACTCATGGGAATTTGCCGAGGGTTCAAGTGATTTTGTTCAGGAATCATTCCATTACCATGGTTCTGCTGGGATATCATGCCACTCATGTGGTTCTGCTGAACATTCATGCCATTCATATTGTTCTGTTGTGGATTCACAACATCTATGATGTTTCGCTGAGCATTTACATGATTTTGTTGGGCATTCATAACATTTATTGAATTCTGTTGAGAATCAATAATATTAATCATATTCTGTTGAGGATTCATTAAGTTCATGGTCTGCTGCTGATGGTTCAAACCACTGACTGTGTTCTGCTGAGAATTCATTGAATTTTGCTGGGTATTCATGCTTGTGATAGGATTCTGGTGAGCACTAATGTTATTCATGGGGTTATGCTGAGAACTTGCAATGTTCACAGGATTTTGCTGGGCACTAATGGAATTTAGGTGGGTCTGCTGTGCACTAATGTTGATAATGGTGTTCTGTTGAGCATTCATGTTGTTCATTGGGATCTGTTGAACAGTCATGTTCTGCTGGTCATTTATAAGGTTCTGCTGGCCACTCATAGTGTTCATGGAGTTCTGTTGACCAGTTATACCCATGAAAATATTTTGCTGGGAATTCTGACTATTTGTGGGATTTTGCTGAGGATTCATGTGCTGAGCATTTATGCTACTCAAAGCATTCTGCTGAACTTTGATGGCATTGCTAACAGAGGTGTGAGGGTTATTATTACTACTCAAATTTGCCTGCTGAGAAAGCATGTTGTTTGGTACATTTAACAAATTTTTCTGTGGCAAATTATCTGTATTATGTTGCATGTTCATGTTGGAATTAGCCATTCCAGCACTGTTGACGGCATCTTGCTGCAACGCCATCTGACCCGACGGAGAACCCCGCTGATTATTTATCTGGCTACTTCCTGAATTTTGTTGTACATTACTAGAGAATGTCTGGTTCTGTTGCCCAGAATACAAATTCTTAGAAGTTACACAGTGACTATCCATAGAATTTTTTTCAACATTACCAACTTCGCTTTGAGAAGTTTCTTGCGGCTGATTGGGAGCAAGATTTGTAGAGTTGTATCTGCTAGATGAATTCTGAACCATGTTTCCACTATTTGCTACACTGTTCTGATTTTTCATGTTGTGTGCACCTAAAGAATTATCCAAATTGGCAGGGGCATGATTTTGGTGAATACTGCCTGTAACACTGGGTGAATTTTTTTGGGCACCACTATCACCTACAAAATTCTGAGAATTGCTGCAGCCCATTGAATTATTTGAGTCAATGTTCTGAAATATTCCAGTGTTCTGACAACCAAAAGAACCACCACTAATCTGTTCACCATATGACTCATTACTATAGTAAGAGGAGTTGCCAGAAGCACCGAAAGTGTTACTCCCACCATAATATTGATCAACTACATTACTTGGGTTTTGTTGACTCTGAGTACTTTGTGAAAAATAGTCACTACCCTGCCAATATCCTGTGCCTGTATTGTTGATACTTGCATCACAATGATACCCACTTTGAGAGCTGTTACCTTGATAGTTTGAATAACCCACTGAACTATTGTAGTTTGCTTGCTGATTACCAGAACTACTGTAGTTTGCTTGCTGATTACTAGAATTACCATAGTTAGTTTGTTGGTTACCACTATTATTTGGATAGTAAGAGTTTCCTGAACTATTGTTATATCCAGATGAATTATTTGGGTTATTAGGATCAAGGCAATTGTTATATGATCCATTGGAGCTGTACTGTCCCATATTACCATAGTTATTTGAGCTATAGCCACTTGAATTAGATATCTGACCATAGTCCTGGTTAACGTAAGATGGGTTACTCGTTCCCTGATGGTAAGATGAAGCTGACATATTCTGATATTGAGAACCATCGTAAGGCTGCTGCTGTTGTAACATGCCGAAGTTCTGATTCTGCTGCTGCATATCCACATGCATGTTTTGTTGGCCAATATCGGTCTGCATTTGGTTTGAAGGTGACGTGAACGGCAAATTGGAACCAGGTAAGCTGCTGGCATTATCACTGATGGAGTTCATTGTGTTGGGCGTGATGGTTGCAGCCGGTTTCTTACTGGAATTTGTCTGACGAAACGCTGGTGGCTGAAAAACAAAGATAAGAAATACTTTTACTAAAAGAAACTACTTACAATATTTAATAGCTATAATGTATGTAAATAAAATAGTTTTTCCGGAGAATAAATTAAATGCACAAAAAAAAATTATGTAGAGCTATACATACACAAAAAAATAATCTAGAATTGATGATTACAGCAGCAGATTCAGCACTGGAATTGAATCATCACTATTTTCCTCACATATTTGTATGTTACAATGTTATCTATAATATGAAGTTAATGGGAGGCAAAGAAAATAGGTCAATGTACTGGATGGACCCAAGTACCTGAACATAGACTTTTAAACATTGCTGTTCTAGGAAAATCAAACAGACTACTGTTAAGCATTGTTTTCAATATTTGCTGCATAGCCAAAGCCAAAAAAGCATTACTATACTGGTTATAATAATTTTTTGATATCACCATAGCCAACTATGTCTTTAAAATTCATAAATGAAAAATCAAAATTTTCATGCTACTAACTACTAATTATTACTCTGGAATATCAAGCACTTCCATAGTAAAGTATTATTAGATTACTAGTCATATATAAGAAGTTATTAAAACTAAACATATAACTGAATAAGCCTTACATAAAAAATGTGTATATTAGCATGCTATGCTATGAAATAAATAAATATAAAATATCTGATTTGTTAATAGTTTATACGTACTTTATAATACAATTGTTTACTTTTTACTCAATTGAATCATGGATGATAAAAAAAAGACTCTTAATCAAAACCTTGAATTTAAATAAATTATGTTATTAAATATAAATATTATAAATAAATTATACAGAAATAAATATGTATGTAAATAACACAACCTGCATATTTTTTGTTCATTGAATGACAGAACTCAATCCAGTATCAAAATTGCCGAAGCAAATATTATTTACAGCAAAATCAGACTACCGGTGTCATTTTCAGTTTTATGGCCCATTAGGTTGGTCGTCCGAGGCACAAAAATAAGGGTTTAGTTGTAGATAGGACACAGCCAGTACCTTATTTTTTAGGGAACGGATTATGGTGTCCCATTTGTGACCTATATGTTGCCCAAACTTCTGCGCATGCGCAAGCTCACTTTTTCAGTGAATTTGGTCCAGATGGCAGACCTACATTTGGTGCCATTATTTTGTATACTTAACTTTTGTGAACATCGGGGGATGTACCAAGCGTGTTGGTGTGCCAAAAGAAACTTTATGATAGTGAAATTATCCTGGAATACATTTTGTACACTTTAATGTCCGAAATAAGAAATAATCACAACTTAAAAAGTACTTGAAAAAATTAGATAAGTCTTATTAAACACAAATAGTTTTTTTTTCAACATTTTTGTTGCATCTTTGTAGCAGAGGTGTGAAATGCACAGTATACAAAAGCAAGAGTATGATTAGCATCAAGTTTAAAACCTGGCAGAGTTGAAGTTTAAATTTTTTTTTAAAATGTTTTATAAAATGTGTTATTGGATTATGAACATTATCATTAGTGAAAAATAAATTAAATACTATTTCTTTGAATGACTGATTTAATAACAAACACATATCGTCGCTTAGCTAACAATACCATCTAATTAAAATTTCAGTAAATTTACGTTAATAATGTCAGGTGGTGTTTTGGCTAAGCGCTTATCTCTCTGTCCGTTGGTTTGGTTATTTCATATAAAGTAGGCCTATGACCCTTAGTTTTTATTAATATAAAAATAGAACATAGAAACATAACATAAATTATAGTATGTGTGTAAATAAATAATTAATTCATACTCTATTCGGTGAAATAGTTTTCAGTTACAAAAACTGTGTTAACAAATATTGGTAATAAATAAAAAAAGACTTGCTGATTTTTGTTGTCTTCCAATACCATCATGTAAACGTAAATAAACACTTGATGTGTAGATACACGTCAAGTAACGTGTTTGTTCCACGATGCGCAACTGTTTATAGCCTCGCGCAGGGCACCATTTATTAAAATGGCTGCTGATCCGTTCCCTTACTGTGATTTGGTTCGCACACGTTCTGGAATACCGTCAGCGAGTTACGTTACAGTTGTGGTGGTCCAACAAGGCAGTGCTTGTTCACCACATTACACAAACGACTTTAAACACCACCCTCAAAGGCAAACGTGTTAACCTCTTGTCGCTCACCTTCTTCTCCTTCTTGGGCTGTGGCGTTTTCAGTGCCCTTCCCCGAGGTTTCTTCGGCATGCTGCCACTCTTCACAGGACTGCCAACATTCGCAGTTCCCACGGGCGTGCCCGGGGTGGCAGCAGCCGCGGCGGCGGCTGCCGTTGCTTCCTCCAAGTCAAGGTCAACATCCTCCCCGCAGTTACGCTTCTTCAGGAAGTAGTAAAGTATGTCTGGATGGTTCCAGATCTGCGAGAGATTCAACACACGTTCACCAGCTCCCAATTTAACAAAACAACCAAATTAGTGCTGACAAAAAATTGTATCCATCAAATATTGAAATACTGATATTCATCACATAGCAGTGATAATGGCCATATACCATACATGTTATTTATGAGAATATTCTATATCTAACACCGTTTAATTCTAATACAAACTGAGCTATGTACCTTGCTCACTAACTTGATAATGCAACCAAAAAAAGGATTCTCAAAAATTTTTCTTGGGCACTTGGTAGGTAACTATTCTTTTCCAATAGAGTCAAGGTTTTATACTTGGCCAAATTTTTTTTGTGAAAAATTTAACTTTTATTTCATATTTTTATGAATGTTTTACCATGCTAGCATCGTGCATAAATAAATAAAATAATTTTAACTGTTGCTTATTTTACGATTTATGTAATGAAATAAAATAAAGATTTATGAATTAAACTCACATTTCAATATAAGATTAGGTAATATGGTTGAACATCTTTGCATTTTATGTTTTACCTTAAATTTCAGTGTTATGCTGTGTATTGATGTTTCAGTTTTATCGCTATTAAACATACATAGCTTCTACCAATAAACATAAAACATCATTATAATTTGCCAAAATAAAGAAGCATAAACATTTTGCGGGATAAGGCAAGTACTTGGGATGGGATATCCAGGATGAAAAGAATCAGATAGAGCCTCATGAAAGCCAGAGGCAAAACAAGGATATTAAATATAAGAATAAACTATTATTCAGGCTACAGCAACATAATTCCTCAATAAATGTAGACCATTATCTACAATACATTAGATGAATTAAATTATGGATGGAATATTATCTGTTTTACATACAAGTGGAGAAGACAATGTAAGAGAGAAGAGGGGAAAGTAAGAAACAATTTTTTTTGTAGTATTATGAAATAATAATAATGTATGTACATATATTCAGTTTCATGTTACTTCACCCGATTTTCAGACATCATGGCCAACATAACAGTATGTAAACATGTAAATCCTGTCACCTTAAATGTATTGTATCAGGTTTTGAGTTAATTGCTGGTTGTACATTGAAAGGTGTTTACTAAGGCATCCTATGGTTCAGCACATTATGTAGTCCGGCAGGAATCATGCAGTACGCGCTCAAATTTTTTTGGGTGGACTCCAGCTGTTGACAATGCTGATAGACCCATTACTGCGCTGCCAGCATTTTTTGTTCACTCAGAGTTTATCATTACTGTGGTTTTAATTTCAGTAAAATGTTACAGTTTTTAACACTTTCATACATGGTATTCGCATTAAAATATACTGATATATACTATTATTAAACTGTAGTTTGCTTGTTTGTTTGTTTGTTCGAGGTTGACGCAAAAACTAGTGGACCGATTTTGATAAAACTTTTTGTGTTTAAAAGCTTATGATCTAACTTAAAAACCAGTATACATTTTATCTCCCTAAGAAAATAATAGTCTAAATATAACAATGAAACCATTGAATTGTGTCCATTTTGTTAGTTCAAGCATCACACAAAAACTATTGAACCCATTTTGATGAAACATTTTGTATTTAAAAAGCTTATGATTAGATATGGTGTATATTTTATCTGCTTACAATGATGGGAGCCGGAGACACATAAAAATACAACCACATTTTTTCACAACCAAGTGCAACAAATATAAGGTCAGCTCCCATTTTAAGTTCATTCATTTAAAGATGGAACAGTTTTGCGTGGCCATTGCACTGGATGCCACGCGCGCGGAGCTGTGATATATCATAAAAGATAAAAAGATTTAAAAAAAAATCAAAAGAATTCCTAAATATTTCCTTGAGTTTCCGTTTGTTTCTCATACAAATCTACAATTTTGCTCCGATCTCGATGAAACTTTGCAACTTGACCTTTTGACACACGATGAAGGTCACTGTCTAGGTGAGACTTGAGAAAACTACTCCTAAAGCAGAATTGAATGATTCTTGATGAAATTTCACTATTTCATTGTTGATGCCTTCTGTGTATCCATGGCAACTGCTTTTACGACGACAGTGGCGCACCCACGAGGAGGGGCGTGTATAATGAATGAATGATCAGTGCCAGCATGTTCTGCCTGCAGACTGCCGTAGCAAAGCACGGGTACTCTGGCTAGCATATGATATACCACTAATCCGGCCAGATGTGGTCCACGCATGCCAGATCAAAAACCTTTCACTGTTATTGTTAGGATGGCAGCGAAAAAAAAATGTGCCTGAACATAAAGAGTTCTAGTTTTCTTAATGCTTTAACACTTATAATTTTATGGAATTTATATTGCCTAAATATAGTGATAAATAGCATGCAATAGCATACAAGACAAGGTCACCTTTTCATAACTGAAATCTAGAAAATAATTTTTCCACCTTTATATACAATTTAAAGCCTCTACATTTTGAGCATGGAATTGGTGAACACCGACATATGGTGGACTAATAAGCGTAGATATAAGAGTAATAAACAGGCTGAAGCTTGTCAATTCATTATAAAAATACATAACTCATTTCCATTTTCCTTCTTGCTACAGCAAACACAACACAAGGTATTAATAATGTAACAAAGAAAAACACTAACTTATTTTATTGATAGCTTCCCTTTATTTTTTATTTACTGGAGACATTAAAAATGGTAATGTGAATTATATTATTCAGAAATATCGGCATGTTTATATTACACCATCAGACAAGTCAGCAGCAGAACTGGCGAGATATGACAGACGCTTTCAGAGAAAGTTAAAGTCAGGCCTATCAGGATGCTCTAGTGGTTCGTGATTTGTTAGTCGGCAAATATGCACTTAGTACAACAGACGTGTGAATTACTTTAAAAGGTTAAATAATCTTTCTTTATAATTTAAAATTTTTAGTTTATAGTTCTTGTTTAATCATAAATTTTATTAGGAAATTACTAGGAATTATTACCTTATTAGAAAATTTAAAAAAGACATAGTATGTAAACAATGTGGACCGTGAATTTTATTAGGACAGTTAATCCCAAAAACAAAATCTGAACATTTATATAATTTATTTTTATTTTTTATTTATTTATTTTTATTTATTTGTAATTTGTCACATGCCCACCAACAGTCATAGACTTTAGTGGTGGGCACTACATGTAATAACAGGAACACAGTATGGACCAGAGTATGGACTCCCACCTCCGACGGTACCATAGAAGGAAAACATCTACAGATGGCCAGCAAACGAGAGCAAGAGTACCACACACTAGCAGTGATAACAACAAAACAGACAAAACACTAACAAAGGTTAAAGAACCATAACACATGAAACATATAGGTAAAATCATATTATTAAATGTTAAGAGAACAATTGAAGGAAAAATAATATAGATATGACAGACATAAATCATAATTTATAATTAAACATGGTTGGAATTCAAATATAGATTATTGTAGTTTGTTATAAGTCTATAAATAATATCATTATGAGTAAGAAGAGTACACAGAGTAGTGCATAAGCGGGAATTGAATTGCAAAATTCTTAAGGCAGTATTGTCAAGAAAATAAGGACATCTGAATTTATGAATGTAACAATTATGAACAAAAAGGGCATCATGATAGGCCCTACGGTCAACCAGGGGTGTCCAAGTGGGGCGTGGGAGGTTCCTCGTAATAATTAAATCTATAACTTTATTTTGAATACTTTCAATTTTTTCAATATCCATTAAGTTGATGCCATTCCAGATAACAGAACCATATTCTAATTTGGATCTTATAAGTGCCATGTAAAAAGAGATAAGTGAGTCTGAGTTGGTTGCATAAGAAGTCATAAATTTTATAAGCGCTAGAGTTCTTCGTGCATAGGAATATATATAATCTACATGTTTATGGAAATATAATTTTAAATCAAGAATGACATCGAGATCCTTTGTGTAGTGGGCTTGAGAGATAATAGAATTTGCTAATTGGTATGAATATTTAATTGGATGGTATTTCCTAGTGAAAGATATGACCTTGGTTTTATCTTTGTTGAGTTTGACCAAGTTTCTTAGAAACCAATTATTAAATTTAATATCATCATCTTGTAATAATTCAAAATCCTCTAAGGAATAAATAATTTTATAGATTTTTAGGTCATCAGCAAAAAGAATGCTGGAACACCAAAACAAGCCTTATACTGAGATCTATGATTGTTGATCAATACAAAAAACTTCTGTTGGAAAGGTAACTTGAGAACCAATTGATATAGTTTTCACAAAGACCTAAATGGGATAATTTAATAAGTAAGGAATGGTTTACAGTATCAAAGGCTTTAGCTAAGTCGAAGTAACAGGCATCGGCCTGACCCCTATTTGTAACTATATTATAAACAGGATTAAGAAAGGTAAGAAGATTAGTGGTAGTAGACATACCAGACCTGAAACCTTGTCGATTATTGGAGAGAATATTACAAAGTTGAAAATTTAAAAATTTAGCTATAATATTTTCAAAATTTTTGGAGAACCCATTAAGTAATGATATTGGCCTGTAGTTTGAGACATCTAAATTTGAACCATTTTTTTGAATAGGAATCATTTTTGCTATTTTCCAATTATCAGGAAATATATTTGTTTTCAGACTGGTGTTTAAAATGTGATAAAGTAGAGGTACTAAAAGTTGGGCGCAACCTTTAAGAATAAAATTGAGAATGCCATCAGGACCTGTGGATTTAGTAGATTAGTCCTTAATTGCCCAAAGTGTTAGACTTTCAGAAATATTGGGCACAGCTTTAGTCTCACAAGACATGACCGATGTAGTTATTGGGGGAGAAGTATTTGGGGTTACATATACACTAAAGCAATACTAAGCAAACACATTCATTACCATGTTCGGATCATTTGATATATCACCATTTACTTTAAGAGAAAGTTGTTCGTAATAACCATCTTTCATTAATTTAACATATCTCCAGAAATTTTTAGGGTTTTTCTTGATATTGTTGTTTGTCGATTGAGTCAAGTGGATTTTGTCGCGTTTAATTAGAGACTTCACAGATTTTCTAAAATGAGAGAACTGCGCATAGTAGAGTAGATAATTGTTTCTTTTGTACAGCTTGTGGAAATGTTTTTTAGATTTAAGAGCACGTATTAATTCGCTGGAAAACCAAAGAGGATATATTGATTTTTTTTTACTAGATAGAGGTATTTAAGTGTCAATTTTTTCAGAAATACAAGTTGTTAGTTGATCTACGAGGTCATTAACATCAGTAAACTATAAAAGTGTGACCAGTCACAGTCATTAATAGAGTTGTAAAGACCAAGATAAATCCCTTTTTTGTAATTTCTGAACACGGTAGAGGGATTAATATTATTACCACAAGTTTCTAATGTGATGTTAATATTTTAAGTGGGATGGAATAAATCTTCTTTGATAATGATATCAGCAGATTGTGATACCAAACAATGAGGAAGATTAGAAATACACAGATCTAAGAGATTTATAGCTGGTTGGGTACAATTAAATTTTGATAAACCAAGGCTGGATGGGAAGTTAAGTAGGTAACTGGCTTTAGATTTGACATGTGAGTGTATAATGTTATCAGGATGAGAATTAGACCAGTCAATGCCAGGCACATTAAAATCACCAAGAATCAATATATCATCACAACAAACTAGCAGTTTATCTTCCAAGGCTTCAAAATAATTCTGGTAAACATTAGGTGTGATATCTGGAGGTAAGTAGATAGTACCAAGGATTATTGATTTCGTAGGCATTAGTTTTATTTTTAACCAGACAGCTTTGATGCCAGGGGAAGAAGACGTAATCATACAAAGGATGCACTGATAAGAATTTATGCTTATTGATGGCAGATAAGACACCTCCGCCTCTATTCTTCATTGTCAGTTGTGAGTTTCTATCGTCTCTAAAAACTAAATAACGGTCTGTAAAATAGTGAGAGTTTATATTATTTTCATTAAACCATGTTTATGTTAAGCAAATAATATCAAAATGTGAACTAATTAGATTTTCCTGAAATTCAATAGATTTGTTTCGTAAACCTCTCACATTTTTATACGCAACTGAATATGAATATTCTTCAAAAACTGCTTCACGGGTGGAGATTAAGATGCTCCTCCAGGTACCAAGATAGAAGTAGATGTAGACGCGGAAATAGAAGTAGAGGTGGATGTGGAAGTAGATGCACTAGGCCTGATGATGGGTTCTTCAGATGCAGAGTTGTTGTTTAGAATTTGATAATGATGTAGTTTGCCATAGAAGGGGCTTAACAAGCAGCAACTAGGCCAAAAAACAATATTATTTATTCTAGTATAGTCCTCTCCCAGCATGGAAATGTGGAAAGATGCGTAGGAGTTGAATTTAGTTTTGAGTTTTGTTACTTTGGATAAGTTCAGTTCATTAGTAATGTAATCAATGATCTCGTTCTTGCACGGCCGGATCAAACCTAGTAAGTAAGTTAAGGAATAATTTTTAACGAGGATATATTTCTAATGCCCACTTTCATGGGTGTTTTTTTCATGACCAGTTCACACTTCATTTCAGGATGGCTCGTTGATTTGGCTTTACGTGCTTACTGTACGAGCATAAAACCATCTGTGTCGTCACATTTGTTATTTTCCTTTCTGCTGTGTGAGTCGCGCTGAGTGGAATGTAGGTCAGAGGACAGGCTGCTATTACTGGCGCGGTTCTGTGGAATCGCGCGGTCAGCTGGCTTGGCAATGAAAGGCTTCTTGAGGGCCTGGCTGTATGAAGATTCAGGATGATTGTCAGAGAATACCTGTACTTTTTCCTTAATATTAGTTAGTTCCTGCCTGATTTCTGCCGTTTCCACTCTGGAATCCATAAACAGGGTTTTCAGTATACAATTCTCTTTTTTTAACGCTTTGATTTTTTTCACATACCGTATTCATTATTTTGAGCAGATCTTCCATGTTCACCGTGTCCCTGTTGATACTTTCAGAAGTGAGGGTGTCATTCGATGGTAGTTCCAGAGTTAACACAGATTTTACAGGTGTTTTTTTAGAAGGTGACCGAAACATGGTACATAGAACTGATATATATATACTTGATAGATCAAAACCAGTGAATTCCAATTGATCTAGTATTGAGGAATTAATGATTAATGATCCTGAGCACTAACTAAAAAAGTTTAACACGGAGTTAGTAATTGCTTCAAAACATCGAAACTGAGGAGCGCGGCCGAAACACGTCCGCTCAGTCTGAACGCTCGTTCGCAAATATATTTATACATGTAGTAAACTTCAATGGGAGAATTGTCTTGATTGAAATGGTTGCCGCAAACACACTTCAAATTGTTGGGAAACAAATACGTAGTATTTTGATTAACAAGCGCTCTTATGGAGAAATGTTCCGTATTCACCGCAGAAGGGTAGCCCCTTCGTATGGGTCACACTATTAATTTTGGGGGAAAAAAAAGCTCACATTTTCACCATAAGGGTCAAGAGTCACCCCTGCGTATGGGTCACAGCACCATATACCTGTCTTCACAAGAGCTCCATGGATACAAGTGAAGCGTTCCTTTTCTCAGTTTATTGGCACATAAGAAATATGACACTGGACTGGAATTGACTTTCGGATCTTTGTCTGTTTACAATGTGAGGGTGTGAGGCAGCCCACTTCCCCCCATATTTATGACCCATCCAATTCCTGCACTTCCTAACAAGACAAAGGATTTTTATAGCCTTGTTTCTCTTTCCTCCAGTTTGCAGTTTACCCACAGGATTGGAGGAATATAAAAGGTGCTCTTATGAACACCAGCGATGGCTGAAGTTTTGTCATGGTATGTTCAGTTAAAAGCGTGGAAAATCTCATTAAAAACAATGATTGGGAACAGTTTCATCATGAACATCTGTCAAGATAAGACATGTTAATTGTGTGGGTGCCAGTTCATGGGGCATTTACAAAGAGAGGGAGGGAAAACAGTCAAACACTGCCATATGGCCTCATGCGCACATTTAAATTACTACCCCACATAATATAAATACGACATTAAAACCTTACCTTACAACAAACAGCAAATGCTTTTAAAGGATTTGGAACAGCTTTAGTTCTAACAACTTCGTTCATGAAGGTGTCGTAAAGTGTCCGTTGAAAATTCGTCATACGTAACAACAGAACGTACTCCTCTTTCTGAGGCAGTGATACTTGAAGTACTGAGTGACTCCGCCTATTAAGAGACAAATTACAGTATCAATAATAAACATTATTCAAGAAAAATTTTCTTCAGATACAGGATATTAAACACTAAATTTTACCAATAAATATGTTTAATTGTTAACACAAGTGGCTAATAACAAAGTTATCATCTAATTACCAATGAATAAATTCAGTCAAGGGTGAGAAATGCGGAAGAGAAGGGTCTCAAGAGTTTTGAAGTAAAAACTACAAAGTCCACTTTCAGTAACCTTCAGAAAACGTAAAACAAAAAATTGAATGCCTTACCTAAATTTAAAAACTAATTGAACTAAACTGAAATTAAAAGTACTGGTACATTTATTATTTATATGCACAAAGAAACAAATATGTATAAAATATAAAAGTTTAGGGTGCAATATCTAATTTTGTGAAGAAAAAAATAGAATTGGGTAGTTTTACTTCCAAAAACACACACACACATAGTCCTATATATTCTCCCATCTGGACTACATTCTCAACCTCTTTATCTTGTTATTTAACATTTACTTTCTTGGTTGGCACTTAGTAATAACTTGCCTGGAAAAATACTCTTCTTGAGAGTTTAGGTCATAAAATACTTTATGGATTAAAGAATAAGTCGAACACAAAATATATTGCAAATCTGATGATCATGTAACTCTAGTTACTAGTATGGCTAAAAAATCTCTTTACAATCAACAGATTTAAGTGGCCGAAAAAAAAAAAAACAATAATTATCACTACTAATGAATGTTTAATGACTCATTAAGTACACAAACCACTTAAACATCACTGTTTGGTACAAATTTAAAACTGAAAACTTGCACAACACAATCCTACGCAAAAGCATAAGCACAGGTAACCCATACAAGCATAAAAACTTGAATACATTGTCTAGTTAGTAACTATAGAACTTAAAATGGTTTTAACTTAAAATACAGAACCCACAAAAAAAAATAACCGTGCTTATTTGCTAACTAAAGAAAACACCTAAATAATTTATGGCAATGGTGTGGATGAATCCAGTATTAGTTATAGTAGCTCAAAGGATGGAATTCTCATAGATGATTTTCTTTGTGTGTTTGAAATGCCAAATCAAGAGCGTGTTTTTTAATGTGTTGTATTTTTTTCATGTCACCATTTAAAAGATTTGAGCTATAAATGCTGAAGATGACACAGTTTTTATTGTGTACGAATTGACTTAATTTGAAGTACAGTCCTTACTTTTCACAGAATTTTTTTTTAACAATATTGGCACATGGACATACATGTCAAGTCCTGCTATAAAATCAGGATGTAGGAAAAAGTAACTTCCCATCTGACTTTTCAGGATAGAAAATTTCCATTTTATCCATAAAAATAGGGTTCACGCCAAGTTCGACTAAAAAGCACTTTTTAATGGATAGTACAAAACTACTACATTTGGACGGTGTTATCTAAAAATGGTTCAACCCACAAACATTTTTAACTGAGTAAATTGAGCTCAAAGTTGAACACACAATAACCGGTATTGTGGCAGCGCGTTGAATGTTTGGTCGCAAGATGGCATACTAGCAAGGAACGTAGGTTAAAAAAATTTAGCTCAATTAAAAGTGTCATTTTACCTACACAATTATTTCAATAACTTTTTTTTTCCTTTTGTTGGTTAACTCATTTGTGCATAACACCATCCATTTATAGATACTCATTATAATATTGTTTACTTGCCTTTGAACAAATCCCTCAAGTAAGGAATGCAACACGTGAGCTCTGTACCGCATCAGTCGAATATCCTGCGGAGTGCTGTCGATACACTGCCCATTTTGGATAGGCCTTTCGAACATGTTGCAGAACTCTGTCTTGGTGCCGAGATAGTTGGGGCGCACAAAGTCGACCATGCACCAGTACTCGAGCAGGTTGTTCTGCAGGGGGTACCCCGTGAGGACAACGCGACGCTTGCTGCGGATCTGCTTCAGAGCCTGCGATATGGAGGCGTGACTGTTCTTGATGCGATGTCCTTCGTCACAGATCACCAAGTCAGGTCCCGGTTTAACCAGAGCGGTGTGCATGTCTGCAAGAGAACAGTTACGAGCATCTATGTATACAGTTTACACACTTATGGGCAGAACACACACCCACACCACACACAATCCCCCCACACAACACCCACACCACACACACACACACACAATGAAAGGTTTCTACTACACATACTATACTAAAATTAAATGAGAATAATACAAGGTACACCTGAAACAAAGATTTTTAACTTTCAAATTACTAGTTGGTAAAAAAACAAAAAAAAATAATAATAATAATAATTACTTATTTACTAGAGACTAACTAACTTTGATTAATACTAACAAATATTTCAAATTTAAGAAGTTAGTTTCTGAAATGCTGCATTTAAATTGTTAAATGATAATTACATCACAGTATAGTACTGACTTAAAAACTTCCACCTGGATGGTCCAGCAAAGAGTGACATTTTTGGTGCCATTCAAAAATACCTAAAACTTTCTATAAAGTTTCTGATTGCAGATAGCATGCAAGAGCCTTAACACATACCTAAAATGAATGAAACTGGTGTCTTCACAAATATTTCATTTTGTATAGAGTATTAAATGTGATGCAAGCAGTTGCAGAAAACAATCTTTAGTAGGTATTTGTTGACAAAATAATAAGGGCAACAAGTCACGTTGAGGCATGTTAACCAACAAGACAGTAGGTATGTTTGTTAAGAGGCCCACCTACCTGGGATCACAAATGTTGTGTGCAGAGCTTCAGAAGAAATAACACCATCTTAAAACTGCTTAAGATATCCGAGTCTATTTAAGAATGCGCTGAGAACAGATGAGTAGTTTCCGTGTTTTGTTTTTAAATTTTATTTTTAAGAATGCGAAAAGGGCTAAAACATGTGTTTTCAGGCTAATTTTTAGACACAAAATGTCCGGTAAAGATTCTTGAAAGCACCCAAGGGCCTTACATTATACTTTTATCTTTATTTCTTTGCCATCTCTTGTTATGGTTACCACTCATATTTCATAGTTGTCCCATGCATGACGAGAAGACTACACGCTAGTTTTGAGCCTTGTGCTCAGAGAAAATACTGCACTAGAAACACCAGCAAGCATCGTTCTTATTATATAACCTCACTAAAACAATAACAACCCTAACTGGGGGTGCCCCATAACTGGCTTGCATTAAAGATATAACACAAGCAGGGATCATCCTTAGTGCTGTAGCACTTGCAGATCTGATGCCAGGCTGCTGTGTTAAAACCTCTGTAATTTTGATATAAATGGGTGTATGCTTCCAGTCAGAAAATAATGCCCAAAAAAAGACAAATATAACTGATAAAAACTAGCAAGGGTAGCATCACTAACTATTTGATGTTTAGCAAAACTAAATAACTAAGAATGAAAGCTGTTTGAACATTATTTTAAAAAACAAATTTAAGCAAGCTATTGCTGAATTTCTATTTTGTAGGTGTAAAAAATTTAGTACGAATAACAATGTCATCATAATGTTGCGTTAGTATTTTCACGAATTTTAAGGTACTTGAGAAACATTTTATAAAAATTTAAAAAGGTAGAAAGGAAATGAAAAGAATAGATTTTACTTCCAATTATACAAAAACTTGATGTACTAATTTAGGTATCATGCAACAAATCATTTATATGTATTTATTTATTTATTTATTTAATTATATACATATATATACACATATAAATGCTTATAAGAATAATTCATTCAAACAAATATTTTCATATTAAGCTAAAATAAAATAATGCTGGTTGAGCATCACTGATAAATGTGATTTGAAGCATTCACAAAAGAATTCACAACATGGCTGGGAACAGATAGTGCCTGCAATGAGATGGCGACAAAAGTTATGGTTCAGTTGAAAATGAAAGAACCTCATTACAAAGTACCTCATTATAAAAGATTTCTCACTTTAAAGTATGTACATATATATTTTTAAGTTCTAACAAAATGTTTTACATTTAGTAACAGTTCAGTATAAAGTACTTTCATTATTAAGTACTGAAAAGGTGGGATTTTTCAAGTACATTGTAATGAGATTTCACTGAATAATGCAACCGCACATCCTGTTGGGCAAATCTCGAAAAATAGGAAATCATAAAATTAATATAATTTTTCAACCTACCATCAAGAAGAAGTTTAGTTTTCTCATCTCCACCTCCTTCGCTATCAAACAAATCATCTGACTTCCTGCGCTTCCCTTTTTTTGTTTTGCTTGACCGTTTCAGACTGAGTTGACGGTACAGCTCATACCCTATCAGCAACACACCCCCATCTTTGCTCCAGTCTCTTATAACCTGTAAGAAAACAAAATTCATCTTTATCAAGCTTTGTGAATTTTGACTTAAATGCAATACATTCAAGAGTAACCCATTAAATGTGTCTAAAAAATTGATTTAAGAGTATATAACTAAAAAACAAAACTACATTTAAATTATTTATATATGATATGGTATAGTATGGATTCAGACAAGATGGACAATAAATCCATGTGTTAAAACCGAAGAAATACAAAATTTTAATGAGTGTTCAGTGAAAATGTTTTTCAACACATGTAATAGTCATCTTGTAAGCACTCCCCATCTTCCAATGCTAGACAGATGGTTAGGCAAGAGGATGGAGTGTACACATGCATTAGTTTACAGGCCTTTATAACAATTATTAATTCCAGTGTGTTCATTTCTTCGTTCTTGTTTAATTACCGATATGCAAATACAAAGGAAACTAAGTATTTTGAAAAGGGAGGGGAAGAAGTACATACAGGAAAGCACCAGTACAACGAACTTCAGTTAAACGAACACTTCACTTAACCGAACTCATTGTTTGGTCCCGCCAAAAACGTATATAATAACCTTGAATTTTATTTCATCTTAACGAATTTTACGACGGTCCGTTTCTTCCTGAAACAAAAATATTCACTTGAACGAACAACCTTGAGGCAAATTTTGAAAAAAATTACCATCCAAAAACTTGTACTTTATTTTTAATTTTCTTATTCAAACGTAACAGCGTGTACGTAAACAAAAACAATAACGGAACTAGTATGTGTGCGCATGTACTGTCGACATGAGTAGATTAATTCTCGTGTTTTGAAATAATAATGGGATGGTATTACGTCCGTTGTACGATACAAATAGTACATATTCTCGGACTTTTCGTTTGTTGGCTACTTACATCACGATAATTTTTGTACGGTACTTTGGCTAACCTGTGCTGTTTTAATTTATTTCTTGAAATTCATTTTTTTCACCATATTGTTTTTGTCGTGTATACAGACGTGAAATTTTTTTCCTTTTTTCAATAGTGTTGTGTTCTTCAGTGCCGGTTGTGGGAAGCCTACAACTCACGTAGTTTCGGTTCCCTGCAAGAATTTCCGAAGATTTCCGAAGTTTTGCGTTTCGGTATTAACGCCACTTCAGCCGCTAAATCAATGAAAACAAGCATGTTGTGACTAACCTAACCCAACCCTTCGATTTTTTTAATTTCAATTTTTGAGTGAAATCCAAAGTTGCACGAACGTGGTAGGAAACCGAAACTACGTGAGTTGTAGGCTACCGGCCGGTTGTAGAAATGAAGCGTGTATCTGGGGGATAAAAAAAAGAACGCAATTCTTCAACTTTCGACCTAAGACCTAACTATTCAAAAGAATGGCCATGCTTGTCTTCAAATGTTTTGGAACACCACGCGTTTTGTAATGTATGCACGTTTGACTTTTCGATTGCACATGGTGGAAGGGATGACTGTAGAGGGCACATTGAATTAAAGAAACAGACGGAACATTTTATAGTCATGACGAGCAATAAATCCATATCGTAGTTTTTTTCGCTACATCTGAAAAAACGAAAGTAACGAACGCAGAGTTATTGTTTACAAGTTCTTTTGTTTGTCTTCTGTTGTTTGTTTATAAGACAGTTCTTATCCAACCAGGATAAAAGAAGCAAATAAAAATATAATTGTTCAAAAGTATAACTTTGAATACTTTGAATTGAAGGTTGAAAATTTCCTGTAAAATTAATGACATTTCTTACATATTCAGATGATTGTATTGTTCAAATAGTTTTTTTCTTCGATTCATTAATTTTCATTGTATTCATATACATAGGCCTACATTTTTAATTTTTTTTTGCATATTATTGTCCTTTGTTTTCTCTTGTGTGTGTCATAATTCCTCAGGAAAAATTTATTGTGCATGATTTACGCGTACTTTTTTAATATAATTGTCATTACTGATGGGTGTGATTTGAGGTTGGCAGCTCTGCCTACAATGTGTCTCCTGACCATAGACAAAGCATCAGCAGAGAGTATGTGAACAGGTTCTTCAAGCGGCCATAGACTAATGACTGAGATACTGAACCTTAAAACACTTAAGGTGTTTCATGTGTTTATCGGTATACATATTTATAACAATGCTTATGTTTCAGTATAAAGAACTTCAGTATAACAAACTCAACTATTTTTTGGTCCCTTCATGTTCTTTATAGTGAAGCTTTCCTGTATTTTGAAACAGTGAATTTATCAGGTAGTGGCAGTATTTTCTGCAAAGAAAACAACCAACACTGCTTCAATTTTTGAATAACTGGCAGACCCTTTATTAGTATTTTGTTCCTTTGTTATTTTTTTCCATCCCAAATCCTGGTTGGAGGGAAAATAAGGTAAATGATCGTAAAATGAAATTTTTCTCAAGACAGGAACTTACGATCAGCAAGTACGCACAAACTTACCTGTAACACATCCACTCAACACACACACTGGAAGTGTTGGGTACATACCCTAGCACGAGCGGCCATGGTTTTGTGCGAGTCGTTGAGAACGTGCAACGGGAAATTGCGATGCCTGATGTCTCCGGGGGTCGCCAGCGGACTTTCGGAACATTCTGGCTCCCGTGGCAGCCACATGTTGAACTCTGCCATCCAGTTTTGGAGAGTGTTTATAGGCATGATGCATAACACTGTGCGGCCAGACGTATGCCTCAGAAATATATCACAGAAGCACACAACCTGCAAAACAGATACATATTATTGCCAATTAAGGCACATGTGCTTAACATCTACTGAAGAAAAACAAAATACTGCAAGTAAGAAATAAGCATCTCCCACAAACCACTGAATACATATTCAATTCAGAAACAAACACCAACAAAACACATTTTACAAGTTTGCATGTTCTGTGTTACAACTTGGTCTACCATTGGCACTCCACAAATCCGAATATTTTTGCAGTTTATAGAAAAAAAATAAACTTTGTTTATAAGAAAAACAATAAATAAGTGGGATCGATTACATAGTACTTTACTTTAAAGTAATTCTTCGTTTCAAAAATTAAACTCTATAGTGCCTACAAATATTTTTACATTAAAAAAAAAAAGTTTCATATATGTATTTCATTACCAAGCAAAAAAGTTTCAGGGTTTTTTCAACTACATTTTATGTTTAACAGTTAGCTGAGCCCTTATTTTTTTCTACTGGTGTACTTTTAATTGAACTGATCAACACTGTCCCCAAGTGAAAAAAAAAAAAAAAATGGCCAGGGTCAAGACACTTAAGTGTCCCTCTCGGTGTCTTTACACATGGGTGGGCTAGCAAGGAGTGAAGGAAGGAAAGGGAGACCACTGCAAGCTGCCCTCGACGGAAGTTAGAAACACATGTTTTCCAATGTTTTCTGTATGCAGTGTTGTTGGACAACCACATCTTACCAGAAGTATACTGTATTTTAGAGGTTTGTCTAAAAAAATTTCCAGTACCACGATTATATTTACGGTTCTTGGTGCCGAACCCGGTAGAATTGGGACCGACACATTACTAGAACACCTCACCTCATCTCACCTCACCATCGTACACATTTATAAAATGTGTTGCGACAGCAGTCATTTGCCATGGCTGAAAAATGGAAAGCAGGAATAAGCACAAAAGAGAAAACCTTTGAGGCAGGCAGGCCTAAGTTATCATTAGATGTGTGGAGACCATTTTTTTTTTTCAAATGGAATTGAAGTTAAATATAAAGCAGAAGATGATGTCGAATATCATTTAAACATTTTGCAAAATTAAAAATATTCCATATGTACAACTTTAAGTGCTTGAGTAGGTATTTTATCAGCACATTATGCATCTCATACACTAAAGAAGAACAATGTGGGAAACATTTAGGAATTTAACTAACTGCCACAACTTATTGATAAAAAGCAAAAATTGTAAAACCCAAACTTACTTATGAAATAGCAATGTAATAGGCATGCTGTGTTTCTACTTTCTTAACTTTGAATAGATACAACATGAGAAAATGAACAGTAATTAAAGATGACACTAAAAATAAATCTAATAAATAATTTTTAATTCCCAACATGCTGTATTGACAAGGCCTGAAGACTGTCAACATTCACATCTACATTGTGTTGTTTTACAGATGTGGGCATATTGATAAGGATAAATACGTGACCATAAAAATTAAAATACTGCACAGGAGAGACTTGCTATGGGGGTAAGCAAAGCAAGGAGAAGGCGATAGTTCTTGTGGGGGCCAATATGGAAGCTTCTAACATTGTAGAACTCCTACCCCCTACTACCAATAACACTTTGACTATGAATTTTTATGTTGATGTTTTTTTCAATGTCTCAATTATTTTGTACTGTTTCTTTTATTATGCATAGGCATTTAAAGTATTTTGTGTGTGTTTTTAATAGTGATAATTAATAATGTGGGTTATGTTTTCTATAAAGCAGAATGTAGTGTTTTATTGTTATTCGTTCACTTTATAACTTACGATTAACATGTGTGTTAATAACGTTTTGTCAAAATTTTAAGGCATATTCTGGGTAGTAAGACTGTAACCTTCGAGAACATTCTAGAAGGGTTCAAAAGAAAGGAGACACGGGCGCGACACACTTTTGCCAGCAAGCTATTTCTCACGCCTCAAGTTGGTGCATTTTTTGAAAAACCCAGCACGTAGATGCATGACGGCGCAGCAGTAGACTGGAACTTTCGCTGGGCGCGGTCTCACCAGCCCAATCAGAGTAAGCCTTGAGGTGGTGTGATGTGTCTTCCCAGACTTTTAGAGAGAAACATTTTTTCAGTATTTTTCCCTATACGGTAAGGTACTAGGTTCTGTGTGATTGGTTGGCCCATGGGGTTGCCTCCCTTTGTTTTGGCTTTTTAAAAGTAAGATAACTGCATGGTACAAGTTAATGTCGCTCGATTGTCGCTACGTGCCCCCACATCATCAACAGCTCGCTAGAAAAAACTGAGTTAAAAGATGTAACTTAAAAACCAAACTTAAAATTCATCATCATATACATATAAACAAATTTATAGAGTTTAAATAAAATGTTTGTTATTTTTCTGGGTTGTATTGGCAGGCCAAAATGGAATATAATATGGCACAGTTCGTATTTCTACAAGCCCTGAGAACTGTTTATGAATTTTTGGCTGTTTTGAATTAGCGATGAGTGAACTGTGTGTGTGTGGAATTTACACAAGTTTTTTTCCTTTTGAACTTGTAAATAACTTTAATTGTGTATATTTTTATTCACTAAACCACAGGATTTGAAACAAAAATTTTATTTTGTATTTTATGTTTACACTTAAAGAAAATGCATTAAATGAAACCTAATTGTAGTATGTTGGGTGCAATTTAAGTTTTTCTTTTTAGTGAAATAAATATTTTTTATATAAGGCTATGTACCTTCTTGTGATAAATTTTGAAAGTTGAGCTTATTGGAACTAAGTAAGAAATTAACTAAATTATTGACGTGTAGAAACATTACCGAGTTGTTTATTTAAATATTACAAGTGATTTTTACATGTGAAAGTTGTTGTGTCGCTGCTTCAGGGAAATAAGTCAAATTTAACTACAGTCAAACCTCTATCTATCGTTTTTCAGGGGACCAACAAAAAAATTCAGTAGATGCGGACATTCAATAGATGTGGACTTCACTCTAAGAATTTTTTAAAAATATTACAACCTCAAAATTAGTGTCAGAAATATATCAGTTACTTATCATTAAAGTTAATCAGTTGAAAAATAAAAAAAAATGAAAGTATTTTACGTAATTCAATTTACACTTGCAAAAAAAAAAACATACACACAATAAATCTACATGGAAATTAAAGTCTTTTTCAATATCCTGAAGTCTGAAATATGTTTACTCATGTCATCAAATGTAGAGCTGTACTGAAGAAGCCGATTTTGCCAATATTTAGTTTAATCGGCATTTCTGCCGACTTCCGATACGCTTGTTAATTTTCGGCCGATATTACTGAAAAACGAGAGAGACTGCCATAACCTAAAAATCCACGATTACCCATTTCACTTTTCGTAGTAGTACTGCATTCTTTCAGATCGCATTATTTCTTCGCAACATGTGCCAAACGTACATATAAAAATTTAACATCCTTTTTTTCAATAATGTTCTTTAATTTTAATGTCATAAATAAATACATTACCGTCACGGTAAATATACATCTCGGTTGTTACGGTAACTGTAGTGCAAATGTGGTAGCTATCGTGCTTCTGCAGTAATTATGGTATCGACAAAGAATCTTTAGTTCTTTTTATGGTAATTATCTTAGGATAACAATTGGGTTTGTACTGTAGTTATGGTACATCATCCATAATTCTTCACAGGTTGTTGTTAATTTGTCTTTTCTTCATATTTACGTGCTCCATTACTTGGCTGCAGATTTAAGGTGATTTTTACTACTGTATACTATCGTTACTGTTTTTATGACGGTTTCTTTCTAAGAAATTGTTATTTCTGCAAAATCTTTATGGTTAAACGATCATCTATTATAATTTATAGTGATGGGACCACATATTTTGTACGATCAATGCGGACAAAACGATAATTCGAACATCGGTACAAGCGGACTTTTTTAACCTTAGTTGTATGGCAATTTTGCCGGGACCGTAGAAAGTATACGATAAACACGGACAATCGATACATGCGAGTTCGATAGATAGAGGTTTGACTGTAAGTAAAAGGTTGGTTAAATAGTGTCACTTTTGTTAAACTTGTAATTGATGTATTATTATTAGGGATGGGCCGGTCGAATCCTCGAATCCCACCGAATCTCTAGTATTCGAAAGATTCTAAATTCGAGGGAAAAGATTCGGGATTCGATGAAAAATATTGATGTAAATGTAGTACTTTAAAAACTTAAATGCTTACAATTTACTTGGCCTGTTTACGTTTTCCTTGGAACACATCCTATTGAGGTACAGTAGAACCTCGTTAATACGTGATGGTCAGGACCGAGATAATCACGGATTACCGAATTTCACGGACTAGCGATTAAAAGCCCCGAAGGTCTTGTCAAGCTTCTCAGACACCGGTGTGCAGCTGGGTTAAGGCCGTTCACGGTAAGGGCCGGCCGTCTTCGAATTAGTGTCTCAGCTTAAAAAAATACAGCACTGCCTAGCCATTAGTTCACGTCATTGACAACAGCGGAAGAGAGAAAGATAAGATCGTGCTGATCTTGCACCCTCCCCCCTCATCCAAAACCTTCAAGTAAAAAACAGCTACTTTTAATATTTTGAACACCTCTTCAGAAAATAAAAAAGTGGTATTTCTGAAAACTGACACAAGGAAATTTATTTTGTTAATATATCTCACTTAGTTTCAGCAATCTTTTACTTTCAACATTACCCCTACTATTTTACTTTATACAGTTTAATTACTGTGAAACCTAATTTTAATTAATATTTTGTATATTGCAGGATTTTTAAATGCTACGAACAGAATTTGGAAACATCTTGGTGGCAGGTCTGTACTAAACCATATATACTAACATAAACTGAGCAAACATAATTATATAATGATTAGGGATGGTGATTTTTCGTTTTCGTGAAATAGATGCAAAAATATGCTAAATTATATTTTTTCCGCTATAAAATGCGAAATCTAGACTATTCCGAGATAAATGCGAAATCAAGGTAAAAAAAACGTAGATTCGTCTTCACTCTACACAATTTATTTACCGATTGTATTTCGTTTCAGTTCAGTATCAAAAGAAACCATCATTTTATGGCGTATTCAGCACAAGTATCTTATTGTCACGTCATTCACAACACTATTGTTCGTAAATATTGAATGAAAAATGGCCATCCGTGCCTTACGATTGTAAACAAAGCAAAGAACAACTAGCTGGAAGAGTGTCCGTCATCTTGCAGAGTACAAGTTTTTAGGCCACCATATTACGACATCTCTGCTTCGCTGTGCCCATTTTCTGTCTGTGTTTCACGTGAAAGCCGCGTTCTTGTGTAGTCTGTAGAAGGTGGTGTGTTTACAAATACGTGTATACTCGTGAATGTGTTGTATACTGTTATTTCTCGTGGTAAAAATGGGACGAAACGTAATTTCCATTCGCGATCGCATAAATGAATACAAAAATGAACAGTTCTATGAAAGTGATACGAATATTTTAATGTGCAATTAATGTAATCGCCGTCTGGAGTGGAAAAAGATGTACTTGAAAAGCATATTAAATCTGAGGGACGGCAGGCAGCAAAAAAAAAAGATTCACCGAGAAATCGGATGAAGAAAAAAAGTCAGTAAAACGGCAAGCAACTGTTTCTGGCATGATCAAAAACCAAAAGAAGGCGAAAATTGAAAAAAAACTAGTTTCAATAACATTATTTGTGCACTCTATATCAACTATGGCCATGAACACGGCTAAAAAATATTTATTGTAATTTTAAATATTCAATTTATTGCACTCATAAGTGCTAAAAAGTTGTTTGGAAACCTGCCAAGATAGGCTATCTTTGTAGTTGTGTTAGATCTTTATTTCTGTGGTTGTTAATATTTAATATGTCTATTATTTAATGCTTTTTAAAAATATACTTTTCTTCAGTAATGTAAAATGAGAGAATTGGCTAAATCTTGTTTTTAAAAATGCTACAAAATGCTAAATTTCAAATTCAAAATGCTAAATTTTATTATTTTAAATGCTATAAATCACCATCTCTAATAATGATATATACTCAGGTAAATACAGAAAAAAATATGATATTAACCTGCAGAGTCTTTCCCAACCCCATTGAATGGGCTAAGATACAGCCAAACCCAGTTGAGGTGTTGAACCTGCTTACTGATTCCACCACATTGTCAAAAAGAAATCTAACTCCACCAATCTGAAAACAAAACATACAAAACATTAATAATATTCAATTGAAGTATATCATAAATGTAAATTAACATAAATATATTTTCAAATATTTCAAACTCAAAGTAAATAAAATATTTATTTATTTAACATTTATTACATGCCTACAAATGGTTTTTGGAAACCTTGGTGGTGGGAACAAACAAAGAACAAGGGAGACAACAACAAAATAACAAACAAACAAAACAACACAATGTTTGAAAAAAATATTTAAATTTGGAACAAATCAGTTACACAGTGAACTGAAATAAGAGTTTGGCTGAAATTAGAGAAATTTCATACTTAGTAATAGTTTTTTTTTTTTTTGGTAATCTGTTACCCCTTTTTATAAGCTAATATTTATAAGCTTCAATATGCATACATTTACTTTTTTTTAACTACTTTACGAAGCATAAACTTTGAGATTTATTTTATGTATGATATCTTCAAAGGTGTTCAGACAACTCCCATATTTAATGAATAATGTTATAATGCTAATGTTGCGCTGTTAATGAAGAATATAAACAATATAAACATAATATTTAACGCACACCAAAACTTTAGGTGTACCTTTAGTTTATTTCTTGTATTCACCTCTGATAATATTTTACAGTTTGTTTTGGACCCGACACACATTTGTAGCCCGCATGTTTTAGCCTTGGTCATTGGGGAGCAAAATTAAAATTTAATTTCTTTAAATACTCCACAAACTTTGCATTTAACTTGGATCACAGAGCAAGTGTCTGGAAAGTGTTCTTCGTTTATCTTGAAAGAGGAATGAAAACGCACACTAACAAAAAACTACACAAAGTATTCATGTTATATTTTTTTGATAGAATTTATTTAAACTTCACTAGCTGAAAATGTGGACTTTATATGTATTGCATCAGTGAATATGTTTACGCAGCATATTTCTCGTTTCAAAGTGCTTTTATAGGTAAACCTACAGTATCGCCACTTATAAAAAGTTTAATTTAAGCATTCATAATTACTTTCTATTACTGTAGTATCCTAATGACGGTCCCATTTTCGTAGAAACAGGGCACTGGACATGCAACGGTGGCAATCATCACAGGCACGAAAAAAGAGATACAGTGATGTGAAATATGCACCATGAATCACTTATGCTGTTATAATGCACAACAGAATGCCACAGAGTTATATAACACAACCTTTCTTGAAGACCAGATTTATGAATGAAAACTATTTATAGCTGCATAGATACAAGCTTATATTGGCCCAACATCGTGAATGACCTTAGTAACTTCTGCTTGGTTTATTATTGCATGCATCTTGGCAAGACACAACAGAATGCCATAAAAAATCCTAAAAAATTAAATAAATGTCCATGAACTCAGCATGATAAAAAAAAAAAACATCATTCCCAAGATACCAGGACGTTCTATGAACTCACAACTTAACAACTCTTTTGCAAAATGTTGAAATGAATGCTCAGGCAGCAATATTTCATCAGCATGTTTATTCTGGCTAAGACTTGTTTATTTCAAACTAGCTATAACTATTTTTTTATGTAAAAATAATAACTCTTATTTAAGCTTTAAAAAAAACACACACACCTATTATTTCAAAAATAATTTTTTTTTTTAAATGCACTGTTCACAACTGAATTTATCAAAAAAAAATCTGCTCTGACCTGATGTGGTTTAATAACTCTTGCAATCTGCGGGGCTATGAAGATATCCTCGTCTTCAGCAGGATGTCCCACGTTCACCAGGACTCGCCCTTGCTCGTCGGGAATGTTGTACATGTCGTTCGTGTGCATTCCCGAGTTCGTGGGGTCGTCCACGGGCTCCTCGTCCCCGCTCGACGGCTCCGACAGCAGTATGCAGTCGTCATCGCTGCTGCTACTGATGGTCACTACATCTGACAGGAAGCACAGATAGGGTTTAGGAGGAGCATAGGGATTGTGCAACACTTAGGGAAAACTTGCAGCTCACATTTTTCTTTATATATTTTATTGAACTTGGGCAAATAAAAAACTATCAAGTCGATGTAACCAGTGGATTTGCTGGTGTAAAGTTATCAGGAGAGAAGAAGGTTCTGTTAAGAGAGTAACTGATTTAGTAATATGAATGTACAAATAAAATACATAATTTGATTGAAAAAAAATATTTGGGAAAACAATATTTGGACTTTTTTAAAAACTACTGAATTATATGATTGTGTATGATGTAACAACAACAACAACAAGTGTACTACACACCAACTAATATATTAAAAAAATATATAAATATATTTTTTTCATGTTTACACACATTACCGTGTTATATAGAATAATAATCGCACACGCATAATCGTCACACCATTATTTCAGGGCATCAAAATTTGGAGAAAAAATTCTCACATAAATGTTGCATAATGTTTTTGGACCCACTGTTAAGATTCCAAGCACTTTGTCTAGTTAGTAAACATGACAGGATAAAGCACCGTGAAACAGCAATTGGTTTTCAAGTTTCTGTCATGCAGTTTGGTAGTTATAATGGGAAAATACAGTAATTACAATACTCATTTAAGATGTACCTGCACAATATGATTCTTCGTCCAATATGGACAAATTTTCGGTATCGCCATTTTCTCAAGAAGATATGTTATTTTTTTCCATGTAAGATGTTGCCAACAAACATCTTTTGCCATATAAAAAAATGTATTTTAAAGTTGAAATGTATTAGTCATTTGGATATTACTGCTTACTTATTTAATTAACAGAAATACTAAGTTGTCTGATGTGTAAATTTTCTTTTAAAGATATTTTCAAACATAAAAATCTTTATCTGTTCGTCTTCATCACCTCTGTGTACCACTTAAACAATTGTAACCAGCGCTAGTTGGCATCATTCATGTTTGGTTGTATTGATTTCTGTATAAAGTGCGCGCACGTTGTCAAATATCAATCCAGATACAGTAGAACCCCGATTTAACGAAGTGCTACGGTTACCGAAAATGTTTACTCTAAATCGATGTTTCGTTAAATCCGATTTACCGATTTTCAATGACCCCCGCACTCATAATCTCGTCCCTACGTTTCCATATCGTAAACAGGGTCGATGCTGATATCTTGTGCTGCCGTGCTATCTCAGACTTCGTCAACTTTCCATCTTCAACGTTTTTGATCTCGCTCGTACGGCCCCCGGTTCGTACGTACACCTCGGTCGTACATACAGATTTTCAGAAACCGTGAAAAATGAGGCATTAAATTTAAAAAAAAATGTTAAAAATATGAAAAGTGTAAGAAATACGTTAAAGTTTATTAAAATACAGTCGCAACCTGCAGCGTTTATAACAAATACGAGCTACATACACATTGCGTCACAGTAAAAAATAAAAAATGGCCGCAAATTGATGGAAATTTACCGTCAGCGCGCCGTACGCGGAGAAAGGTCATTGTACTCGGTCAGCTGCTGTTACGGCGCGGCGTGGTCGCCGGCTGACTCTCTTTGTTCGCTGAGCTGCGCAGCACTTATAAAAAAACGTATTCCAAAAACTAAACACCGCGCACTAAGCTCTTACTGAGAATAATAGAGCTGTAGCAAACCGTATGTATTCGGTACCGAGTAACATGTGCGCCATCTAGTAACGAGTAACGAAACGTTACACACGGCTGCATCTCGTTACTCGCATTTTTCGTATGTTTTACGCATGCGCGCGCGTATTCGATGTATTTACGTTACAAAGAACGATGTTTGTTTATTAAAGGAATTGTGTGTAGAAAAAGTTTGAGATTGGAACAGAAACAACGTAACAAAGTATTGTTTACAAATTAGAAATATGTAATTATGTTTTTGTTTTTTATTATCGCGTATTTTCACGTTTTTTTGTTCTTATCTTAAAAGAGATAATATAAAAAAGCCGCTATAATGAGATTTAATTGTGTTTGGTTAACAAAAACTGTTAATTATGAAATATTGTTAATTGTTTATATTCTATTTATTATTATTTACGCGACGTCATACTGTTTGCGTACACAATACGACTCGATTCGTTGCTGCAACATAACATAGCATGTTATGCGGTATCAGAAGTAACGAGTAACGTAACGATACGATAGTAACGAGTACTAATTGTTATAGTAACGAATACATACGGGTACGCTTTTTTTTCGTTACTTTTACACATCTATAAGAATAATGATAATGGCGTATTGGTGTGACGTTGTCACAAGTAGAAAAAACCTGGAGGATGGGTTAGGGAATATTTGGAAACGTGAGATTATTGCCTAGCACTGTTACTATGTAGGCGTGAGTGGAAGATAACGTGGTGAGTCAAGCCAGGAATATGAGAGGGGGAGGGGGATGCGGACAAAGAAACCCTTCATGACGTCATGTGTCGCGGACAGTCTATCTATCCAGGCGCGCGCAATGGCACGCACCTACGCAATTCAGTTACAGCGCCCGGAGTTTTTAAGCAATTTGAACAATTTTTTTTTATTTTTTCGTTTTTGGACAGATGATGCAAAGTCACATATTAATATATAGTACCTCCATTCTATTACTGACACCACAGAGTGTATTTCTTAATAATATTCCATTACAATTTACTTTCATTGTTTGGAAATCTATATTAATATTTTAATAAATTGGTGTTTTTTGATGGTTCCTGAAAACCTTTACGTTAAATCGCTGTTTTCGTTAAATCCGTGTTCGCAAAATCGGGGTTCTACTGTAGTTCGCTGATTGCATGCAACACGCGCGCTGTCTTGTGCCGAGTTAACTACATTTGATAACTTGCATTCTTTCATGGTGTGTACTACAACGATAGTTATACGTCAGTTCCAGCTCACGCTCTGGTCAGTTTTCGTTTTTCTATTTAAAACTGAACAAAATATGTTTTTTTGCATGACTTATTGATTTAAATTATTTTGCATACTTTTGTATACAGTAGAACTCCAATTATCCGAACTCCGACTATCCGAATCGCCGATTATCCGAATCACAAACAAGTCTTGACTTGACTTGTCTTAACTTGCCGTTGTGCCTACACTGACTTCCCCCCGCGTGTGTAGGCACAACGGCAAGTTAAGACAAGTTCCGGCGCATTGCAGTCACGGCGCACCTGTCATTGTTTGTTTTGATTAGCCAGTGTGCTATTGACCTTGCTCGAGGACGCTACTCTTTCGCTACGGCTTACTTTTGTTTGTGCGTGTACAATACGTATGTACTGTATTGTTTTTATACCATGGCTTCGAAAAGAAAACGTGTTGTGCTATCGTTAGCGGACAAACTGAAAATTATAGAGCAACTCGATAAAGGTGTAACGGGTAAGAAGTTGTCTGAGATTTATGGTGTTGGACAAGCAACAATTTCTGACATTAAAAACAGTAAGTCAACACTTTTAAACTTTGTTTCGGTGCTTGAAAATGAAGATGGAAGTTCCTCCAGGAAAACAATGAAGACAGCAACCAACAAAAATTTGGAAGATGCCGTGTTTAAATGGTTTTTGCAGCAACGTTCTATGGGAAATCCGATTTCAGGTCCAATCCTTTGTGAAAAAGCCAAAATCTTAGCAGAAAAGCTTGGTTATTCATATTTTAAGGCTAGTAACGGCTGGCTAAGGAATTTTAAATTCAGGCATGGTGTACGCGAGTTAGATTTGGCTGGTGAGAAGCTTTCAGCAGACTCTGCAGCTGCTGAAAATTTTATTGAAAAATTTAAAACTGCATCAGAATCCTATGATCCGGAGTTTGTTTATAATGCCGATGAAACTGGCCTTGTTTGGAAAGCATTACCAAAAACCACTTTGGCTTCTAAAAGGGAATCTAGTGCCCCTGGACATAAGGTCAGTAAAGAACGTGTTACAGTGCTTAACTGTGCCAACTCCACTGGAAATCATAAACTGCCACTTCTTTTGATAGGAAAATCAAGAAATCCAAGAGCATTTAAAAACGTAAAAAAACTTCCACTCTTCTACAAAAGTCAACCCAAGGCCTGGATGACTGCAGCTTTGTTTACCGAATGGTATGATGAAGTGTTTATTCCTGAAGTGAAAAAGCACCAAAAATCGGTGGGAAAAGAAGGCAGTAAGGTGCTTTTAATTGTTGATAACGCACCCACTCATCCTACAGCAGAACTGTTGGAAAGAGAGAATGGGCAGTTTAAAACGACGTTTTTGCCTCCCAATGTTACAAGTTTGCTGCAACCCATGGACCAGTCTGTTATTGAAACAATGAAGCGCCATTACAGAAGGCAACTGCTGAGAAAACTGCTGATCGAAGGTGCTGAAGATGAAGAATTGGTTTTGGCAAATCATAGCAAAATAAATTTAAAGGACTGCTGTTACATGGTAGCGGAAGCTTGGAGTTTGGTTACGGCACTGACGCTAAGACGTGCGTGGAATAAACTGAAAGGCCTACCGTCTGAGAAGAACAAAAAAAAAGAATCTGAAGAAAATGAGAAACAAGAATATGGAGAGGATGATGATGATAAAGATGCGTTGTCACTAGAGGAAATAAGAAAAATGATTGTAAAAATTCCTGGTTGTACAGAAGTAAGTGCTGAAGATGTAGGAGAGTGGATGGCTTGTGACACGTCTGACCCTGGTTTTCAAATTCTCAATGACGATGAAATTGTTGTAAGTGTGAGAGAAGATGTTGAAGTGGAAGTGGAAGAAGAACTTTCTGCTGATGTTGAAGTAGACGCTGGACCATCAGCTAGTGAAGCATTTGCCGGCCTCGAGACTGCTTTGAAGTGGATGGAGCGTCAGCCCGAGTGTGACCACTTGCAACTGCTCACCGTCAAGCGAATGCGTGACCTGGCTGCCCGAAAACGGTTGAAGACCGCAAAACAGCTTACATTGACGGAGATGTTTAAAAAACAATGATTTTTATTTCTAAACTTGTACATAAGTACATTTTATTTATATTTAAAACATGTGAAAATTTCATGTTTCTTTCATTTAATTCAATAAAAAAATAGTGCAATATCAAAACGGAGCTTTTATTCTCTCCAATGGCAATTTTTTTAAAAAAAATCCGATTATCCGAATATTTGATTATCCGAATGGGTCCCGGTCCCCATTAATTCGGATAATTGGAGTTCTACTGTACTTTTGAAATAAACGTACATTACATGAATAGGTTTTGTTTTTGTGAATATCTTTAACTCGAACAAAATGTCCCCCCCCCCCCCCCATAAAAGTCAACACCCCTACTTTTAAAACTTTATTTTAGTATAAAATGTGTGACGATTATGCTGTAAAACACTGTAAATAGACTACAACAAAATCACCCATATTTAATCGACGTAGCAATTTTTTTAATATAATTATGTAGAACTTGCAACATGCAAAAAAATGTAATAGATAGGGGTAGTCAAATTTCGTTAATGACGAAATCGCGAAATTTTTAAAAAAATCACTTGCACATGATGTGTAATACAAATAACCTTACTTGGTAGTGATAAGACGTTAATATACTGCATTTCGTTTTAACGAAATTTGCTGAGATGCGCGAAATCCGTAGTTTTTCAGGAAATATGACGAAATCACGCGAAATTAACCTTTTTTATCGCGAAAAATCACGTTGAATCATTCTGGCACCTGCACAAAACGTTTATTATCCCAAGAGGTTATATGTGAGACGCCATATTTGCTTCTGTTTTTCTCTAGCACCCATTGAGTAGTGTGTGGCAATAAACATTTCACTTTAGCTACTGGTGGACAAATCACAGATGGCGTTGGTAGTTAAGAGTGTCGAAATGTTCTATGATTTTGTTTTCACGAGTGCGTGTCTGTCGAGTTTAAGTTCTTTATTTCCAAGTGGATGCAGTATGTCTCTCTTCCTCATCTATGATCGTTTTCCGTTAAAGTTTTTGTGTCATTTTGGTCATATTACCGTGGTCACTGGATAAACGTATAAAATGCTGAAAGTTGCGTTTTCGAAAGAGCTAAAGAATATGACGACGAAGGATTTTACGTGTTCAGTAAAGAAAAAGGCATCATGATGTGCAAGTTTTGTAATGTGCAAGTCGACTGGAAAATAAAATACACGTGTGAAAAACACTGTAAATTACAAGCATCGCACAAGGTGAACAAAGCATCGGGTTCTGGAATTAAGCGTCAAGTTACTCTAGAACCATATATTTCACGAATGAAAACTATTACATCCAGACGTACGCCTACTCAGTCTCCGTCGTCGCACACGTTCCTACGAGACGTAGAAGGCCATAAAACGGCAAAAATGACATTATTTTGCCGACCGTAAATGCGTCTGGTGACGCAATCGTCGATAGGCCTTAACTCAATCTTTGTTCCTTTCTCTGAATCGGCCAAACGCAGTCCAGAAAAATAGCATCACTTCCATATTAGCCAATCAAATCATAACTTTCAAAATGCTAATTGTTGTATTTGGGCGTCCTAGCCGAGGCGACTATTTATTTTCGTAGTTGTCACAGCAATGCACGAAAATAAATGCCGGCCAAGAGTGCCAACATATACATGAACAAATACCGCACACGCAGTTGAGGCGGTGAAAAACGTAAACAAATTAAAAAAACAATACTCTGTTCTGTTGAATAAGTACAGTGTTTTGGTGGGGACTAGTTTGCAGGAAATATATAATAGCTGATTTTCAGAGATAGTCAAAATGGACTTGAGCCACTAACGTTTCTGATCAGTTTCCGATTTTTTGTATGTAATCTTGAGAATTTTAATTACAAATGCAGCGTGCTAAATTTTAGATGTGCATGTACTTCAAAACATTGTTTTTGATCAATTTTGACCAAATAAAACAATTATTCCATCAAACATATACATGTGTATAAAATTATAATGACGAAATAGTTATTTTTTCTAACTAAACAATTTTTTTTTCACCGAAATGTTGCACCGAAATAACTCTTTTTATTCACCAAAATGGGCCTTTTTTATTTACCATTTTTCATTGGCCCTAGTAATAGATCAGCGGAACATGGTGGCCAAAAGTCATCTTATGGCTTGCTATCACTTATCTGCACAGCAAAAAATATCAATGATATCCAAAATATCTCCTATTGGCTTGCCAAATTTTCATAAATAATAAAATGGAGCCTTTTAACTATGCATCCAACAGTTTTCATTATCTTCACTAACATTACTTCTTACTTTTTCTTCATTAATAATTTGATCACTGAATATATCAGTTTGTTACTGGGAACCATGACGACTAGTAAAGCAAGGCTTCTTAAATACTATTAAGAATATCCAAATATATATACACACAAACACACCAGACAACACAAAACACAACAAACAAAACCACAACACACACCACTACACAAACACACAACACCACACAAACACACACATACCACCACACAAACACACTATACGCACATACACAAACCACCACACACACATACATAAAACACCATATGCACATACACTAAACACCACACACATACACAAAATACTAGTGGTGCACCGATGCGGATACTGATGAATCGTAATCGGCGATTATGGGTACTTACCGATTAATCGTAATTGGCGATTATCTTAACGATTACTTTGCCGATTATTTACGTCCCGGCGTAATTAAGTAGGTTTTTACCGTGTAATATTTTGTTACACAATTTTTAGGATGAAATACGGTAAAATTTGTATATATTACAAAATTCATCTAACTCCGTCATATCATAATTACAGATATTTCGTTAAGTTTAATAAGTCTCATTGCCTCGAACAATAAAAGACATTTTAACTACACGTTTATTTACGTTTAGTCTTTTGTTTAGTGGCCTTGTACATTACCTATAGCCAGAGACGTAAAATTTATGGCACACAATCAAAATACCACAAACAGTTGCAGTGGATTCTATGACAATCGATCTTTTCGAGTCGTAGTAGCGGTTCAAAATCGTGGTCCCGATACCTTCTAGTTTTTATCACTGCGTTTTACAAACTCGTTATGGGCGTCTTTGGTAACATTATCCGTTTGTTATTTGTATGACGTGAAAAGTGAAAAAGTATTTATAATTTTATATATTCAGTCAACATAAATAAAATCACATGTGCTAGTATTGGTTTTTAGTAATTTTTATATAATTATAGTGAGATGGCGAGTAGGGAGAAAAAAAGTGAAGTGTGGAAACATTTTTCTATAAACTCAAGTGAACAAAATAAAGCAGCATGTTTACATTGTTAAACGGTAATTTCTTGATGCAACCTTATGTGATAGTCAATAATAATGCTAGTTTTCCGCAACAAAAACTTACCCATTGTAAATTACAATTGTTAGACTGTAGTTCAAGTTGTTTACAATATCAAATATAAATAGAAGTTAATTTATTGTACACTTTGCAATGACTTAATAGTGTATTTTATATATTTTTATACTGTTATTATCACTGTATTCTTGATTTTACCTAATCTTGTTATTAAATTCACATGGGATTAAAATTTTTTGTGTGCATTATTACACTTAAAAAAATTTAATTATAATCGGTAACTGAATCGGTATCTGCCGATTATTGCTCTCATAATCGGTAATCAAATCGGTAATCGGTAAAGTCATATCGGTGCACCACTACCAAATACCACACACACAGATATATATCATCATTATACTGCTAAAAGCAAGCAAGTCAAAAAGTGGCAAAAATTGAATAAGCTAATTTGATTAGTTTTTTACAAACAATAATTTAGTTCTTGAGACTTGGGCAGAATAGTGACATTTAAATCCTTGTCTACTAATTTAGATACTGTCTTGGGCAATTTTTTGCCCTTTGTTAGGCAGATAGTAATTAATCTGATTTTTGCGCCTTTATTTGACTTGGTCACACTTTTGGCAGTATACTTGATATATACCTAACATACGTGTGAATTTCCCCCCCCTAAACTAGTGCGGCTTTAATACATATAACAAGAGTAAAGCCAATCAAAGCAGCTTTAACATACCCTTTCCTTTGGGCTTGCCCGCCACCTTCCTCATGGCAGCGCGTGCCACCTCGCTGTCCGACTCGTAATCATCGTCCGAGTCCGAGTCGGTGGGAAGGTCCTGCTGCTGCTGGCGGGCAGAGCTGGTCACCGGGGCGATGGACACCGAGGGAGTCATCATGTGCACCTGGCCCGCGGCGCGCTGTTTGCTCCCCACCAGGGAGCGCGTCACACCCGCCTGCGAGATGGTGCGCCCGGAGCTCAGGCTCTTCTGCACCCTCAGAAATTCTATCAACTGCTGGAAGGAGAGCGAACAGCGCGGATCAGGCAAAACGGAAACTGGCCGGCGTATCTGAGTGCAATAAACAAGTAACTTCACAAGATGCAAAAACATTTACATTCACCACGCCTTTGGTCATTTAGCTGTCAGCCCCTCTCTTTGTAAAAGTAAGTGGGCGAGATAGCCTGCGCCGTCTGCCCATAGTTGAGTCGCTTGTTGCCATGGCGACCACGCTCATGTCTCTGGTTGCCCTGCCTTGCTGATAAGGCAGCCCAAGCCCACCCCATCGGCCCAACCGCTTCAACCAGGCAAGCCGAGTGTGTACGGTACCACAGTGGCCTGGGACTCACAGAAGCGGCCGGCGATTCCGAGAAACCCACCCTTTCCTACTTGAACTGCTAGCCCTCAGCACTGCAGAGCCAATTGGTGTTTGGGACGCACCACAATGCAGTCAAGCTAGCTCACCGAGCCACTCCCAGCCGAGCCATCAAGACCGACTTCTGGCCGCCCGCGACAGTATTCACTCCAGCGCAAAGAGTATAGAGAGTTTGCACAAGCCGAGTCGTGACCCGAGTGTCCGACAGAGTCGTGAGAGTAGTGAAGAGAGACTATAGTCAGACCTAGGACCTGCTACAGGTCATATTAGTAATGTGTGTTGGTTCCAGACCAGTGTGTAAGGGGAGGTTTGTCACCCCACGCCTGTGTATCCTCTGAATAAACTAAGGTTAATTAACTCTTGAGTGCTAACTAAGGGACGGGGAAAACCCTACCTTACACATCATCTGCACCTGCACCAACATGGAGGGAACCATCATCTGAGGCGACCAATTGTTGTATTTATGTTTCTCAGTTTTATTTTGAGGTTAAGGTTTTATATAGTTGTATGTGGTTGTGTTTTGGTTAATTGAGGCTGAGAAAGCGTGAACAGCGTAATTTGAAATTAAGTATGCAACAAAAAATTAAAGAAAAATAAGTTTTATTATTTGGTGCATTCAGCACTTACAAAGCAAGAAAAAGTTCAAGAATTGAACAAAGAAAATTCATTGGCGCAAGCATTGGGCACGATTACACCAACGACTGGAAATACTTAAGGGATGTTTGATGGCCAAATGTGCGGAAAGCTACAGTGGTAAGTACATTCAGTTATTCTGTTTAATAAATAAGTCACTAAACTATTCTGTCTAGAAAGAATTGTTTTTGCAAAAACACAACCTAACCTATTCTAACATGATACTGCTACTAGTAGAAGACGAATAACAAGTACAGTTAAAGTTAAAACTATGTATTTGTGATATTTATTCAACACTCAATGTGGTATTTTGTTTAATTTTTTATTAAATGTTCAGTTAAATAATTGATACTGTTTAGATCACTATGACACATCATCGTCTCAACGGAGCGTGTGCGTCATAGTGTGCGATTGGAACGCTCTGCGGCACATCGCAGGGCATCAAATGCAACACTGCGAACAGCCGCCACGGCCAGTATATTGTCGTCCGAGCGGCAACGACCATAGATTATCCTTCATAATAAATTGTTACATTAATAAATACATAACTGTAATACAATGTTTTCACAGGGACGGACCAGTATACTGCTATAATAATTTGTTAATTAGGAGATAAAGCACCATCCTTTTATGTAGTATGCTTTAATCTCAAGTCAGTTTTGTAGGTTTGATTGAAAGGAATTTGTTTTTTCTGCAGTTTTAGTTGAGTCATAATCAAAATTCCCAGTATATTTAAATAAAAATGGAATTTTTACAAAAAAAAATCACGATACTCTTTTGCAAGTGGTGGTGTAAACTATAACAGCAAAATTTTACAATGAGAAATGTGCTTTGATCACATCAAAGTCACTGAGGATGGTTTTAAATATACACGGCACACCATAATAAAAAAAAATGTAAATGATACAAAGGCTCAGATTCATCTCCCATTGCAATTTTTTTTTTTGTTTTCTGCTAATTTCCAATATTTATAAATAAATGTTTTAAAAATAGGTATAAATAAGCGAATTTCGATACATACACTGCCCAGCTGATGAAACACAGTAAATTAACTTTTAGTAACTGACCATGAGACAACATTAATCAAAGAGTTTCAATTACATGCATGACTTTTTACAAAGAGCGAGTAAATATTGTAGCTAATACAGTAGAACCCTGTTATAATGAATCTGAAGGGAGTAGTTTATATGTTCACTATAGAGGGGAAACTTTATATCTGGGAAAAATTTTATATTGGCAATACATACTCAAAAGCATAATCTTAACTACACATAGGCCTAAGCCAAGAAAAGAACGAATGAAATTACTTAAAGCAACAGTTTTATGAGCAAATGCAGATATTATTTTTAATACACTACACATGTACAAACTTTATATTAATGGTTCTTCGACATCGGCGTATTTTCCTTTTTTCTGGCGTTTAATACTCTGTGACGTATTCGCAGCTTGAGAAAGAAGATTGTTCAGCTTGTTTAATATTGTACTTAATGTGGATGTTGCAATTCCCAGTTCCTTTTATATACACGTGTGGGACAGTGGGGTTGGACGTTTGAGTCTACCTTTTTAATAATGTCCAGTTTATCTCGCACAGATAATGCCTTACGTTTTTTTAACGCGTTTTGTACCCTTTTTTATGTACGTATTTCTTAAGGAAGCACATTTTAGCTTAATAACACGAAATTATTTTAACGGTCAAAAGTAAATAAACGAAAAATAACGAGTCTGGCGCATCAAAGATCACTACGTATCATTTAGTATCGCAGTTGCTAAAGCTGGAACGAAAATTTCTTACTTTCTATGGAAAAATTTAGTCCACAGAGTTCTATCTAGTGGTAGTCTTACGAACCTTACTCGATCAAAATGTCCTAAACGTGAACGATAAAAATGAGACGTAAAATATTTAATTTGCTGCTATAATGTACATACGTATTTGTGTGGCGGTAATTTATGTTTAATTTTGATAACTTATTAAATGTACACGCGTTCGCCCATTCTTTAACTATGCAGGGAAAACTATTTTTTATTTTCACCAAACTGAAGACCATTTCTGGCTACACGTAGCCTACCGAGGCCACTCGATTACGACTTGTTTATAATATGAACAGTGGACAATCGAGTAGCATATTGCGGAGAAAAATGTTAATGTAATCCAGAATAGACGTTTTGTGAAAATACTTGTAATTATATGAAAATATTTGAGATAAATGTGCATTATGTCGGCAAAACTTGTTCGTGGTACACGGGAAAACGTATCAACATTGACAAAAGTTGTGTGCTATATCCAATAAATTAATACATAACCTCACATCATTTTGCCGGGACCGAAACGGAAATTCACAATAAACGGGAATTCATTATAGGCGGGTTCACTATAAACGGGTTCCACTGTATCTGCAACAAAACACAAAAACAATTCTTATATAGAGAAAAATTACTAGGAAATCCCCATAAACTCAAATAGGATAAAAATGCAATAACCAGCATGTTGAGTGGGTCTGAGTGTTAATACATGCTCTAGGCCTATATGTTAGCTGTTTTAAATTTTAGCCAATTTTAGATTTTTATGAACAAAGATTTTTGAAAATGTGACCCAAAGTTAATTTAGAAAAAAACAGAACATAAACTTCTAGTGTTGACAATATTCACAAAGGAAAGGAAAAGAAGAAGAGAAGAGAAGAGGGAAGAGGAAAAAAAAAAAAAAAAAAGGAATTGCAATGTTATTATAGTGATAAGTTCATGTGAAAATTACAAGAAAAAACTGCCATGATGCATAGTTAGCAGGTAGATAAGATAGGTATTACTTCACATTACATGACATTTAAGTTTTAATTTTTTTTTTTCGTATTTATTAGTTTTGTAACAATTCCTAATAATATTTACTATATAAGCACCATCAATTAATTATTGACTTTATTTTGTACACCATGTATATTCATGTGTTCATAACGAGTCAGGCTCCTTAGAAGTTCATTTTCTATGTTTCCACATTGGTGAAAAGCATACAACTTAACAACTTTACTTCTATGGTCCCATTTTAGAAATATTTCATCATGAAGACCTCGAATCACCAAAACCCCAAAACTCCAGCAGCCGACTGCCAAGAAGACAAGGGACCAACCTTCTTGTTGCCCTGCGTGCCGGTGTTGGTAGTGGTGGTAGTGGAGGACGAAGACGGAGACGACAGCTTCACGAGCACCGTGTTGGGTAGCTTCACCTGGGTGCCCGAGCCAGTGCCGCTCGCTCCCGGGATCTGCTTCAGGATCGACGAGTTCCCCTGCAGTATCGAGATCACGCGGTTCTGCGTCTTGTTGTTCTGCCGGTTCATGGCGATCTGTCGCTGCACCTGGGAACATCACCACGTTCTCCTCAGCTGTCTCATGGCATTATCAAAACATTTCAGCATGTTCTGCATCAAATAACTATCAAAAATTAATTAATTTTAACAAAAGAAAGTGTGTTGTTAGTGCATGTATTAATTTTTACTACAACAGCTGATTTTAACACTTCTGATGGCAAATCAAAAGCCAACGATGGCCTCGTGGAGAAGATGAGCATCTGTCTACTCGAATCATTCATCACTGCAACCTAACCATAAAATACTGAAATCCGTAGCACACTATATACATATTCACGCCATTTGTTTGAAACACAATTTATAATTTTTTTTAAAAACTTTCAGTTGGTTTATAGTAAAAATGAACCCATTTTATTTTACTTTAGTGATAAATAATGATTATATTGAAAAGTGATGTACATTATATTCAGAAGGTTTATATGTATTGCATTTTTATTAACCAAAACAGTGCAGCACACCTATAGTACACACCAGAAGTCTTTCAGCTCACTGGTGAGAAGCACGAGAGAAAAGCAGGACGGACAGCGAAGTAGAAGAGAATGTGTTATCAGTGAGGTGCAGCTAATGAGGTCTAAATATTGCCTTGTGCACAGCACTTTACTCGGCGTGCTGTACCAATGAAAATACACGTTGACCACATAAATAAACGCAGAACATAAGTAAGTTGGAAGAATGATAAGGGTTTTGTCCCGTGGGCTCCGCCGTCCGCTCCGAGAAACACTCCATCAGCACACTGTCGGTACCTCTCTGATGATCCTCTGCTGCTCCTGCACCCTCCGCAGACGCTCCATCTCCTGGCGCTGGGCGGCCAGGGTCTCCTCGTCCAGCTGGTTCTCGCTCATCACCTCGCGGATGTTCCTGCGCATGTTCGACAGCTTGCGCTCCACCATCGTCTTGCTGTCCCCGTCCTGGCTGTCCTCCGAGTCCGAGGACGAGCCGTTCTTCCCTTCCTTGCCGCTGTCGTTCCCTGCGAACCAACCACGCGCCGTTAACGCAAACCCGCAACCGTGCCTACCGACCCCACCGGGTAACACATCAGCTGCACTAACAGTCAAAGGTCTTTAATACTGGATTCTATGATCCTACGCATTCTGTAATTCTGCGCCAATCGAGCCGTTCACATTCAGATTTTTTTCGGGTGGATTACAGTAATTATCCATCCTTGGCTGCCAAGTCCAATTACTTTAAGTTTGCTCAAAAATTAAGGTTACTGTTTTAATTTCAGTAGTGTTTCCTGTTTTCTAAGGGTTACATTTCAAATTTCACATTCTCACAATTTATTGTAATTCCCATTAAACTATATTAACATTCAATATCCGGCAAAATTGCTAAGTCGGCACGGCAGTGGTGCCGAAAGTACCTGATTGAAGACCAAATTGAAGTAAAATACAAATGCCATTACAACCTTCTCACCAATTAAAAATTCTTCATAGGAAGTCATCACCTTGACACAGAAGCCCTTTCTCAGACTAGACAATACATCTCGGAACTTGTAAAATAATAATAAAAACCTAAGACTATATGACTTCACTGTTAAACATTTTCTGCCTTGAAGTAACCTGGGGCATTGCCACCACTGGTACTCCTTGGATCTTCACACATTCAATTGTTTTAGATGTCTCGTGATCAAGTAGCACTGTTTTACATTGAATGTATAGGCAAATGTTTTTCATACTGTGATGAGTCATTTTATATGGACACAGTAAAATTATTCACTACAAAATAATATTATTATGGCTTATGTTATGTCCAACAAAAACATTACTGTCCACTATTTTCCTCAAACAATATAAAATGTAACAAAACCAGAAAACGATAGTATATGTACTACACAGCAACTGCAGGATGTCCACTGAATTGCAAAAAAGTGTAAAGAAATAAATCTTGTAAACAATTTGATTTGCACCAAAGCAGATCAAACAACCTTTGAATAAACATAAAATAAAATTTTAACAATGGTTCAATTAGGATATTGATAACATTTAGTCAAAACAGAGCTTTTACATGACTTAAGTAAAAAACATTGAAAATTTTTTGACTCCTGTATTTTTCATGAACTTTACAATTAATTGTGACTTTCTTTGGAATTCAACTTTCTTGACCCAGACAAAAAAAACTGAACTAGCACTAGTCTATCATGGTATCATTTCAGCTGGGTGCCCGAAAACTGTATTACTGAAGTAATCACTTAATAATGGCCATAAATTAATGGTCATCAGAAATCTATATCACTGGTAGCATAACCCTGTATTCAGGGACTGGAAGTAACGCGCTACTAGTAACGGCATTATTTGTAACAGTTACTTTTTATGGTAACGATCGTGGTAACGCAATATATTAAGTTTTCAGTAACTGTAACTGTAACTGAATTACATTTTTCTGCCTTAAAGTAACGATAATTTTCGTTACTTCTTGCGTTACATTTTTAAAATGTATTTCTTATTGAACGAACAACGATTTGTTGATTTTTTCAATCCCAGAACGAAAATCCAGACAAGCATATTATTTGCAATGTTATTGCTTGTACTTGTAAAACTGCTGTTGGCTAGCCTGCGCTCGTATTTTTATTGTCATTTATTTAATATTTGCGACATGCGGGTTTACTGCTGTGCTGTTTAATTAATTAACCTACCTGTGCACATGCGCGAAAGCAATGACATAATCTAATGAAGCGAGAAGCCCAGAAAGCAGTCCAGAATTTTCGTTGCCGTGGCCTTCATATTCTAATTTTTTCGAAGTTCGGTCGAGTAATAAAAATAACCTTATTGTGAAGTGCTTATTGTGTGGTGCTGCGAACAATTTTGTAGTGTGAACTAATTACTCAATGTAATTTAAGACCTATTTAAATTTTTTCAGTTGAAAGAAACATATATCTTTACTAATCACAATATGTTTTATTAGCTTTTAATTATAACAATTTTACGTATCACATTTTTAGTTTTTCACAAAGTAACTGTTAAAGTAACTTACAGTTACTTTTCTCAGAACTGTAACTGTAACTGGTTTATTTTCAGTAGTGTGACTTGTAGTTGTAACAGGGTTACATTTCCAATGGAGTATTTGTAACTGTAACTGAGTTACTTTTTAAAAGTAACTTTCCGGTCCCTGCCTGTATTGACCTTCATGTTGTTTCTGAGTGCCAGAAATATTTCCTCAAATTTTGGTGGGGAAGAAGTGAATCATTTAAAAACACAGATATTGATATCATCAATCAAGTCACAGTGTATGTGCCAGGGTATGTTGATTTTAATCAGCATGATTCAAATCGTGATTTTAATCATGATTTAAATCATGTGATTTTTTTTTAAAATCTCATGATTTAAATCATGTGATTTTTTTTTAAAATCTCATGATTTAAATCATGTGATTTTGTTTAAAATCAGTGAATAAAATCAATTTATGATATGATAATATGAACGTTAATATTTCCTATACTGTATTGTTTAAACCAAGTAATCATGCCTACTTACATAAAAATTGACTGCTGCAAAGTTAGAATGAAAATTGAATAGTACTTAATTTCTTCTACAATGTATTTATAGTTATTTTGAAACACATTAAATATAGGTGGGTGGAATGTAACTTTAAATGCCATCTCATTTTCTCTCCTCTACCTCATGTGTTTGTGTTGTGTGTGTGTGTGTCATATCTCTTTGGCAACAGGTTTGTCTTCCAACAATGTCAAATGCTAATTTTAGAACTGTAGGAAGGAAATTTTCAGTTCTTTGGTATGTCTGGTTTGGTTCAGTCAACATTAATAAATCGACTGGGTACAGAAAAAGCTGCAAAACTTGTAATTTTGTTTAAAATTTGTAATAAGTAATATTTTATGTAGAAGTTTTACTTTGAATACTCTCGAATGTGTGCAATTCTGAGAAGAAGAACAAAAGGAAATTGTGGTTTTGATTTAAATTACTTTATTTAGAACAATTGGACTATAAGACTATAAGGGATGACAGAAGTGACTAAGTTACATTTAAATATGACATATTTTTTTTACTAATGTTAACTATGTTACTGTACTAAAAATTTTCATAAAGTGACATCATTAATGTTTCCTTAAAACATTATGCCATGTAAAATGTGGTTATTTCAAAGAAAGAAAATTAGGCTAGTTGTCTTTACAAAATGAATTAATCTGTTATTAATTGTACTGTAGAGCAAAGTCAAGTCATGAAAACAGTCATGAAAATGTACTGTATATTACACAGATTACAATTTTTTAAATTTTAATCAAAAAAATCTGATTTTAATCAAAAAAACCTGATTTTAATCAAAAAAATCCAATTTTTTGGATTTTTTTTAAAAAAAATCAGGATTTTTCATACCCTGGTATGTGCAGACAATTCTGTCGATAAAGCAAAAATGGTGTGAAATATAGAAAATAAAGGATAGTAAACTGCAGAAAACATTTCCCACTCCTGAACCTAGTAACTTATCTTGCCAGCACATCAGTACCGGATGGAGTATGCAGCGAGACAGGATGTGGCGTGACACAGAGCATACAATTAGGTCATCATCAAACTGGAGTAATAGATACACTACAGATAAAAATCCTTACACAGGCCGCTTACTGAAAGTGTTAACATAGTTTAGATCCCAACCACTTTATCAACTCAGTAATGGACTGGGATTTATCATGACTAGGAAAACACAAAATTAACATTTCTCACTCTGATCACAAAATTTTTACCATAAAAAATAAAGCAAAAATAAAGCAAAAAAATTATATTATGTGAAACAGATGGTGAGAGACTATATGAAGACTGTCATCACACATCCCAGCAATCCAAATTAGTTCAACTTCAAACAAGGTTAGGTTAGGAGGCTAAAAATGTGCACAAATATTTCTTACTGTGTACTCAAATGTTATTTAAATAAAAATGATGCTGCGGTTAACCAGTCCAAGAGTCGTCTTGACTATGGACCTAAGTGTCAGCCTTAAAATCTTTGCAAACCTTGACAGGCAAACCTTGCTAATCTTTATTATAATAAACTGTAACTGCAAATATTTAAGAGCTTGCTTATAAAGGATTAGTGAAGGACAAACACAAGGAGCGAATTTATCAAAGGTTCTAAGGTGACAGAAAGGTCCTACTACAGACTAAAGTGTTAAAATTCAGATTTTAACAACACTTACAAAAAATTGGACTCTAAAAAAAAATTGAATTTAGAGTTTCAAAATTGATAGCAAGAAAGGCAAATAAAAAAACTATTAGCTGAAAAAGTTGTAATGCCATTCCCAGATCCAAGGCCTGACAGAACGTTTGACTCAACAACTGTTGCTTTAGTTAAAGAATTCTATCAAAATGATGAGGTGTCATCAAATGCCTGGTAAAAAAAAAAAAAAAAAAAAAAAAAAAAAAAAAAAAAAAAAAAAAAAAAAAAAAAAAAAAAAAAAAACCTTTGTTTCTGTCAGTGTAGATGATAAACTTAAACATGGTCAGAAGTTCTTATATCTTTAAGAGAATTGTATGTCCTATTTAAGAAGCATTTTCCTGAACAAAAAATTGGATTCACAAAATTTTGTGAGCTTTGCCGTAACCATTGTGTTTTTCCGGGGTTCAATGAGACACACTGTGTGCCTTTGTCCCACACAGCAAAATGCTAAAAATTTTTAGCACCATTTGCCTATTCAGGTAGTTTACACTAGGTCATCATTATTTAATAATGATGACCTAGTGTAAACTACCTGAATAGGCAAATGGTGAACTGCTAAATATTATTTCTCAGATTGTATTGATTGTCCAGAAAGTGATGTTTTAAGTTAAGTTTGAAGAAGCTTTTGAGTTAAATAGTATTAAAAATGTTACTTTCAAACAATACATGCAAATTGATAGTAAATGTGTCCTGGAAAATGTTATAAAATCCACAGAAGAGTTTTTAGATTATTTTTTCCAGAGTTTGCCAAAACTTTTAAGGCACTCTTTCATTGCTGTTCAACAATTTTCCTACTAACTACATCTGAAAAAAAAAAAAAAAACCCCCTTCCTGAAAACCAATTTACAATTTTGAAGAAAATTATTCATTTGTACTACAAGATGCTGCTCAGGGCTTCCAATGGAACAATGTTCAATAAACAATTCATCCATTTGTCATATACTGTTTCTATGAGGAAAAAAAGAAGTTGGAGCCCCTAACTGTAGTTATTATTTCTGACCATACGGTGCATGATACAGTTGCTGTCCATTTATTTCAACAGCTAATGATTTATTTTCTTAAAGGAAAACTGTCCAGTAAAACTGAGAAGCTCATTTATTTTTCAGGCGGAGCGGCATCCAAGAACAAAAATTAATCAAACTTTCTATATCTATTTAATCATGAGACAGATTTTGGCATAAAGGTTAAATTGAACTTCTTTGCATCATCACATGGAAAAAAAATCATGTAATGGTGTTGGAGGAACCGTAAAACGTTTAGCTACATTGGCCACTATGCGAATTGTCTACAATGAACAGATATTGAACGAATCCTCACCAACTGTATGACTGGGTCAATGACAATACAGTAAACATAAAGTTTGTGTATACTACTAACGAGGAGCATGAGGCGGAGGAAAGAATCTTGAAGAGCAGACTTGAAACAGAAAAAAAAAAACAATAAAAGGCACACTAAGGTTTCACTATTACTTTCCACAAAACAAAAACCAGGATTCTGGTTTAAAAACTATTGCTGGCATTGTTACAGGCCATTACTCAGAGAAGTAGAGGTTAGGTTTTGTGCTAGCAAGGCAAGAGGATCACATGAGAATAAGCTTCTAGGAACCACATAGCCCTTCTCCATTATTCAAATACTCCCAATTTCCAGATATATAGCCCTTCTCCATTATTCAAATACTCCCAATTTCCAGATATAACTATTCAATAAAGGAAGGCGTTAACAAAAGTTTTTTACTTCAAATAAATACATTTTAAAATCCTTACTAAATCCAAGGTAAAACCTTATTTTAAACTCAGAACCTATATGTAAACTTTACATGTAGAAAACACTAAACCTAGAATTATAATTAAGTATTACTTGAACATAACCTCTTTATGTAGGTATTACCTACCAACTGATTGAGTGATTGTTACCTTTCTTTTTTTACATATTTGATATTCTGTATACGTGGATTTTCAATTCAGAACCGACATTTGTTATTTATATGTAAAAACACTAGAATTATAATCCAGTATTACTTGAACATAATCACCTGGCCCCATTGACATACCACTCTAAAATTTTCAGTATAATTTTTTCTAATATCTCAAAATATATATTTCACAAAATTTTTAAAAACTCTTATCTCAATTTTTTTTACACATTTTTTTTGTGGAGATTATCAAAATAAAAGTTTTTACTGAACATAGGCAAGTAGCGTATCAAAATAACCTTGTAAGATGCTTTTTAAAATAAAGAGTCCAACAGCTCTCTGTTTACTCAAACAAAATATACTATATATTTTATATATACACATATATAAAATTTAAGTAAGTGATGATCACATTCACTCTTTTCGAGAGCCAGGTATTATTTTTGAAACTAATCCAAGGGCCATACGATATTAACTGAGTAATAAATTTCTTAAAACAATTTTTTTTAATGCCGTGTGACACTGCAGAATAGCCAAATGTGTGGCATGATGAACAAATGAAAAATAAAAAATAATATTAAAAAAAAAATTAATTTGGGAAGTGCCATAAAACAATATATTAATTAGCCAAATAAATATTTTTAATTATTTCTGCGAGGATATTATAGCTTCATTCAGGGTGTCTACCAGATCTAGTAAATGAAATTCCCTGATTTTTCCAGGTTTTCCAGGTCTAAAACTGAACTTTCCCAGGTTTTCTGTAACACAATTACGACATTCCATGAAACTGAAAAAATTGCATAACAGTACATTGACGGGTTTCAAAGTATTTCAACTCACTTAAATTAGTAAAAAAAAAAATACCTTCTTCCAGACGTGGCCAAAGTGACTCAATTGATGGCAAATAAAACATGCTGCTACAAATATTTCACACACTTTTGCAAAAACATAAGTAAAAGGAAGCTCCCATCAATTTCGCAGTGACTCAACTTTTGCATCTATTGCACTTGCTTCAGAACAAGCCAAATCCAACACTCGAGCCTTCTTATACTGCAATGCCTTGATCTCCTCTTCAACTCTTCTTTTTCTGCCTTCTTCTTGTCTGTAGCTTCATTTCTTTTTGTTTTGTTTGCAGGGCTTCCTTACGCCTACAATTAGCATTTCTTACATACTGTAACACGGACTTGGTGATATCAACATGCTCTACACCTCCAGAACGTTGAACAAAGTCGTACATCTGTCTATGTGCGATCAGTATTTCTTCCTGCAAGTTTTCAGTCAGCAGATTAGAATTCACTGAAAATCCTCTTTCCATGGGAAAGTACCAACATCATCCTCACAAACTTTAGAAGGCCTGTTTTGGCAGCTACTGTATGTGCCTTAAGAATGAGCATCCACAAGTGATCAAGGCGCCAGTCTTCTCGAGAAAAAGACGAGAACAGTGCTTCAGAATCTTGCGAGGAACATACCAACTGATATGATCACTCAATGTTATCAGCTTCTTGTCCTTATAGCCACTTGTTTTGAAGACAACATTCTAAACTGTAACTCACACACTGTTTCCTCACACCCGAATTTAAAGCCACAGACGGACATAAGCAGGAAATTCCCTTGGTAAGTTTGTACTTCAGGGGACTTTTGTCTTGAAGTTTTTTTACCATAACCTTTAGACAAGTCCTAACATCATTTTTCAGTAACAGAACAGACTTTACTGGTACTTTCTCTTTCTTGATGGCATGGCGTACTGCATAACCCAACTTGATATTGTTAGCAGTCAATAGATTTTCCTGGTTATCTACATCCAATCAAGATACATTACGTTTCTCCCTAAAGCTCTTCAGTACCTCTGGTTTCAAAAACTTTCCTGCCAAAGCTAATAAAATGTCTACCGATGAATCATAGAGAAAAGGTGCCATGAGTGCTTCACTTTGGAACATTGTGAGAAACAATTCCAGCTCTGATGCCAAAGAGTAGAAGAATGTCAATTTTACTTCTAGAAGATTATCTTCAAGAGCACTTTTCACTACACTGAAAGACACAGATGAAATAGAAACTTCATTAACAAATTTCTTTAGGTGGGGTAACGTTTCCATGGCACGCTCAGCAACTGCAGTATTCCATCTGATTGCACAAAATTTATTGGAAAAAAGTTCTGATCCAGTTATTCTAATGTAATCTGCCCTCCTTGCAGGTACATGCATAAACAAATAGTAACTGCCTGAAAAAACTAACAGCGTCCAATTGTACAGCAGAAATTCCAGTTTTGAAAGCACCATGGACCGTATGAAGCCCACAGCTACCAATTTCTAGCAATGATGGCGAATCTTCACCAAAAGTGTCTGTGATATGTATTTTCAAAGCTAAAAAAAATGCCCAGTTTACATTGAGGGCATTCATAGATACTTAAAATTAAATGCACCTGTCAGTATAATCAGAACGTGGAAAGAACATGCTGCAGTACGTACGTCAGCAGGATAACAGACCAGCTTGAACCAGTTTGTATCACGTGATTTAACGCCACTTCCGAATCAGATGGTAAATAAAAGAAAATGGACGTGGGAACTGTTCGTTATTTTCCATTCAAAAATAAAAAAATGGGACGCGATACACTTGATGGTACGTCAATGCAAGCAGATCAATAAACAAAAAACGTATTGCCAACTACAACCTACCAAACAAAAATTCCCTGATTTTTCCCTGATTCCAATAATCCCTGATTTTTCCAGGTTTTCCAGGGTCAGTAGACACCCTGTTCATTAACTGTGTCTGTTGACAACTTATTATACATATGCACACAGAGCTGTCTAATACACAACAGTTCATTTGATAATATTTATTGAAAGTTTCTTAGTCTTTTTAGGCGGGCCATGCAGAATGTCGTCATGGGCAAGATCCGGCTAGCAGACCGCCATTTGTCAATCACTGATCTATGTTACTGATTCAACATAAACTAGCCTAGTAGATATACATCTTTATAATTGTCAATGGTGGTTATAATAGTATGTAATATCCTGCCTTCTGGGTAGAAGTAATCCGTTCATCATGAATGTGCAAGCTATTTTTTCACTATCCAAGTGCTGTAAAGTTTTAACATTTCCTAATTTTTTTTCTAAAGTTTCCCTTACTATATTTTACAAAAAACTATCAATTCTAATGCATGCTTGCACAGTGGTGACTTGAGACAAAAAAATATATCACTCCATTAAATTCACCAAGTTTTTGCTCAGTATTTCCTTGCCCAAATGTGAAAGTCAGTCTCAAAGAAGGCCTAAATAAAAAAATATTTATTAGCACATACAAGCAGATATAATACATTTTACCACAGTATACTAATTTAAGAATAGTATTTGACTTCTATGACAAAAATACAGAGTCCATTGAATAAACCACTTCAAACAATGAAAATTCAAACCGCAAAATCAAACATAACATAGTGCTAAAACAAACACTGACAAAAAAAATAACTGAAAGTAAGAAGATCCATTGAACTAGATAAAATTATCATGAACAATTTGAAGGGAAAAAAAATAGTGAACTGAACCATGCATAAAAATACTAATTTTATCTGAAACCTGAATGTCACATCTTTAAATCTAATTTCATAAATGTGTTTAACCAAGGCCTTTAAACTAAATTATGAAAACTCCTGTGTATTACACTACAAAATGTATAAAACTTCATTATTTCAAGAATACTTACCAGATTTCTTCTTCTTCTGACCTCCAACACCAGGACTCAAACTGCTTCCATCAGGAGCCTTTCGCTTGTTGGAATCACATGATTCACCGTCAGGTATATCGATATTCAAGTCAATATTTGCAGACTCCTCCCCACCTTCTAACATAGGGTCCCCTTTATCACTACACATATCAAAACTCTCTGTCCTCTCGAGATGGTGTTCAAGTTCCGGGTCCTCCATCTGACTCTTTACTTCACCATCACTGTCGTGTTTGGTTCTCTCGTCCGCCTCCGCCTCCGCATCCGCGTCTTCCCCTTCCATCTCGCTCTCTTCATTGTCCGTTTCCTCTCCGTCCGTGGACATGTCGCTGGCATCGCTGGCATCGGACGGCTTGGGCGGTGCGACCACCCCGGCTTCGAGCTCGCTCTCGGCCGCGCCGTCCCCGTCCTTCGGAGGCCTGTCGAACCCGGAGTCAGACGAGGGCGGCTTCATGAATATCTGCAAGTCTTCGTTAACTGGAATGCCTTCATTGTCGCTGGGTGGTGACCCGCGCTTCGGAGCGGTGGGACTGGCGGGCACTTCTTTGAAGTCCTTGGCTCCGGCGCGGTCCGACTTGGGGAGAACCCTCTCTATGGTCACGTCGCCGATGCGGGTGACGAAGGGCTCCATGCTGGCGACTTCAGATCAGGCCAGCGAGGGGAAACCACTTCAACCCACCGACACCGCCTGCAACACAAACAAAGAATTTTTACAGAGCAACCCATTAGTGTTCTAAAATATTTGAAGGAAACTTAAATTAAATTAAGTTTCTGTGTTTTCATGCTGATTTGAACTCTCTTGAAAGCAAACTTTGGCCGGAAAAACTGACCACTCACCTTACCTACTCAAATTGAGTCCCCCCCACCACAAGGGCCCAAAAGTTAGATGAAGATAGAAAAAATTTCATATCTTGCTTGCCATATGCCACATTGGTCCTGTGGTCTTATGAAATAATTTGATTTAGTACGTAAGAGTAGGGATTGGTTCAGAGCTGGAGTTGATCAATAGGAGTGTCAGAGACTAAAGTTGGACATATTGCCTCCGCAGCTTAGAAGGCCCGCCAAAGAGCAATACTTTGTTATATATGATACAATAAAATATTAGATTTATTTTCAACCAGTATAATTATATTAGTTTAATAACCATTATAAATTCACAATTTCAAGTCGACCAAATAAAAAGTCACCAAAACTTGTTGCCAACTTCTGTGCAAACCGATCAATGCTGCACTTAAGCAATAATTATAGACAGTTTAGTTTTTTTTAAACATTAGTTTCAAGTTAAGGTAAGAAAAAATTAACAATTAATTATATATAAAAAATATAAATGAAGATATTCTAATAGCTTAGTAAACCATAACTTATTTTCCATACGTGCTTCAAGACTGCCGTAAGGCTACAGGTCCACATGTAATGTTATGACGATACTAGAGGAGAGAGATAAGGAGGTAGGCCAGCTGTCCTGACATGCTGGCCAGGGAAGGCCCCACCTCCCACACAGGTAGCACCTGCCCCTCTGCGGTAATCCGACTAGGAGACGCATGTTCCCACAACCCTGTCTGAGTGAAGTGTTATAATTAGGATGCCATTGTTCTTAGAGCTTAGAGTGTTCAGTCAGGTACTCTGATGACACGACACTTTAAAGGGCTCAGATTCCATTCCAGGTTGAAACTTGGCAGATATTTAAGATGAAGGCAAATCTGCGATAAGTAGTGTGAGAAAGTGACAGAGGCGGGTGGCGACACTGGTGTATGTGCACTGAGGCTGGTGGCGATGCCAGCGGATCCTTGAAGTGACCTGCGAGAGCAGTGAAGTGACAAGGGAAAATGACCCCTTGGTGAGCAAAAGTGGATACCAAGCAACGGGCTTCGTGACCGAAGCATCCGGAACTGTGTTGTGTAGTGTGAGACGTAGGAGTGAGTAGTGTGAGGCAGTGGCTAAAATTTATTGACCTGTTTCCCCCACATATAACAATAATTATGTCACAGTTTTTGATGCAAAAATAATTCACAAATATATAAACTGAGTAATTCTCAAATTAATTGATACTCATGTTCTCTTCATAAAAGAATTTATTGAAATGTTGAAAAACAATTCCAAGATAAAAATAATCATGTGCAATGATAAAAATACAGAAAAACCACAAAGCTGTAACTGCATTACACAAAATTGCAGAAAAAATGTTTCTAGTACCTATTGTGCCTGTTAATATTAATTATTCTTACTTCACCATCACGAATTAGACAAGTCAGTATTTGTAGTTCTGAAACTTCAAAATACTTTATCTGTCTACATACTAACATTTCAAAACAAATTTCTATTGAATCAATATCTGTAACTGAAAACATAATTAGTAACAAAGCCCAAGCAAAAAAAGTATTACATGAAGGTTATCAGTATCACAAATGCACTATCTTAGCCAACTACAAAATGAAATTTAAATGACATTGGCTTATTTGTAACTTGTTTATATGCAGTAGCAGACAAGCATAGCATAACAAGTTGCCTATGTATTCTCCAATTAACTTATCTTATTATAGACAGGTTGTAGATTATTATAAAAAATGTAAGCTATATCCCCAAAAGGCAGCAAACTTTCTTCTTAAGACACTTAAACAGTCATTCAATGACTGGCTGAGTGCTACGTATCGCCGTGTATGTTCTGCAAATAAATAAATGGACTATCTACCCCAGCGGAAAGTAGATAACGTAACAGTAACAGTCAACGTCATTCTCTTTGACTAGATGATGTTCAGGCAGCTAAATCAACAGAGTGAATGGTTCCATCTTGCTGCAAAATATTACAAATATGTAGATGAATTTATTTTACTAAATATCTATAAAAAAAGCTTCAACTTGAAATAAATTACTTAATCCCAGGATACATTTTATAAATATGTAATAGTTATAACATTTTTTTTCGTAATGACTGCTTAATAATGCACAACTATTCAAGTAACCAGAACATTAATAGCGCTAACTTAAATATACTGGCAGTCCCAATCATTAGGCATCCTGTCAACATGTAACAAGGATAGACGTACAGAGCTTTCAAAAATCCAGCATTACATGAGAACACTGTAAAATTTTTCTTTAAATTCTCAAATGACAACTCAAATATTAATTTTAAAAAAACTGTTACACATATTTGTGTGTCATTTTCACTACTGCTCATGAAAGTGTATTTTTGCAAGCGGTATTTTCAATACATTTAATAAGCAACAAAGCAAGATTTTAAAACCTCGAAAGTATGTAAATAATGCTTTTGTCAATGGTTGCATGAAATGAATATTACAGGAACACTGCTAAAGTCTCACAACTGCAAGAAGCATGGCAAAAAAACTGCTTTCCCTCTATGTTTTGTGCATAAAATGAATAAATGAATGAATGAATGGAGGGCTAAACATCTCATCTGCCCTGTAACTTTTTTTTAATCTTATACCTTGTTGAAATGTAATTTTTTTGTAAGTCTACCAAATTTTTTTTCAGTATGTATGTTATCTTCTGTAGTATGTTTCTGCTACTGCATATAAACAACTTAAAAATAAGCATACACCATAAAAATTTATTTCTGTGGTTGGCTAAGATAGTCCATGCATTTATGATACTGATAATCTAAATGTATTTCTTAGATTTAATGGTTATAGTTAGCTTTTTACTTTAGTCGTTATGCTAACTTTACTTGGTTGAGTTTAGGTAATAATAGTGTCAGTTACAGATATTGTTTCAATAGTAATGTCTTTCTAAATGTTATTTGGTTACAATTCTGTGTAATGCAGTTACAGAGATTTGTGGTTTTTCTGAATTTTTATCATTTCACATGATTATTTTTATCTTGGCATTGTTTTTGAACATTTCATTGAATTCTTTTCTGAAGCGAATATGAGTATCAATTAGGTTGAGAATTTCTCGGTTTATATATATGTAAATTATTTTTGTATCAAATAAATGTGAAATGTAATTACTGTTACATGTCGGGAAATGATAACCCAGTTAATTAATTAATTACAGTTACTGATAGTGAGGGATGAAGAGTTGAGAACAAGAACATGATGAAATGAATGGCTGGAGGGAAAAAGGAACAACCCAAGAGAACCAAACAACTCACTGCAATTCTGCCAAGTTTCCCACTTGAGAAGAATCAGAGTCCTACACATAAGAGTATTGTGATTGGGTTGTTGATGTGAGCCCTAGTCATCACCCTTATCGCATGCTTTTGGACCTCATATCAACAAGATAACTACTCCCCAATACTACTATAACTAGCGAAAAGATTATATGGTGAATTGCGATAAAACCAAAATATATGTCAAAACATAGCATTAACACCAAAATGCAAGTTAATACACAAAAACAGCACCAAAATGAAAGTTATATCATGGAATCAACAGCATTTAACTAAAACTCAATTCAAAGTACAAAGAAAGTAATCTTTTAATGTTTGAAATTCAAGGAATATCATATCCGAACTAAAATTGTACCAAATAGATGGATCAGAAAAATTCATTTGTATTATTGTGCATCTAATTATGAATCACTTCTAAACCACGAATGCTCGCCAATTTATTTTTATTGTTCTGAATGTATCTGTTTTAAACAAATTAACTACATTATTTTATCACAAAAATGCAGCATACGAATACTATATGGTGGAATATGTATTACAATACAAAATGAAAATAAATACAGTTATTTTCTGTTTGAAAAACAAAATTGAATTAAAAATAATACCACAAAATCTTGTCTCCAACTATAACTATATAAACTGAAGTACAGTAGCCCACTACAATACAGTTGCTATAATGGTCTTACACAATTTCATAATATAGGCAGTGGTTCAATATCTGTTATAGAATAACAGCATAAAACCTATGAAAACTTGGGTCATTTAAGTGTTTATTGCCATGAATGGAAATGTAAAATATATGTGATCCAGGTTTACGATGGTAACAGAATCATAGACCGTGGTTCGTTAAGTACAAACAAAAAAGATAAAAGATCAATAACTACTGTCCCCAAAATAATGAACCTACTTTAAGTATACAAGTTATAGAAAAGGACTGCAATAATTTTTTTTGCAATAAGCATGTATTTAACAACTAAATATACTTGGAACCATGAAACAAAATTATCAAACACTTTCCTGTTTGAAAAATGTACGAATACTTTATCTGTTTGGAAACTAAGTTGACATGCAGGATAAAAAATAGTATATTATTAAATTTTACAGTACATTTGAACAATAAATTTTGGTAGGAACTACACTATAAAATAACCACATACACAATTTTTGGACATTCAAAGATTTATGATTTCAGAACCTACCTTACATGTAACACGAGCATACTCAAAATAAAGAGTTTTCAACATAATTGTATCATACTAAACTTTATTTTATTTCTGAGTCCAATCACTAAGGAACTAGTTTTGTACAGCAGAAACACAAAAACCAACGGATATATTTGTAGACAATAAAAAAACTGAATCAATTTTTTTCTTTTTAAATTCAGGTATTAAAATGTTCCAGCAAGGTTTCTAAAATATGATCAGTACTGCGGCTCTTGCATGTAGTTATGAGAATGGAACAAGTTTTAAAATTTTAATTTAAAATCTCACGTGTAAAATTAAATAATATGGGTAAAAGTATTTTTTGTATGTTTTAAAAAAAGTAATAAGTAGGCCTGATGCTTATATAGTGAATTGAAACATCACTATGACATGAAAATGCAGTAGGTAACCGAGCTTTGTAGGTCATTAGTAGTACGCATTACAACATATTGTGTTATGTGTAGTTGTTGAATGAATTGTGTCTCTTACATAGAATGCAAGTGCAGCTCTCAAGGAAGGGGGAAACTTTCCTTACATAAAATGTTGTATGGAACTATTAATGTAACCATATTTGAGACCATGAATTTGTAAATGTTCGGAGGCCATCTCTAACTTGTTTGATGCCATACTTACACTGCATTCTATTTTTGAACGATAGCCCCTCCCGGAAAACCTTCGTGAAGCCGCCCTGATAGCATGTTGTGTATGTGGCAAATTGGTTTATATGAATAAATATTTAGTAAGTAATATATATATTTTTCCACAAAATATGAATACTAGGTAAGTATAGCTTGATAATAACTGTTCTGCTAGACATGTGTATCCACTAAGAAATAGACATCTATGAATGCATTTTAAGAACACACTCAGGTTTTCAGAGCAATTACTTACATGTAAAGCAAATCAATGTTACAAAATTTAATGTAAAATTTGAAGGTCTTTGAAGCTGTTGTAATATAAAAAGTAATTTATTCATCATCTTTACATTAAAATCATGTTCATTTTTACTATGCAAACATAATATTTCTTAAATTAATCACATCTATTATTTTATACCTGAAAATGAACAACACATTTGTGGGGTCCAGACATAAATTAATTATATTATGTTAGCATAAACCATTGCCAATAATTACAATATAATGAAAATTTAACGGGCAGAAAGCTTTTTTTCTAGTTTAAACACAACTATATAACATTGGTTCAATGGTATTAACAGTCTAACACCTACTTCTTAAGCATCACAAAAAATCTAGGTACATAAAACAAAATAAAACCTATTTCAGAAGCTTAACACTTAACATTTAAAATTTTAATTAAATTAAACTGTATGAAATTCTCTTTGTTTAAACTATGTACAACAAGGACCAAATTCTATGTAGATATATGTGTCCTCTGTGCTTTCTCTCTGCCTGTGCTCTGGGAAGTGTGACAATGATTTGAAAGTACCTAATGGTAGGCTACCGATACCATTAATATTCTCAACTATTAATTTTTTTAAAAGCCTGTAACTTCACAATTTGTCAACTGATGTCTAATTATATAGAACCTACAAGTAAAATGGTCATGTATAATAAAAACACACACTTTAGGAAGGCATAAGTTCCAACAACTGTAATACCCAGCACTACAGAATGCATAAAATATTGCTCATTCCTTTACTTTCATCTTTCCAAGAATGTCACTAAATCCCTAGGTCTCTAGCCTAGGCTAGCTGTGGTTGAAGTTTGGTTAGAGGAAACAAATCTACATTTGTGTTCATTCAAGTGTTACTTCACTTACATCACAGAGAAATATGTGTTCAGTACACAAAGCTAATGTTTCCCCACTAATTACGTGCAAAAATCCTTAACATGGCGGATCAATGT